>NC_086102.1:93567022-93877227 GCF_963921235.1 Mobula hypostoma
GTTCCATGGTGTTGACGCGCTAACAAGAGGTAATGTACAAAACTCAGAATGGGGGGCTGAAGCAGATGGTGTTCCCATGACTTCTGTTCCAACCTTCTCAGTACTGGAATGGGATACTCAGAGGTCCTGGACTTATTTCATAATTTACTGGCATAATCTACATATTACTATTTAACTATTTATGGTTCTATCACTATTTATTACTTATGGTGCAACTGTAATGAAAACCAATTTCCCCCGGGATCAATAAAGTATGACTACGACTATGACCATGACTAGAGGTAACTTTGCTGATTAGCTTCAATGATTCTTATGAATCCTGTATGTTATAGCCGCAGGGTATTTGAAGTGTAAAGTTTCACATTGAGTTCAGTAGTTGGAACACCAGTCTCGGTTGCTTCACACTCCTTGAATGTTGCATTTTCATCCATCCCTGTAAACGGCACTCATCCCTCCAAAGAAGGATTGCCAGAGCTGGTTGAGTGTTGCTAGATTCTGTGCTGGGTTAGGGGCTGGTGCTTCCCGTTGGGGCCGCACTCCAGTGTTTGCTCCTGAGAAGATAGGCTAGATTGGCTTCGTCTGCAACTGCACTGTGCAATGTGAGGAACTGCTGTGGGCTGTTCTTGTAGAGGTTTGGCTCCAGGACAACTTCCATGCATTATCAGTCTACACACCAATGCACTCAGGGATTTGGGCTATATCATTATTATTTTTATATTATTATTTTGTAACTGTCATATTTGCTATGTTATATTTGCTGTATGCAGTTGTTGGCTCTGTGCTTTGCAATTTGGCCTCACTTGGCTGTATTCATGTATAGGGTTGAACGACAATGAAACTTGAACTTGAGGTGAATTCCAACACATTGCTGAGATGAGCTTAATGAGTGCATGACAGGTCTTGAGAGAATGAGAGTGAACCATTCATTGCAGTCCATCGAGTCACAGTCATGCTCTTGTAGTGGGATCATTGCTGTTAAGCTTATGGTTAATGGTAACACCATAATATTGATGAACCTTTGAGGTAGGTAGAATTGCCCTACACATCCAGAGTGGTTGGTGCGTGGAATGCACTGCCTGAGTCAGTGGTGGAGGCAGATACACTAGTGAAGTTTAAGAGACTACTAGACAGGTATATGGAGGAATTTAAGGTGGGGGGTTATATGGGAGGCAGGGTTTAAGGGTCGGCACAACATTGTGGGCCGAAGGGCCTGTACTGTGCTGTACTATTCTATGAAATCTATAATAATAACATGGGGTCTTTTCTATCCACAACAGCAAAGTCTTGATTTTGAATCTCATCTGAAAAATGACATTTCCTCAGGGTAACATGCAGTACAATACTGGAGTATCAATTTGGATGGTCTCCTTGGGGTGGGATGAAGTCCAAGGACTGTGCGCTGGTCAGTTTATGCAATCACAGTTTGAACTTTCATATCGTCTCTTGCACTGCTTGCCAGACTCAAGTACCACAACTACTGTCTGATGTGCTGACACTATTCTTCAGAGGAACGCAAGGCTGCAGATCTGTATAGCTTTTGCAGTCTTGTGGTGCTTATTTAGTAACAAGTGACCAATCTAATTCCACAGCCATGTAATGAATGAGCTGATCGAAACTGAGCGAGCCTATGTGGAAGAATTACTATGTGTGCTTGAGGTAAGACAATTTCTGATGGATTTTTCTGAATAACAATTCAGTCAGGCAGCTTTATTGTCTCTAACCTGTTCCATCAACAAGAATGAGAAATTCAGCTTAGTCTAGTGTATTTATGTGTACAATGCCAGATAGGATTTGACATTAAGCTACTGCTTGATTAAGGAGAAAGAAGGAATGCAGAGATATTTAGAGATATTGTCAAATAATTAAAATTGTGTTCAAAGTTCGAAATAAATTTATTATCAAAATGCATATATGTCACCATATACAACCCTGAGATTCTTTTTCTTGCAGGCATACTCAATAAATCCATGATAGAATAAAAATCATTATAGAATTAATGAAAGACTGCAACAAATTACGTCTACAACTGGTGTGCAAAAGACAACAAACTGTGCAAATGAAAAAAGAAAGAAATAGTAATAATAGTAAATAAGCAATAAATATCGAAAGCATGAGATGAAGAGTCCTTGAAAGTGAATCCATAGTTTGTGGGAACATTTCAATGATAGGGCAAGTGAAGTTATCCCTTTGGTTCAAGATTTTGACGGTTGAGGGGTAATAACTGTTCCTGAATCTGGTGGTGTGAGTCCTGAGGCTCCTGTACCACCTTCCTGATGGCAGCAGAGAGAAGAGAGCATGACCTGGGTGATGGGGCTCCCTGATGACGGATGCTACTTGACAGTGACAGTGTTTTATGTAGATGTGTTCGATGGTTGGCGGGGTGTGGGGAGAGAGGTTTAACCCGTGATGGACTGGGCCATATCAACTACTTTTTGTAGGAATTTCCATTCAAGGGCATTGGTGTTTCCATACCAGCCTATGACGCAGCCAGTCAAAATACTCCACTATACATCTATAGAAGTTTTTCAAAGTTTTAGATGTCATGCTGAATCTTCGCACACTCCAGGAAGTAGAAGCACTGCCGTGCTTTCTTTCTAATTGCACTTGTGCGCTGGGCCCAGGACAGGTCCTCTGAAATGATAACACCGAGGAATTTAAAGGTGCTGACACTCTCTATCTCTGATCCTCTTACGAGGACTGGCTCATGAACCTCTGGTTTCCTTCTCCTGAAGTTGACAATCAACTCCCTGGTCCTGCTGCTATTGAGGAAGAGGTTGTTGTGGCATCACTCGGCCAGATTTTCAATCTCCCTTCTATATGCTGACTCATCACCACCTTTGACTCAGTCTACAACAGTGGTGGCATCTGCAAACTTGAATATGACATTGGAGCTGTGCGTAGCCACACAGTCATAAGTGCAAAGCCAGTAGAACAGGGAATGCAGCACACAGCCTTGTGGAGCACTTGTATTTATGGAGAATTGTGGAGGAAGGTTGTTGCCAATCTGAATTGACTGGAGTCTGCAAGTGATTAAATCGAGGATCCAATTTCACGAGGAGGTGTTGAGGCCAAAGTCTTGAAGCTTATTGATTAGTTTTGAGGGGATGATGGTATTGAATAACATTATCCCCTTGTGCAAAGCACACTGAAGGTTAACTTGCAGGTCACGCCAGTGATGAAGAAGGCAAATGCTATGTTAGCATTCATTTCAAAAGCTCTAGAATATAAGAGCAAGAATGTGATGCAGAGGCTTTATAAGGTACTGGTGAGGCTTCACCTTGTTTCCCATGTTGGGAGAGTCTAGGACAAGAAGGCATAGCCTCAGGATAGAGGGGCACCCTTTCAAAACAGAGATGCGGAGAAACTTCTTTAGCCAAAGGGTGGTGGATTTGTGGAATTTGTTGCCACATGCAGCTGTGGAGGCCGGGTCGTTGGGTGTATTTAAAGTGGAGACTGATAGGTTCTTGATTAGACATGGCATCAAGGGTTACAGGGAGAAGGCCAGGAACTGGAGTTGAGGAGGAGAAAGAAAAAAAGGATCAGCCATGATTGAATAGTGGAGCAGACTCGATGGGCCAGATGGCCTAATTCTGCTCCTATGTCTTATGGTCTAATACCAAGCTGTAGTCAATAAAGAGCATCCTGATGTATGCACCTTTGCTGTCTAGATGTTCCAGGGTTGAAAGAAGAGCCAATGAGAACGCATTTGCTGTGGATCTGCTGCTCTGGTAGGCAGATTGGAGCGGATCCAAGTTACCTCTCAGGCAGACTTGATATGTTTCATCACCATCCTCTCAAAACACTTCATCACTGTGGATGTAAGTGCTACTGGACAATAGTCTGAGAGGCAGGTTACCATGTTCTGCTAGGCACTTGAAGTAGGTTGGTATCTCAGACTGCCAAAGCGAGAGGTTAAAGATCTCAGTGAACACTCTAGCCATTGATCAGCACCTGTCTTTAATACTTGGCCGGATGCCTCCTCTGAACCAGATGCTTTTCATGGGTTCATCCTCCTGAAGGCTGCTCAAGTGAGACTACAGAAGTTTACAATGGCTCCTGTGTTTTGACTGTCAAAGCGAGCATAAGAGGCATTGGGCTTATCTGGAAGTGAAGTCCTGTTGTCACCTATTATGCTTTATTTTACTTTATTAGAGATAATTGCATTCAAGCTCTGCCAAAACTGTCAAACACCCTTCATTGATTCACATTTAATCCAGAATTGCCACTTCACCCATGAGATGGCTTTCTAGGGACTGTACCTCTTACAACTTCCTTGGTCACCGGACCTGAATGCCTCTGACTGGCCCTCAGCAGAATAATGATCTCATGGTTTATCCAGGGCTGCTGATTGGGGATTCTTTGGGGACACACTCATCTACAACTGTTTTAATAAAGTCCGTGACAACTATTGTGCATTTATTCAGATGCATAGAACAAGCCTAGTCCACCAATTCAGTAATCCCACAGCTGATCCTCTGCCTCCTGCAACCACCTCTTTGTTGTCCTAGTCTCCGGAGCTTTGCCCTTTAGACTCTGCCTGTATGCAGGTAGTAGAAAGCCAGCCAAGTGATCAATTTACTGAAATGTGGTCTGGGCATGGAATGTTAGCAATTCCTTATCTTAGTATAACAGTGGTCTAGTGTGTTGGGACCTCTGGTGCTACAGGTTATATGCTGATGGTAATTGGCCAGGGTTTTCTTCAAACAAGCTTGCTTGAAGTCCACGACTATGATTTGAAATGCATCAGGATGGACTGTTCCTTGTTTGGTGATGGCATTATGCAGTATCTCAAGTGCATAATTATAGTCAGCCAGATACTAGTTGGATGTATTTTCATTTTGAAGCTTTTCACAGGCATGGAAAAGATTAATTAATCTTGGTACAACTTTGATTTACTTGTCAATGTTGGAAGAAAATGTGAATATTTCTTACCTGGGCTACAATGAGGAGCTTAATTAAATTAAGCTCTCCATTCTTCAAACTTCAAGATGAGGAAAATGAAGTTCTGTTTATTTATTAAAGGTAATGTTAAGTTGTACAGTGGCTATCAAATTCCGTCCAAGCTCAAGGTATGAATTATAACAATGAAAGTCTTCATCAACTTTATTCACAGAATGTAACAGAGCTTTGTAAAGAGTTAAAACTTCATTCACAGGGTTTAGTTTACAGCTAAAGTACAGTAAGGCTGTAAACCTTATTTGCCAGTAAGTAAAAACCTTTAGATCACTGCTCAATCACAATAACCTACTCGTAAGCCAGTTCTCAAGGATGATGATGTAAGATTCCAGAATCCCTGATATGTTTCTACACATTATAGACGTGACCGTATCAATAAACTGAGGATGTTGTCGTGGTGAGGACATCTCTTTCATCAGTGACAGGAAAGAGTTGGTTTTAGCCCTGTGTTTCTCATTGATAGGGATATGCTGCCGAGATGGAAAACCCTTCAATGATTCCATTCATTCCAGTGGTTCTGCAAAAGAAGAAAGATGTGCTGTTTGGAAACATGTCTGAAATTTATGACTTCCACAACAGGTATTCTAAGCACAAGGCAACAGAAATGGACAAGTCAGTGGGAGGGAATTCCTCATTTACACAAGGATTGAAAACTTGCACACTACCTGCAGGTGAATCTCCAGTGTCTACCTGCCCTTGCAGCTAACAGATACTGGTGCCATTTCCAACAACTCCACCTTCTATCCAGGAAACTAGGTCACTCCACTTTCCTGGATGCCCTTCCAGTGGACTGACCTGTATTCCAGCAATCATATTACCATAGTATTCATTCTATTCATTAGTAGCACAAGCTTTCATCCACCCCACAATACAATGTGCCTTAGTGTTGCAGCCATACACTATTAGAAGACCTTACTTTCAAAATGAGGCATTAAACCACAGCCGGTTGTAAAGAACCTTAGGGCAATTTTAAAAGAAAGATAGGATGTTCTTCTTCAGGGAGATACCAGAGTACAGGTGCTGGAATCTCAAGCAACAAACTATTTGCTGGAAGAACTCAGCAGGTTGAGCAGCATTTGTGGGAGGAAAGGAGTTGGCTTTCAGGCTGAAACCCTGCATTAGGATACTGATGCAGAGTCTTGAGCTAAAAAAAAAATCAACAATTCCTCACACACCAACTGCTTGACCTGCTAAGCTCTTTCAACAGTTTGTTTTTGGTTCTCCTAAATGTTTTGACTAAAATTTGTCCATTGACTAATAGTCACTGCCAGTTGTGGGACATTGCTCTGCACAAATTGTCCTACATTACTTCAAACGATTTGACTGTTGATAATACTTAATTGATGTGTGAAAATTATTTCATTAGTCAAAAAGTACTTTATATTATCATGTTTATGAAAGGTGAATACAGTATCATTCTCTGAGCTCGGAAATCTGGGGATTTCAATGTGCTAAGTTCAGGTGTATATCCTTTGCTGGTGTTGGCTTTGCTAGTGGTGGGGAGCAAGATTCTATTCCTTACAAGGCTGGCTACAGATGTCCAACGTTACACTGGAGATAATTCATGGGCGTTTTAAAAATAATTTGAAAAGGCCAAACTAACTTCCATTTATACTAGATACTAAGAAATGTATCCTTCTTTCTATTTAGAATATTCCTAAAGGAGCTGGAAAATTACATTGACTGCCCCGAGATGGTGGGACGCTGTTTCCTAGAGCGGGTATGTAAAGTCAGTATGAGCAGTGTTAAATTGGTCTCAAGATATTGTCAACGTTAAAGTTAAAGACTAGTCTACGAGACTAGCAACTCCCATAATAGGCCCTACAAGTTTTACCAGTTTGAAACCTAATCATCCTCCATTAAGTCCCAGGGCATACTTCCTGTGCTACTTCCAAACTCACTGAGACTCTCATCTCAGATGCACCCGATCTTCATTTTCTCTATTTCCTATTCTCGCCACCTGATCTCACCTTCACCTTCTTTCCCACTTGCTCGCAGACTTTCTTTGACTTTACATTGCAGTCACCCACTTTCACATTTCTAATCAAGATTCAAGATTATTGGTCATATATACATCAAAACATACAATGAAATGTGTCATTTGCATTACAATCAACACAGCTGAGGGTGTGCTGGGCCAGCCGCCAAGTGTCAATACATATTCCGGCACAATTAATTTTAATCTGAATCAAAACATCAATTTTTTATTAATCGCTTTCACTGCACTAATCCTTAAAATGGGTAGGATGTCTTACATGGAAAGGTTAATCAAGCTAGGGTTTCTTTCCCTGGAGTTTAGAAAAGTAAGTGGGATTTGATTAAAACTTGTAAAGTCCAGGTCTAGAGGGATCTTGACAGAGTGATGTGGAGAGGGTGCTTCCTCCAGTGGGATGATCTAGAACTGGAAATAATTGTTTGAATTATGAAATGAATTATGAAAATCTGCTCCTTTGGTTCAGTATTTTGCTTTAAGCATAGATGGACAAACATTTTCACCTCCAGGGAAAAGTACTGCCATTCATCAATCAAATGTCAAACTAAGTGGAATGTCAGAAATGTCCAAAAGTGATGAATCTCTCAAAATACAGTTGCTTCTATTTGTAGATGGAAGACCTTCAGATTTATGAATGGTACTGTCGCAATAAACCCCGCTCAGAAAGCTTGTGGAGGCAGTGTTCAGACTGCATTTTTTTCCAGGTACTTTTATCTCCTGTAATTAACTCACTTGCCTGTTATTGATACTCGCTGGACACTCAACTGCTCGGTGGAGGGCGCTGGTGATTTTTTTGCTGGTGGGGATGGTGGGGTCATTGCCTTGCTGTTGCTTGCGCATAGGACGGTGGAGCGGGGGGGCTTTGGGGTTCCAATGTTTAGTGTCAATTGTACCTATTGAAACCTATTGTTCTGTACTAATTTGTTCATTATTAAGCTGCTGGTATGGTTAAGTTGTTGGAAGACTCTATTGTCATACCACACGGAGATGGGACCTACAGCCCACTGAGTCAAGAACTTATCGACACTAATTCTACACTCATCTTCCAACATTCCCATCAGCTTAGTTTGGTGGCATGTACAGCTCTAAGCTCCTGGGTGCCAACATTTCAGAAGGTCTGTCCTGGGCCAAATATATTGATGTAATCATGCAGAAGGCACACCAGCAGCTCTACTTTGTCAGGAGTTTGAGATTCGGTATATTGCAAATTTCTATCGATGTATGATGGAATGCATTAACTGGTTTCATCACAGCCTGGCACAGAGGCTCCAATCCACAGGGTTGCAAGAGACTGCTGGAAGTTGTAGACTCAGCAGCTCCATCGTGGGCACAACCCTCCCCAGCATCAAGGACATCTTCAAGAGGCAGTACCTCAAGAAAGTGGCATCCATCACTGAACCCTCACTATTCAGGGCATGCCCTATTCTCAATACCGTCATCAGGAGGGAGGTACAGGAGCATGAAGACACACGTTCAGTGGTTCAGGAACAGGTTTCTCCCCCCGCCATCAGGTTTGTGAACGGTCCATGATCACAGCCTCATTATACCAGGTCTTTGCACCATTTAATTATCCCGTATTTCATGGTAAAATGTTTGTACTTGCACTGCACTGCTGCCGCAAAACAAGAGAATGGTGCAAAGATGGTGGTGCCCTCTGAGTAGTGGAAGAAGAAATGCTAAAGTGACGGCATAACCGAGGAGGGCAGAACTTCCCTCAGAGTCTACTCTTTCCTACACACTAGAAGCAGTTTACAGGGACCAGTTAACTAACCAGTCCACACGTCTTTGGGATGAGGAAAGCTGAGCACCAAGGGCCACAGGCAGATCAGCACCAGAGGTCAGGACTGATGCTGGGTCAATGGAGCTGTGAGACTGCAGCCCCACCTACTGCACCTTCACAGTTTTATTGAAACACAGGCGTAATCCGTTAACAATTCACTGCTCGCAGAAAGCCTTCACTCCAAACTAACAAGGTATTTAAAAGTCTTCATTTTAAAGAATTTCCTATCATGGGAATGCAACACTGGTTACTTGAGTTTGCTACATTCCGTAATTGAAGTGTGATCAGTAAACACAGATTGAAGATTAAACCAGATTAAAATAATGAAGAGGAGTTCACTCTTTGAACTTTCCACTGATTTATTAGGTGGTCTCTGGATTGTGATATATTGCTTAGTACATATAAACCCTGTTACAGATGCAAAGGGAAAGATCGCATAGAGAGTGATTATCATAGGTGAGTTTTATAGGGAGCATGTTGCTGATTGCAGAGGTATGAAGGTGAAAGAAACTGCAGATACTAGAAGCTAGAACCAAAGCAAAATGTTGGAATAACTCAACAGGTTGAGCAGTTTTGGAATTTGTATCTGAGGAAGAATGTGCTGCCCCAGGAAGGGTTTAGAGAAGGTTCACGAGAATGACCCCTCTGGGCCTGTAGTCAGTGGTGTTCAAAAGTATGAAAGGGATCTCATTGAAACCAGCCAGATTCTGAAATCCCTGTAAATAGTGAACATGGAGAGGATGTTTCCATTACCCAGGAGAGTCTAAGATCTGAGGGCACAGCCTCAGAATAAAGAGACTTCCCTTTAAAACTGAGATAAGGAAAAATTACTTCAGCCGGAAGGTGGTGAATCTGTGGAATTCATTGCCACTGTGAAGGCCGAATCATTGGGTGTATTTTAGGCAGAGATTGATAGGTTTTGGATTGTGAAGGGGCTTAAGTTTACAGGGCAAAAGTGGGAGAATGTGGTTTGAAAAAACGTTACTGAATGGCAGAGTAGACTTGATGGGCTGAATGGCCTTACATTGTTATGGTCAAGCAGCACCTGTAGACAGAAAAGATGTAAATTGATGTTTTGGGGAGAGATTCTAAATCAGGACTGACAGTGAACAGGAAAGATAGCCAGTATATCACGTTACTTACCAGCCTTTGTATATGGCTAAATACCGGTCACATTTCCTGTCCCCTTTTTGTACTGATTTTGCAGTTCCGTGAAAAGGAGAACATACACCCAGAGTAAATACCCTTAATTAATTCATAAGATGTTGCATAAAAGGCTTATCCATACTATAAGGATGCATGGAGTTGGGAGTAATATATTGACACAGGTGGGGGATTGGTTAACCAATAGAAGGTAGAGGTGCGGGATAAATGGGCATTTATCTGGTTGATAGTCAGTGGTGAGAAAACTGCTTGCACATGATTTGTAAAAGGTTGGTTTGCAGGTGCAACAGGTTATCAATAAGGCAAACAGAATGTTAACCTCCATTGCTAGAGGGATTTAATTTAAGAGCAGGAACGTCATGCTGTATCTGTGCAGTGCACTAGTGAGGCTGTACCTGGAGTACTACATGCAGTTCTGGGCTCCTTACTTGAGAGAAAATATTCTGGAGGCAGTGCAGAGGAAGCTCACCAGGTTGATGACAGAGATGAGGGGCTTAACCCCTCGGAGATGAGGAGGGATTGGAATCACTGGAATTCAGAGGAATAAGAGGGATCTTGTAGAAGCATGCAATTATGAAAAGGATAGGCAAGAAAAGTTGTTTATACTGGTAGGTAAGACTAGACTAAGGGAACATATCTTCAAGCTTCAGAGGAATAGATATAGGACACAGATGAGGAGAAACTTCTTTTCCCAGAGAGGGGTGAATCTGTGGAATTCTTTGCCAGGGAAACAATAGAGACTACCTCAAAATATATTTAACACAGTTAGATAGATTTTTGCATTGCAGGGGAATTAAGGGTCAAAAGGGAAAAGGCGGGTAGGTGGAGCTGAGTCCACGGCCAGATCAGATTGAATGTTGCAGCAGGCTCGATAGTGCTCCATTTTCTCATCTTCTTATGTGAGTATGTTCTAATTCAGGTATGGCACTTGGGCACTTTTCTAAATGAACTCTTTACATACAATAATAATAATGAGGCTATGATCAAAAATTGTTAATGTACTTTGGTTATCAAGAACTATACTGTTTTTCTGAAAGTTAATAGGGAGCATAGTTGATGTAGTCCAGTTGGATGTGAGCAAGGCAGTGGACATTACCCATAAAGTAAAAGCCCATGAGATCCACGTAAAAATAGCAAATCAAATCTAAATTTGCTACGGTGTCAGATGTAAGGGGTAGAGTTGATTGAGTTTTAGTGGGAAAAAGATTGTATTCCATTCCCTGGTTTTTCACAATGTTAATTACTAAGTCCATTTCTTAATGGTGTCTATCAATGGTTTTAACAGTTGGAACCATGATTAACTTTAGCCATTATCAAAATTACCAAAATTCCTCTTGCTCTTAACCGTTACAACCCCAGAATCAATTTATTGAATCTTCACCAGACATCCCCATCACAAATATATGCTGATTTGAAAATATTCTAAGGTCAGTGAGTTGCAGGCACATTTAACTTCATGCACAGTAACAAAGAAGCAAGTAAAGAATGCATGCGTGTTGTGAAGATCTGCGTTTAGGAAGGCAAGAAAAGAAGAGGAGTTAGAGTGAGGAGAACTTTGTAGGACCAGAGTGAACTTGTCCTAAAATAATCAAGAATAGAATTGAGAATTAAGGATCAGTGGAAGTATATTCACACCACTGGGACTATTCTGTAGGCTACCAATTAGTGGGAAGAATAATGAGGAGCAAACATACAGATGGAATTGCAGGTTTCAGAAAGAACCATATAGTAGTGATATTGGGAAACTTGGACTATCCAAATATAGACTGAGACAGCAAAAACATAATGGGAAACCATGAAAAGAGTTTCTGAAGAGGTGGAGAACTCCATTGAATAGTGTACTTCTGGCCCAACAAGGACGGTGCCATATCTAGACTGTCTAGGAAATCAACCGGGGCAAGAGGAGAAAATACCAGTGGGGAAATGTTTGAGGATAATGGTGATCCAATAGCAGGCATAGCATAGAAACATAGAAAATAGGTGCAGGAGTAGGCCATTCAGCCCTTCGAGCCTGCACTGCCATTCAGTATGATCATGGCTGATCATCCAACTCAGAACCCTGTACCAGCCTTCCTTCCATACCCCCCGATCCCTTTAGCCACAAGGGCCATATCTAACTCCCTCTTAAATATAGCCAATGAACTGGCCTCAACTGTTTCCTGTGGCAGAGAATTCCACAGATTCACCACTTTCTGTGTAAAGAAGTTTTTCCTAATCTCGGTCCTAAAAGGCTTCCCCTTTATCCTCAAACTGTGACCACTCGTTCTGGACTTCCCCAACATCGGGAACAATCTTCCTGTATCTAGCCTGTCCAATCCCTTTAAGATTTTATATGTTTCAATCAGATCCCCCCTCAATCTTCTAAATTCCAACGAGTATAAGCCCAGTTCATCCAGTCTTTCATCATATGAAAGTCCTGCCATTCCAGGAATCAATCTGGTGAACCTTATTTGTACTCCCTCTATGGCAAGGATGTCTTTCCTCAGATTAGGGGACCAAAACTGCACACAATACTCCAGGTGTGGTCTCACCAAGGCCTTGTACAACTGCAGTAGTACCTCCCTGCTCCTGTACTCGAATCCTCTTGCTATAAATGCCAGCATACCATTCGCCTTTTTCACCGCCTGCTGTACCTGCATGCCCACTTTCAATGACTGGTGTATAATGACACCCAGGTCTCGTTGCACCTCCCCTTTTCCTAATCGGCCACCATTCAGATAATAATCTGTTTTCCTATTTTTGCCACCAAAGTGGATAACTTCACATTTATCCACATTAAATTGCATCTGCCATGGATTTGCCCACTCACCAACCTATCCAAGTCACCCTGCATCCTCTTAGCATCCTCCTCACTGCTAACACTGCCGCCCAGCTTCGCGTCATCCGCAAACTTGGAGGTGCTGCATTTAATTCCTTCATCCAAGTCACTAATATATATTGTAAACAACTGGGGTCCCAGCACTGAGCCTTGCGGTACCCCACTAGTCACTGCCTGCCATTCTGAAAAGGTCCCGTTTATTCCCACTCTTTACTTCCTGTCTGCCAACCAATTCTCTATCCACATCAATACCTTATCCCCAATACCATGTGCTTTAAGTTTGCACACTAATCTCCTGTGTGGGACCTTGTCAAAAGCCTTTTGAAAATCCAAATATACCACATCCACTGGTTCTCCCCTATCCACTCTACTAGTTACATCCTCAAAAAATTCTGAGATTCGTCAGACATGATTTTCCTTTCACAAATCCATGCTGACTTTGTCTGATGATTTCACCGCTTTCCAAATGTGCTGTTATCACATCTTTGATAACTGACTCTAGCAGTTTCCCCACCACCGATGTTAGGCTAACCGGCCTATAATTCCCCGGTTTCTCTCTCCCTCCTTTTTTAAAAAGTGGGGTTACATTAGCCACCCTCCAATCCTCAGGAACTAGTCCAGAATCTAAAGAGTTTTGAAAAATTATCACACTCAGGAACATTTTGTGAGGGAGTATAAACGATATTTAACAATGTACGAATATTATAAAAAGAGTAACGACCTTTAATAAAACCCGTTTGGTCTTCCGAAATAATAGAAGGAAGTACTTTTTCTAGTCTATTTGCTAATAACTTAGAAAAAACTTTAGAATCAACATTTAATAGAGATATTGGTCTATAAGATGCAATGTTCCTGAGTGTGTTATTTCTTTAGATGCCGAGAAAGCTTTTGATAGAGTAGAATGGCCTTTATTTATTTAAGGTGCTTGAAATGTTTAATTTTAGCTTGAAATTTATATCCTGGATTAAACTGTTATATCATTCCCCTGTAGCCTCGGTCCGTACTAACTCTTTAAACTCACCTTTTTTTCCTCTTTTTCGAGGTACTCGACAAGGCTGTCCTCTTAGTCCCCTATTATTTGATATTGCATTAGAACCTCTTGCAATTGCCATTCGAGAATCTTCAAATATTACTGGGATAACTCGAGGATTAAAGTCCCAAAAATTATCACTCTATGCTAATGATTTACTTTTATATATTTCTAATCCTGAGAAATCCATTCCTGCTGTTTTAGAGTTATTAGCACAATTTGGTTTTTTTTCAGGTTATAAATTAAATCTTAGTAAGAGTGAACTCTTTCCGATTAATAAACATCTTCCCTTATATTATAAATTTCCATTTAAATTGATTGATAACTATTTTTCTTATCTTGGGATTAAAATTACTTGTAAATATAAAGATTTATTTAAGATTAACTTTTTACCATTAATAGACCATATTACTCAACTTTCATCTAAATGGTTTCCTTTATATTTAACTTTGATTGGTCGTATTAATGCAGTTAAGATGTTTTTTTTGCCAAAATTTTTATATGTGTTTCAGGCATTACCAATTTTTGTTCCAAAATCTTTCTTTGATAAAGTTGACTCTAAAATTTCTTCATTTATTTGGCAGAATAAAAATCCGAGACTGGGTAAAATACATTTACAGAAAGCTAAGAGAGATGGAGGTTTAGCATTACCTAACTTTAGATTCTATTATTGGGCAATTAATATTCGACATATGAAATTTTGGTTACTTGACCAGGATATACTATCTATTCCTAAATGGGTAGCATTGGAACTACAATCTGTTCAGGGCTATTCACTTGGCTCTATTTTAGGTTCCTCTCTCCCTTTTGATTCAAAACGCCTTAAGCAGGTGTCTAACCCGATAGTTAAATATGCTTTGCGTATTTGGTTTCAATTCAGAAAATTTTTTGATCTTAATCAATTCGGGTTAGCGATTCCTATTTTAGGTAACATATTTTTTCCTCCCTCTTTTATGGATCGCGCTTTTCAAACTTGGAAGACTAAGGGTATTTTACGGTTTTTGGATTTATTTTTAGATGGTTCCCTTATGTCTTTTGAACAATTATCTAATAAATATAACTTATCAAGAATACATTTTTTTAGATATTTACAAGTTAGAAATTTCCTAAGTACTATACTTTCTTCCTTTCCAATGCTTCCTCCTACATATATTTTAGATTCGATAATTAACCTTAATCCATGTCAGAAAGGTGCATCGGCTATGATTTATAATATTATTATGAAACTTAGGAAAGCTCCATTTGATAAGATTAGGGTAGATTGGGAACAGGAATTGGGGCTTACCATTTCTGTGGATGATTGGGGGCAGATTTTACAATTAATTAATACTTCCTCTATTTGTGCTAAACATTCCCTAATTCAATTTAAAGTTGTTCATAGAGCACATATGTCCAAAGATAAGTTAGCGCGTTTTTACTTGCATATTAATCCTTTTTGTGATAGATGTTCAGGGCAGATAGCCTCTTTAACTCATATGTTTTGGTCTTGTCCTACTTTGGAAACTTTTTGGAGAGACATTTTTAATATTATTTCTAAGGTATTAAATATAGATATCTCTCCTCACCTGCTATCTTTGGACTACCTAAAATTTCTAGTAATCTTTCCCCTTCAGCCCGTAGAATGATTGTATTTCTTACTTTAATGGCGAAAAGATGTATTTTACAACATTGGAAAGAGCTTAATGCTCCAACTACCTTTTTTTGGTTCTCTCAGACGATATTATGTTTGAATCTGGAGAAAATTATAAGTAACCTTTATGATTCTTCATTTAAATTTGAACAGACTTGGGGATCTTTTATTCGATATTTTCATTTAATGTAATATATACCCTTCTTGTTTTTTTTCACTGTTTTTAATGGAGGTTGGGATTGAGGACGTGATTTTAAGTTTAACTCTGTTTGGTTTCAAGTTAGCCCATTGCTTTGCTTTGCTTTTAGTTAGTTGCACGGTGGGTTTTTTTTGGGGGGGTTTTTTTCTTTTTTTCTATTGATATATATATAAAATTTAGTATACTATTACGTTATCTTGGTTTCTTATGTTTAAATTGCATTGTTTGTAGTATTTTATTTTGGTATTGATACCTTCTGTAATTTTATTATCTTTTAACATTGTATTAATGTTTATATGGCTTACCTTTTTGTATACTTATTCAATAAAAAGATTTAAAAAGAAAGAAAGAAAAATTATCACTAATGCATCCACTATTTCTTGGGCTACTTCCTTACGCACTCTGGGATGCAGACCATCTGGCCCTGGGGATTTATCTGCCTTTAATCCCTTCAATTTACCTAACACCACTTCCCTACTAACATGTATTTCCCTCAGTTCCTCCATCTTACTGGACCCTCTGTCCCCTACTATTTCTGGAAGATTATTTATGTCCTCCTTAGTGAAGACAGAACCAAAGTAATTATTCAATTGGTCTGCCATGTCCTTGCTCCCCATAATCTATTCACCTGTTTCTTTCTGTAGGGGACCTACATTTGTCTTAACCAATCTTTTTTCTTTTCACATATCTATAAAAGCTTTTACAGTCAGTTTTTATGTTCCCTGCCAGTTTTCTCTCATAATCTTTTTTTCCCTTCCTAATTAAGCCCTTTGTCCTCCTCTGCTGAGCTCTGAATTTCTCCCAGTCCTCAGGTGAGCCACTTTCTCTGGCTAATTTGTATGCTTCTTCTTTGGAATTGATACTATCCCTAATTTCCCTTGTCCCTTATAGCGATCCAATAGGTTCAACAAATAACATGATACGTGTGGAATGGGAACATTATACTTCAACACATTTTCCTAATAATGAGACAAGGTAAAGTGGGTTCTAGAGCTATATATTGGCATGTTCAATCTTAGATTATGAGGACACGCGGTCCTCTTTTATTGTCATTTAGTAATTCATGCATTAAGAAATGATGCACTGTTCCTCTAGAAAGATATCACAGAACAGCTCGCATACAGTGATCAATATCTGGAGTGTTCTGGTTAAGTGCTATGTGGGGATCCTTGGATTTCTTGGCCAGGTATTGAAGGTGGTAAATGGCTCCATCCACCCTGAGTGATCTATGACCAGCTTTCCAATACTGGGCTGTTTGCTGACAGGAGCAGCCCATGCTCAGTAAAACATACAGTCTCATTTCACATTACATCAGTATTTTATGTGCCTTTGTTATAGGCAGGCTTCTTTGCTACTGCTTTCTGTACGTGTTAACAGCAGCATTCAAGAATCAAGCACTATTCTGATCTGCATGCCTTTTGTACAACTTTCTATTTCAGGAATGTCAGAAAAAGTTGGAACACAAGCTGGGCTTGGATTCCTACTTGCTGAAGCCAGTGCAGCGTATAACCAAGTACCAGTTATTACTCAAGGTGAGGATGAGCATTAGGACTGGATGACTCTGAGCTGTATTAAGTACCGTGATATAAATGACATATACAGTATCCACAGCCTGTTATTTTTTTATTCGTAGGATCTGGATTTTGCAGGCAAGCTCGACAATTACTGACCATTCATGGACAGAACAGACCTTTAGACATAAGGCTGAGGTGCAGAATTAGACATTTGACTCATCGAGTCTGCTCTGCCATTCCAACATGGCTAATTTATTATCCTTCTCAACTCCATTATCCTGCCTTCTCCCCATAACCTTTGATGCCCTTACTAATCAGGAACATATCAACCTCCACTTTAAGTATACCCAATGACTTGGTTCCACAGCCGTTTGTGGAAATGAATTCCACACATTCACAACCCAGGGCTGAAGGAATTCCTCAGTATCTCTGTTCTAAGGGGATATCCCTTTATTCTGAGGCTGTGCCTTCTGGTCCTGGGCTCCCTCACTATAGGAAACATCCTGTTCACATCCACTCTATCCAGGCCAGTTAGTATTCGATAGGTTTCAATGAGATCCCTGCTCACTTTTCTGAACTCCAGCGAGTACAGGCCCAGAGCCATCAAATGCTCCTCATTTGTTAACCCTTTCATTCCCAGGATCATGCTCATTGACCTCCTCTGGATGTTGTCCAATGCCAGCACATCTTTTCTTAAATAAGGGGTCAAAAATACTCACAATATTCCAAGTGTGGTATGACCAATGCTTCATAAAGTCCCACCATCACATCCTTGCTTTTCTATTCCAGTCCTCTCAAAATGAATGCTAACATTGCATTTGCATTCCTTATCACCGACTCAGCCTGCAAGTTAATTTTGAAGGAATCCTGCATGAGGACTCTGGTCATCTGATTCCTGAATTTTCTCCCCATTTGGAAAATAATCTACACCTTTATTCCTTTTGCCAAAGTACATGGCCATACATTTCCATACACTGCATTCCATCTGCCACTTTGTTGCTCATTCTCCTAATCTGCCAAAGAGTTTTACAGACTCCCTGCTTCCTCAACACTACTTGCTCCTCTACCTATCTCTGGATGACCCACAAACTTAGCCACAAAGTCATCAATTCCATCATTCAATTCATTGAAATATAATGTGAAACATTGACCTCTGTGGAACACCACTAGTCATTAGCAGTCAACCAGAAAAGGCCCCTTTTATTCCCACTGTCTCCTGCCAATCATCCAATCTTCTATGTTAGGATCTTTCCTGTAATTCCATGGGCTCTTATATTGTTTAGCAGGCTCATATGTGGAACCTTATTAAAGGCCTTCTGAAAATCAAAGTAAACAACATCCACTGACTCTCCTTTATCTATCCTGTCTGTTATTTCCTCAAAGAATTCCAACAGATTTGTCAGGCAAGATTTCTCCTCAAGGAAACCATGCTGATTTGGCCTATTTTGTGCCTCCAAGTACCCCGGAACCTCATCTTTAATAATGGACTCCAACATCTTCCTAACCCCTGATGTTAGGCTAACTGGCCTATAATTTATTTTCTTTTGCTACCCTCCCTTCTTAAAGAGTGGAGTGACGTTTGAAATTTTTCAATTGTCTGGAACTATTCCAGAATCTACTGATTCTTGTAAGATTACTACTAATGCCTCGACAATCTCTTCATCTACCTCTTTCAGAACCCAGGGGTATAAATCCAACCGGTCCAGGTGACTTATCAACCTTCAGACCTTTCAGCTTCCCAGGCACCTTCTCCTTAGTAACAGCAACTGCTAGTAATAGCAACTTGACACTCTTGAATTTCTGACATACTGCTGATGTCCTCCACAGTGAAGACTGATGCAAAATACTTAATAAGTTTATCTGCTATTTCTTTGTATTTTCCTGTGGTCTGATATCCACTCTTACCTCTCTTTTACTCTTTATATATCTGAGAAAACTTTTGGTATCCTTTTTGATATTATTGGCTAGCTTATCTTCACATTTCATCTTTTTGCTCCTTAATGATTTTGTGTTGTTTTTTAAAAGCTTCCCAAACCTCTAACTTACCACTAAATGTTGTCATATTATATGCCATCTCTTGTTTTTATACTGTCTTTGACTTCCCTTGTCAGCCACTTGCCTCATCCTCCCATTAGAAAACATCTTCATTACAGCCCACCTTGTCCATGCTGAATGTGATACCTATAATATACTAATCCATTTGCCCACTTTAGGCCTACACCCCTCTGTCTTTGCAACACAAGCACCAGTCCAAATGCCTTTGAAACATTTCAAGTTTCCTGCAAGTTTCCTAATTGAAGGACAACTTGTATTTAAAAGAGTAGTTGAGATGTATTAATGAGTTGCAGTCAGGAATGAAAATGAGCATGAACAGAATTGCAATCTCTGAACAGAAACCAGCCTGGTCTAACAAATTATGTTACCATTGTGGCAAGGGCTCATATACATCAGACAAATGCAAATTTAAATCCGAGGTTTGCAGGAAATGCAACGAAGTAGGACACATACAAACTATGTCAGACAGAGAAAAATAAATGGACTGCATAGGGAAGAGAAAAAGATAAAAATTCAAGCTGCAGTTTCAAAAAAAAACTCTAATCTGTGTGTTTTTGATGAAAAAATTTTAATAATGAGAATGGCACAGGACTGTGTAGCCTTAAGACTTACAATGTGAAAATTAACAAGTAATATGGCTTACACCAGAAGTGAATGGAATTGGACACTGGGTCAGCTGTTTCAGTCATTCCACAAAATGAGTTCGAGTGACATTTCAAAGATAATGAACTGAAGCTTGCAGATATCCAACTAAGAACTTATACTGGAGAAAAGATAAGTCCTGGTGGAATGACATTTGTGACAGTGAAATACAACAAGCCACATTGAGCTTTAATGTAGTGAAAACAGGAGGGCCAGCATTATGAGCACTTGAGTGGCTGAAACAACTGCAACTTGATAGGAGCACCATCCACCATTTGTATGCTACATCCTGTATAATAGAGTCAACTGAAAGGGAATTTAGAAAGGTACTGGATGATGCCACAACTGTCTCCATGCTGTACACCATGAGCTGTTGCCCTACAGAGGACAAACAGGTGTTGGTGCCATCCTGTGCTTCTGGTTGGAAAGCATATTGAACCAAGGAAGGACCATGCTGCTCAGAGGAATCATGAAAGTAACGAAAACAGTGGTCTGACTATAACAGCTTTTGAAGGCAACATATCTGAGAGAGCTTCTGATACATTAATCAGGCAGATTAATGCGAGGCATGAAAGTGAGAAGGAACATGAAAAAGAAATGAGAGAAAGAAGCTGGGACTGGGAGAGAAGCAACAATCGAAGTAGATCCAGAGAGAAAAACTGAGAGAAGGACAATAAAGGTGGCTATCACTGTCAGAACCACTTCCTGCAGCCCCAGAGTCAACTCCCATGACCACCACGGAGGAGGCCTCAGAACCTGACATTGTTTCACAGCCACAAGTCTCTCCTGCCAAGATGCTCCTTGTCAGGAAACATGTTATCACACGAGTAAGAAAGTCTCCACAACAATTAAATCTTTAGGTCTGAATGGGACAATTTAAAAGACTACTATGCCATAGATGTCTGTATATAGTAGTTGTATTATATAGCATATTGTGTATATCATTGAAATGGATTCTCTCATGAGTAAGAATTTATAGCCAAGCAGGGAGGAGCGTTGAGTATTTAGTATTTCCATGGTATTTGAGTAATATTATAAATATATTGTTTGATTAAGCATTTTTATTCATTTAAATAATTCATTATGTAAAAATATATAAATTGCATACATCATGATGCTACCATGTGATAATTGTGTGCCTCAGTTAAGGAAAGTATCAAGTTAGACACATTACTCCAGACTTCCTTGTTTTTATTTTGACTAGTTTTTAATGTTTTGGAGTTCCAAAATGTAACACAAATGCCCAGGTACACCTTTCAATCCGCAGGCAATGACCATCTTTAATATGAAAGAATCCCCTTGAAATCTCCTTGCTGCGGTGAGTCATGCAGCAGATAGTAAGACACAGAGATAGTGAATGATCACAAGGAACCTCTGTTTAACTGGTATCTGTTAGGGAGAGCAAAGGACTTGCTTGCATAAATAATCCAATGTTTTTCCACCAATATCTCAAAATTAAACTTGCTGTTTTTGGGGACTTAATCAGCGTGCCTGGTTTCATAGGAGCTGCTGAAGTACAGCAAGAACTGTGAGGGAGCAGAGGATCTGCAGGAAGCTCTGGCAGCTATTGTTGGAATCCTGAAGGCTGTGAATGATTCAATGCACCAGATTGCCATCACAGGCTATGAGGTAAGTCACCAGCTGATTTAATTGAGAGTTGCTGATGATGTGATATTGTGTACCTCAGAGAAATATGACCTACAACTCAGGTCTAAAGTTCAAAGTTCAAAATGCATTGATGTTCTTGGCAATGGTGCCATGATGCAATCAGTTAGGGTACTCTTCATCGTGCAGCTATAGAAGTCTGTCAAAGTTTTTGGTGAAATGTCAAATGTACTTGGAGCTATGATGTTGTGGCCATTACAGAGACTTGGATAGCTCAGAAATGGCTACTTCAAGTGCCAGGCTTGAAATGTTGCAGAAAGGACGGGGGGGGGGGGAGGCAAAAGAGGTGGGGGCGTGACACTGTTGATTGGAGATAGTGTCACGTCTGCAGAAAAGGAGGAGGTCATGGAGTCACGAAGTATCTGTGGGTGGAAGTTAGAAACAGGAAGGGGTCAATAACTCAACTGGGTGTTTTCTTTTTATAGACCACCCAATAGTAACAGGGACATTGAGGAGCAGGTAGGGAGACAGATTCTGGAAAGGTATAATAATAACAGGGTTGTCGTGGTGGGAGATTTTAATTTCCCAAATATCGATTGGCATCTCTCTAGAGTGAGGGGTTGAGATGGGGTGGAGTTTGTTAGATGTGTTCAGGAAGGTTATTGACATAATATGTAGATAAGCCTACAAGAGGAGAGGCTGTACTTAGAAACATAGAAAACCTACAGCACAATACAGGCCCTTGGACCCACAAAGCTGTGCCGAACATGACCTTACCTTAGAATTACTCAGGCTTACCCATTGTCCTCTATTTTTCTAAGCTCCATAAATCCACCCAGGAGTCTCTTAAAAGACCCTATCATTTCTACCTCCAACAGCCCATTCCACGCACTCACCACTCTCTGCGTAAAAAAACTTCCCCCTGATATCTCCTCTGTACCTATTTCCAAGCACCTTAAACCTGTGCCCTGCTGTGCTAGCCATTTCAGCCCTGGGGAAAAGCCTCTGACTATTCACACTATCAATGCCTCTCATTAGCATGTACACCTCTATCAGATCACCTCATATCCTCCATCGTTCCAAGGAAAAAAGGCCGAGTTCACTCAACCTATTCCCATAAAGCATGCTCCCCAATCCAGGCACCATCCTTGTAAATCTCCTCTGCACCCTTTCTATGATTTCCACATCTTTCCTGTAGTGAGGTGACTAGAATTGAGCACAGTACTCCAAGTGGGGTCTGACCAGGGTCCTATATTGCTGCAACATTACCTCTCAGCTCTTAAACTCAATCCCACGATTGATGAAGGCCAATGTTCCATATGCCTTTTTAACCACAGAGCCAACCTGCATAGCAGCTTTGAGTGTCCTATGGACTTGGACCCCAAGATCCCTCTGATCCTCCACACTGCCAAGAGTCTTCTCGTTAATGCTATATTCTGCTGTCATATTTGATCTACCAAAATGAACCACCTCACACTTACCAGGGTTGAACTCCATCTGACACTTCTCAGCCCAGTTTTGCATCCGTTCAGCCCTCCACACTATCGACATTACCCCCAATCTTTGTGCCATCAGCAAATTTACTAACTCATCTCTCCACTTCCTCATCCAGGTCATTTATAAAAATCACAAAGAGTAGGGGTCCTAGAACAGATCCCTGAGGCACACCACTGGTCACCGGCCTCCATGCAGAATATGACCCATCTACAACCACTCTTTGCCAGTTCTGGATCCACAAAGCAATATCCCCTTGGATCCCATGCCTCCTTACTTTCTCAATAAGCCTCGTATTGAGGTACCTTATCAAATGCCTTGCTAAAATCCATATACACTACATCTACAGCTCTACCCTCAATGTGTTTAGTCACATTCTCAAAAGATTCAATCAGGCTTGTAAGGTATGCCGACTATTCCTAATCATATTATGCCTCTCCAAATGTTCATAAAACCTACCTCTCAGGATCTTCTCCATCAACTTACCAACCACTGAAGTAAGATTCACTGCCCTACAATTTGTTGGGCTATCCCTACTCCCTTTCTTGAATAAAAGAACAACATCCGCAACCCTCCAATCCTCCGGAACCGCTCCCGTCCTCATTGATGATGCAAAGATCATCACCAGAGGCTCAGCAATCTCCTCCCTCACTTCCCATAGTAGCCTGGGGTACATCCCGCCTGGTCCTGGTGACTTATCTAACTTGATGCTTTCCAAAAGCTCCTGCACCTCCTCTTTCTTAATGTCTACATGCTCAAGCTTTTCAGTCTACTGTAAGTCATCCCTACAATCTCCAAGATCCTTTTCTGTAGTGATTACTGAAGCAAAGTATTCATTAATTACCTCTGCCATCTACTCTGGTTCCATACACACTTTTGCACTGTCACACTTGATTGGTCCTGTTCTCTCAAGTCTTATCCTGTTGCTCTTTACTTACTTGTAGAATGCCTTAATCCTTAATCTTGTCTGCCAAGGCCTTCTCATGGCCCCTTCTGGTTCTAATTTCTTTCTTAATCTCTTTCCTGCTGGCCTTATAATCTTCTAGATCTCTATCATTACATAGTTTTTTTGAACCTTTCGTAAGCTCTTCTTTTCTTCTGGACTAGATTTACAACAGCCTTTGTACACCACGGTTCTTGTACCCTACCATTTCCCTGTCTTATTGGAACGTATCTACGCAGAACCTCATGCAAATATCCCCTGAACATTTGCCACATTTCTTCCGTATATTTCCCTGAGAACATCTGTTTCCAATTTGTGCTTCCAAGTTCCTGTCTGATAGTCTCACATTTCCCCTTACTCCATTAAACGTTTCCCTAACTTGTCTGTTCTTATCCCTCTCCAATGCTATGGTAAAGGAGATAGAATTGTGATCACTAACTTCAAAATGCTCTCCCATTGAGAGACCTGACACTTGACCAGGTTCATTTCCCAATACCAGATCAAGTACAGCCTCTCCTCTTGTAGGCTTATCTACATATTGTGTCAAAAAGCTTCCTAAACACACCTACCAAACTCCACCCCAACTAAACCCCTCGCTCTAGGGAGATGCCAAAGAATATTTGGGAAATCAAAATCTCCCACAACAACCCTGTTACTATTACACCTTTCCAGAATCTGTCTCTCTATCTGCTCCTCGATGTCCCTGTTACTATTGGGTGGTCTATAAAAAACACCCAGTAGAGTTACTGACCCCTTTCTATTCCTCACTTCCACCCACAGAAACTTTGTAGACAATCCTTCCATGAATTCCTCCTTTTCTGCAGCCGTGACACCATCTCTGATAACAGTGCCATGCCCCCACCTCTTTTGCCTCCCTCCCTGTCCTTTCTGATACTTCTAAAGCCTGGCACTTGAAGCAGCCATTCCTGCCCCTTCACCCATCCAAGTCTCTGTAATGGCCACAACATCATAGCTCCAAGTACTGATCCATGCTCTAAGATCATCGGTTTTGCTCATAATACTCCTCGCATTAAAATAGACATATCTCAAACAATCGGACTGAGCGTGTCCCTTCTCTATCATCTGCCTATCCTCCATTTTGCACTGTCTCCAAGCTTTCTCTATTTGTGAGCTAACCTCCATCACTTTAGTTCAGTTCCCACCCCCCAGCAATTTTAGTTTAAACTCTCCCCAACAGCCTTTGCAAACCTCCCTGCCAGGATATTGGTCCCCTCAGATTCAAGTGCAACCCGTCCTTTTTGTACAGGTCACACCTGCCCCAGAAGAGGTCTCTATGATCCAGAAATCTGAATCCCTGCCCCCTGCTCCAATCCCTCAGCCACGCATTCATCCTCCACCTCACTCTATTCCTATACTCATTGCCGCTTGGCACAGGCAGTAATCCCGAGATTACTACCTTTGAGGTCCTGCTTCTCAACTTCCTTCCTAACTCCCTGTAGACTATTTTCAGGTCCTCCTCCCTTTTCCTATCTATGTCGTTAGTACCAATATGTACCACGACCTCTGGCTTTTCTCCTTCCCACTTCAAGATATTGTGGACACGATCAGAAACATCCTGGACCCTGGCACCTGGGAGGCAAACTACCATCCGCGTTTCTTTCCTGCGTCCACAGAATCGCCTGTCTGACCCCGTAACTATAGAGTCACCTATCACTGCTGCCATCCTCTTCCTTTCCCTACCCTTCTGAGCCACAGGGCCAGACTCCATGCCAGAGGCACGGCCACTGTTGCTTCCCCCAGGTAGGCTGTGTTCCTCAACAGTACTCAAACAGGAGCACTTATTGTTAAGGGGGACAGCCACAGGGGTACTCTCTAGTATCTGACTCTTGCCCTTCCCTCTCCTGACTGTTACCACTTATCTGTCTCCTGAGGACCTGCCTATAGCTCCTCTCTATCACCTCCTCACTCTCCCTGACCAGCTGAAGGTCATTGAGCTGCATCTCCAGTTCCCTATCGCAGTCCCTAAGGAGCTGCAGCTCAACACACCTGGTGCTGGGGGTCTCCAGGATCTCCCACGTCTGATACCAAGCACAGAAAACCACTTGGAGTACTGTGCTCAGTTCTGGTCGCCTCACTACAGGAAGGATGTAGAAACCATAGAAAAGGTGAAAAGGTGATTTACAAGGAGGTTGCCTGGATTGGGAAGCATGCTGTATGAGAATAGGTTGAGTGAACTCGGCCTTTTCTCCTTGGAGTGACAGAGGATGAGAAGTGGCCTGATAGAGGTGTACAAGATGATGAGAGGCATTGAGATCATGTGAATAGTCAGAGGCTTTTTCCTAGGTCTGAAATGGCTAACACCAGAGGACACAGTTTTAAGGTGCTTGGAAGTAGGTACAGAGGATATGTTAGGGGCAAGTTTTTTTTTTACGCAGAGTGGTGAGGGCATGGAATGGCCTGCCGCTGACGGTGATGGAAATGGATATGATAGATTCTTTTAGGAGACAATAGACAATAGGGGCAGGAGTAGGCCATTCAGCCCTTCGAGCTAGCACCACCATTCACTGTGATCATGGCTGATCATTCACAATCAGTACCCTGTTCCTGCGTTCTCCCCATATCCCTTGACTCCACTATCTTTAAGAGCTCTATCTGACTCTTTCTTGAAAGAATCCAGAGAATTGGCCTCCACTACCTTCTGAGGCAGAGCATTCCACAGATCCACAACCCTCTGTGTGAAAAAGCTTTTCCTCAACTCCGTTCTAAATGGTCTACCCCTTATTCTTAAACTGTGGCCTCTGGTTCTGGAGTCCCCCAACATCGGGAACATGTTTCCTGCCTCTAGCGTGTCCAATCCCTTAATAATCATATATGTTTCAATTAGATCCCCTCTCATCTTTCTAAATTCCAGAGTATACAAGCCCAGTTGCTCCAACCTTTCAACATATGACATTCCCACCATCCTTGGAATTAACCCAGCGAACTTATGCTGCATTCCCTCCATAGCAAGAAAGTCCTTCCTCAAATATGGAGACCAAAACTGCACACAATACTCCAGGTGTGGTCTCACCAGGGCCTTGTACAACTGCAGAAGGACCTCTTTTACTCAACTCCCCTTGTTAGGAAGGCCAACATACCATTAGCTTTCTTCACTGCCTGCTCTACCTGTATGCTTACTTTCGGTGACTGATGAACAAAGACACCCAGATCTCGTTGTACTTCCCCTTTTCCTAACTTGATACCATTCAGATAGTAATCTGCCTTCCTGTTCTTGCCACCAAAGTGGATAACCTCACACTTATCCACATTAAACTGCATCTGCCATGCATCTGCCCACTCACCCAACCTGTCCAGACTCCTAGATAGGCACCTGGAGCTTAGCAAAATAGAGGGCTGTGGATAACCCTAGGTAATTTCTAAAGTACATGTTCGGCACAGCATTGTGGGCCAAAGGGCCTGTATTGTGCTGTAGGTTTTCTATGTTTCTTCTCAAAGTAGAAGTGCTGTCATGCCTTCTCTGTAATGATATTTATCTACTGGTCCCAGGAGTTAACACCATTGTTAACTCTGATATGTTAACACCAAGGAACTTAACATTATTGACCCTCTCCATCTCCTTTTCCCTAATGAGTACTGGCTCATGGACCTCCTGCTTCTTCCTCCTGTAACTGATAATCAGCTCTTTGGATGTGATAACGTTGAATGAGAGATTACTGTTTTGGCATGACTCCACAAGATTTTCAATTTTCCTTCAATATGCTGATCCATCACCACCTTTGATTTGGTCAACAGCAGTGGTGATATCAGCAAACTTAAAAAAGGCATTGGAGCTGTACTTAGCCATACAATTATATGTATAAAGTGAGTTGAGCAGGGCGCTAAGCGCACAGCTATGCGGTGCACCTGTGTTGATGATCATCATGGAGAAGATGTTACCAGTCCGTACTAACAGTGATCTGCCGGTGTGGAAGCTGAGGAACCAATTCCATGGAGAAGTACCAACGTCTAGGTGTTAAATCATTAATATATATTGCAAACATCAAGGGTCCTGTGGATCATTACAATTCGCAGGCATCCAAACAAAAAAACACTCAATCACTTTTTGTCTGCTACTGCCAAGTCAATTTCCAATTTATCAACTTGCCCTGGATCCCATTGGCCATTACAGTTTGAATCAGTCTCTCATGTGGGACAATATTGATGGCCTTACTAAAGTCCATGTAAATCAGCACTAACACCATCAATACACTTTACTGCTTCTCCAAAATGTTCAGTCAGATTGGTCAGACAGGATCTGCCCTTGATGAAGCCATGTGAACTATCTCTGATCAATCCCTGCCTTTCCAAGTGATCATTCATCCTATACCCAAAAACTTTTCCCAAAGACTTTCCAACTATTGATATTAGCTCACAGGTCTGTAATTACCAGGCTTTTCTCTGCTGCCTCTTGACCACATTTGTTGTCTTGTGATGGTATTAGGTTTGCTGACCACGAAGTTTTAAACTCAAACTTTAAGCTTTATCAGATATAAATAGCCACGAATACCCTCACTAAAGGGTACTGTAACTACCTAATCTCCCCTGTTTATTCTCCTTGGTGAGTTTAACTGCCAATACCCACTATTCAAGCAGTGGGCCCCTCTCCCTACCAGGGAGAAGATACTTCCAGCTAACAAAGTAGTTTAAAACACAGTTCATTTATTTATAGTGATGCACATTTAAATCTACATAACTCTTAAAACACATTTAAAACTTAAAGGATTTCTATCCTAAAAATTTTCGAATTACAAATCATTTCAAAAGCACAAAGCAGTTTTCAAACATAAAGGATTAAGGATTTCGAAAACAGGTATTAGTTATTGATATGCTAAATGATATAATCTATCTGGTTCTGCAAGCTTACTTGAACTAAGCAACTAAGTGTCAGCTTGTCTGTTTGAAATAATCCAATTTAAAGAATCCATTGTTTTATACTCTAATCTTGAGGAATAATATAGCAGGTGCAGTGACTCTTTACAGACAATGTCTTCAAAATACAGAGCCCATTTGCAAAGCTGTTCTATGACAAATGCATTTTTAACTTCAAGCTGCTTTCCACTTACATTTTAAGCACTGAAGACTGACATCCATTTATGACCAGAAGTTAAATAAAACAATATAGTGTAAGTTTACTTACAACTATTTGTGACCTTTCAAATGGTAGCTGTTGTTTAGAAAGCAAGCTTACCAAACATGAGATAGAAGCAAATATCTAACATAGTCCTCCAATCATCTGTACCTCACCAGAGAAAATTTAAAATTTTGAGACTTTTAAAATTTAAAAATCTAAAGCCCCACCATTCTCTACCCTTCACTTCCATAGCTCCGTAAAATAAATTTCAAATGGCTCTGAGGACTTATCCACCTTTATCAAAGCCACAAACTAGCAGCAAAATACCCATGTAAATGAGCCAAAGTTGGTGATCACAGCAAGTTTGAACATCAAATCATCAGGAAATCATTGGTAGTGCATCTGTTCACAGAGGTCAGGATGAAGTCATGTCGGATAGACCAAGCATTGGTGCCTTAGATGGAATTAATGGTTCAGTCAAGGACCAGCTGAGGTATGGAAAACATCAGGTCAGCTAGACAGAATTTCATGGCATGAATCAATCTCCTAACTGGTTTTCATCATGAGTGATAACTAACCCATAAGAAAGGTGAAGAATTTCAATGGAACAAACTTAGATATACAAGTGATAAAAGTGTTTTGTGTCTGATAGAAATACTTCTACTTCCTGAAGATTGATAATTGGTTTATTGTTGTCATTATTATTTTTATTATTGTATACTGAGATCAGGATAAAATCTTTTGATTGCATGCCATCTAGACTGATTATTAAGTACATCAAGGTAACACAGGGCAAAACAATAACAGTATGCGGAATAAAGTAACACACATCAAAGTTCCTGTGTCCCCCACTTTTCCTTCGCTATATCGACGACTGCATTGGCGCTGCTTCCTGCACGCATGCAGAGCTCGTTGACTTTATTAACTTTGCCTCCAACTTTCACCCTGCCCTCAAGTTTACCTGGTCCATTTCCGACACCTCCCTCCCCTTTTTAGATCTTTCTGTCTCTGTCTCTGGAGACAGCTTATCCACTGATGTCTACTATAAGCCTACTGACTCTCACAGCTATCTGAACTATTCCTCTTCTCACCCTGTCTCTTGCAAAAACGCCACCCCCTTCTCACAATTCCTCCGTCTCCGCCGCATCTGCTCTCAGGATGAGGCTTTTCATTCTAGGATGAGGGAGATGTCCTTTTTTTAAAGAAAGGGGCTTCCCTTCCTCCACTATCAACTCTGCTCTTAAACGCATCTCCCCCATTTCACGTACATCTGTTCTCACTCCATCCTCCCGCCACCCCACTAGGAATAGGGCTCCCCTGGTCCTCACCTACCACCCCACCAGCCTCTGGGTCCAACATATTATTCTCTGTAACTTCCGCCACCTCCAACGGGATCCCACCACTAAGCACATCTTTCCCTCCCCCCGCCCCCTGCTTTCCGCAGGGATTGCTCCCTACTCGACTCCCTTGTCCATTCGTCCCTCTCATCCCTCCCCACTGATCTCCCTCCTGGCACTTATCCGTGTAAGCGGAACAAGTGCTACACATGCCCTTACACTTCCTCCCTTACCACCATTTAGGGCCCAAACAGTCCTTCCAGGTGAGGCGACACATCACCTGTGAGTCGGCTGGGGTGATATACTGCATCCGGTGCTCCCGATGTGGCCTTTTATATATTGGCGAGACCCGACGCAGACTGGGAGACCGCTTTGCTGAACACCTACGCTCTGTCCGCCAGAGAAAGTAGGATCTCCCAGTGGCCACACATTTTAATTCCACATCCCATTCCGACATGTCTATCCATGGCCTTCTCTACTGTAAAGATGAAGCCACACTCAGGTTGGAGGAACAACACCTTATATTCCGTCTGGGTAGCCTCCAACCTGATGGCATGAACATCGACTTCTCTAACTTCCGCTAATGCCCCACCTCCCCCTCGTACCCCATCTGTTACTTACTTTTATACACACATTCTTTCTCTCACTCTCCTTTTTCTCCCTCTGTCCCTCTGACTATACCCCTTGCCTATCCGCTGGGTTCCCCCCCCCCTTGTCTTTCTCTCTGGGCCTCCTGTCCCATGATCCTCTCGTATCCCCTTTTGCCTATCACCTGTCCAGCTCTCGGCTCTATCCCTCCCCCTCCTGTCTTCTCCTATCATTTTGCATCTCCTCCTCCCCCTCCCACTTTCAAATCCCTTACTCACTCTTCCTTCATTTAGTCCTGACGAAGGGTCTCGTCCTGAAACGTCGACTGCACCTCTTCCTATAGATGCTGCCTGGCCTGCTGCATTCACCAGCAACTTTGATGTGTGTTGCTTGAATTTCCAGCATCTGCAGAATTCCTGTTGTTTGCGGAATAAAGTGTCACAGTTGCAGAGGAAGAGCAGTTCAGGCAGACAATAAGGTACAAGGACCATGATGAGTTACATTGAGAGATGAAGTGTTCATCTTTATCGTATAGCACGTCCATTCAAAAGTCTTCTGCAGCAGGAAACAAAGCTGACAAGCCTGTCTGTATATGTTTTCATGCTTATGCATCTTTCTGACTAATGGGAGTGGAGAGAAGAGAGAATAACTGGGGTGGATAGGATCTTTCTGAGGCATCAGGAAGTATTGACAGAGTCCATGGCTGGTTTTAGTGAAAGGTGCAAGTTTGAAAATCTTCCACCAATAGCTGTTGATGTTGGTCCAATTATTAATTTTAAAACTGACAATTTACTCTCGTTAACTAGAGATAACAAAGAATTTCAGGACATGTCAAGTCTTGGGGCTAATTCATAGATCAGTTATGAATGGAGAGAAGGTTTGAGGAGCTAAATAGTCTCCTCCTTTTCCTACATCTTGAAAGCTTGATGGCATTCAAACAAAATTGCAAATTAATCAATAAGAAAGGTGAAGAATTTCAGTGGGGCAAAACTTGGAGATTTAAGTGATGAAAATAGTCTCTCATTTCCTCGTACACTACTGGGTAAATCACAGACCCCAGGAGGGAGCTTTGTTGAAATAAAGTACTGACTAGAGTTGGAGTTGTACCAATCTTTTGGCTCATATTCCCTTCATGTGAGATCCAGCTGTGAGTCTGTGAGATCACTATTGTGTTTGCATCATCCACCCGTGGAATTGAAGTTTAAGGACATGAAGCTTATTGTGTGAGCCAAATCATTAAAACGTCTTGCTAAATTGCACTGGATCATTTGACCTTCTGAGTCTGACTCTTGTGGTTTCTCTTTTCCAACAGGGAAATTTAAGTGAACTTGGCAAACTGTTGATGCAAGGGTCATTCAATGTCTGGGTAGACCATAAGAAGGGTCATGCAAAAGTCAAGGACCTGGCAAGATTCAAACCAATGCAGAGGCATCTATTCCTCCATGAGAAAGCATTACTTTTCTGCAAGAGAAGAGAAGAAAGTGGGGAAGGGTATGACAAAGCCCCTTCCTACAGTTATAAGCAATCCTTGCATGTAAGTACTTTGCAATTAACTTGCAAACAAAGCACTTGGTTTAACAATCTGTCTCTGATGTTTTATTCTTGATCAGGCTTCTGTAACTAGGCATGTGCCATCCTTCTCTTTGATCTGTTCAAGAGGAAACTCGATGGAAACCTCTTCCCTTGCCTAAATGACTGCATCTTCAACAAGAACAAAGCAACCCATTTGAGTGGTAGGCACAAGAGACTGCACTGACCAACTGAGTTCCTGCAGCAGATTGTTTGATGGATCCAGTTGACTGGCATTTTGTGCCTCACACATATCCTCTGCCTCCAAGCAAATGACCCCCCCCTCCCCTTTATCCCAGAGTGGTCCTACCTGCTCTTAAGTTATCCTTTTGGTATAGACTGTGTTTAGAATGCCTTGGGATTCACTTTAGTCCTACTTTTCATGGCTTCCTTTAGCTTTCCCTATTCCCTTCTTGAGTCTTTCTGGCTTCTTTGTAATCCTGAAAGGCACGGTTTCATTTTAGCTCCACAAACCTAACCTACTCTTCCTTTTCTTTCTTGACTAAATTCACCACCTCCCTTGACATTTTAGGTTCTCTTACTTTACCAGCCTTTTACATAAGTAGGAGCAGGAGTTGGGCATCTGGCCCGTTGAGCCTGCTCTGACATTCAATAGGATCATGGCTGATTGGACCATGGACTCATCTCCACCTAGCTGTCTTTTCCCCATAACCCTTAGTTCCCCTTCCTTCTTACTGGCACATACTGTTGTTGTTCCTTTAAAACCTTGTGGCACATCGGCAGCAACCTTTCTGTTTCTTTAGCATTTGTCTGGTTTTTATGAGGCTGAGTTGCTAGCTCGACGCTCAACCCAGGATGGATGGAAAGAGTGCAAGGTGCCAGCTGGATTCAAACACAGGACTACTCGCCTCAAAGTCCAGTGCAGAAGCCACTACACCACCGGCCGGCAGGACATACTGTACCTGTCCCATACTCTGTGCAATTGGTCTTTGAACACTCTCCACTGTCAGATGTTGGCTTGCCCAAAAACAGCTGTTACCAATTAACTCTCCCTAGTTTCTGCCTAAAACTCTTTGTATTTCTCCTGCTCCAATTCAATACTCTGTCATAGGGTCCAACTTATCCTATCTGGCTATCTTAAATCCTAAGGATTTGTGATCACTGTTCACCCTCTGCAAGGTCAGTCACCTGGCCAGGCTCATTACCCAACACCAGGTCGAGAATGGCCTGTCCTCTTGTTGGACTATCTTCATATTGATTTAGGAAACCCTCCTGGATGCACCTGACAAATTCTACCCAGTCTAAACCTCTTACACCGAGAAGGTCCCAGTTTAAAGTCACACATGATAACAATGCTATCGTTTTTACACTTTTCCCTGATCAGCTTGCAGATCTGTTTCTCGAAGTCCAATTGACTACTGGGGGGACTGCGGCATAATCCCATCAGAGTGATTGCACCTTTCTTATTTTTGAGTTCTACCCATATAGACTCTGTAGATGAACCCTCCTTTATGTCTTCTCTGAACACAGCTATGATATTGTCCCTGATTAATCACATAACTTCCTCATCCCGCATTTTATCTCCTTGTCTTTTCTAAAACATTGAAACCTTGGAATATTAAGCATCTATTCCTGTCCTCCCATTAAAGTCTCTGTAATGGCCATGATATCACAGTTCCATGTACTGATCCATGCACTAAGTTCAACATATTTACCCATTATACACCCAGCACTGAAGTACACACACCTCAACCTATCCATCCCATTGGTTATGACACCTACCTCCTCTCAATCCTAGTACTCTGGTTCCGATCTCCTGCCAAACTAGTTTAAACCCTCCCGAGCAGCATCAGCAAATCTCCTGGCAAGTATATTGGTTTCGCTCCAGTTAAGGTGCAACTTGTCTCATGTAAAGATCAACATCCCCGTCACCCCACCCCAGAAAAGATTCCAAAGATCGAAGAACGTGAAATCCTGCTTCTGAACTGTTTCCTCAGCCACACATTCATCTGTTCCATTTTCCTATTCTCATCCTGACTAGTACACCACACCAGGAGTAATCCAGAGGCTGCTATCCTCAAAGTCCTGTTTTCAGTCTTTTTCTAACTCCCTAGGATCTTGAGAGAAGATCCCTTTTTCTGTGCCACAAGTGCCAATGTGCACCACAACCATTGACTGCTCACCCTCCCACTTGAGAATACTCTGCATCTGCTCTGAATCATTCTAAATATGTCTGGCACCTCCAGAAAACAATACATCATTCTAGTGACTTTCATTTCAGTTAGGATATGTTAAGAAAATAATTACCATAAACATAGCCTCAAACTTGAGAGAGTGAAGGCAACAGACCGAACAACTTTGCGCAATTAGTGAATGTACAAAATAGCCTGCACTTTTCTGATATCATTGAATAGAAAGAGTTGCATATGTCAACTTGGAAGTATTTGCTAATGAGGCTGGTGTCACAATATCCCGCTATCCTATTTGCAAAAATAGGACAGTAGGATATTTTGGACATTGACTACTGGGGCTCACTGGATGGGTCAGGCTGGTGCTGCAGTATGCTTGCATCATCTATCCTTTGTATGCTCTTACATCCTGTTTTCCATTTTACAGATGTCCACTGTGGGTATCACTGAGAACGTTAAGGGGGATAACAAAAAGTTTGAAATATGGTACAATGCAAGGGAAGAGGTTTATATTGTGCAGGTAAGTGTGCACCAGAACATAATTATTAGCCTATAATTATTTAGTGAATTATCCATTTAAATTAAGTTCACTTCAGCCTTTTAACACAGAACAGCCTGCACGGATGCCGCTCAGGAAATGCATCATTGCTTCATAGCTTAAGGAACGGATGAAAATATAATTCACCTCTCACGTCCATAGAAGGAGATCTTACACCACAAGACATAGGAGCAGAATTAGGCCACTTGGCCCATTGAGTCTGCTCCACTGTTCCATCATGGTTGATTTATTATCCCTCCCTCTCAACCCCTTTCGCCTGCATTCTCCTCGTAACCTTTGACGTCCTGACTAACCAAGAACCTATCAACCTCTGCTTTAACTATACTCAATGACTTGACCTCCACAGCTGTCTGTGGCAATAAATTCCATAGATTCACCACAGAGCTGTGCCTCTGGTCCAAGACTCACCCTCTATAGGAAACATCCTCTCCACATCCAACCTGCCTCGGCCTGTCAATATTTGATCGGTTTCAATAAAATCTACGAAACTCCAGAGAGTATTGGCCTCTGTCATAAGACCATAATATATAGGAACAGAAGTAGGCCATTTGGCCCATCGAGTCAGCTCCACCATTCAGTCAGGGGCTGATCCAAATTTTCCAGTCATCCCCATTCCCCTGCCTTCTCCCCATACCCTTTGATGCCCTGGCTAACCAAGAACCTATCTATCTCTGCCTTAAATATACCCAATGATTTGGCCTCCACAGCCACTTGTGGTAACAAATTCCAGATTTACCACTCTCTGACTAAAGTAATTTCTCTGCATCTCTGTTCTAAATGAATATCCTTCAGTCCTGAAGTTGTGCCCTCTTGTTCTGGACTCCCCTACCATGGGAAATAACTTTGCCATATCTAATCTGTTAAAGCCAATTAGCATTCGGAATGTTTCTATGAGATCCCCCCTCATTCTCCCAAACTCCAGGGAATACAGCTCAGGAGCTGCCGGATGTTCCTCACATGGTAAACCTTTCATTCTTGGAATCATTCTTGTGAATCTTCTCTGAACCCGCTCCAATGTCAGTATATTCTTTATAAAATAAGGAACCCAAAACTGCACACAAGTGTGGTCTCACAAGTGCCATATAGAGCCTCAACATCACATCCTTGCTCTTATATTCTATACTTCTACAAATGAATGCCAACATTGCATTTGCCTTCTTCACCACTGACTCAACCTGGAGGTTAACCTTTAGGGTATCCTGCACAAGGACTCCCAAGTCCCTTTGCATCTCTGTGTTTTGAATTCTCTCTCCATTTCAATAATAGTCTGCCCATTTATATCTTCCACCAAAGTACATGACCAATCACTTTCCAACATTTTATTTCATTTGCCACTTCTTGGCCCATTCCCCTAAACTGTCTAAGGTTTTTCTGCAGGCTCTGTTTCCTCAACACTATCTGCTCTTCCACCTATCTTTGCATCATCAACAAATTTAGCCTCAAATCCATTAATCCCATAGTCCAAATCATTGACATACATCGTAAAAAGCAGCGGCCCCAACATCGACCTCTGTGGAACTCCACTGGTAACCGGCAGCCAGCCAGAATAGGATCCCTTTATTCTCACTCTGTTTTCTGCTGATCAGCCAATGCTCCACCCATGTTAGTAACTCCCCTGTAATTCCATGGGATCTTATCTTGCTAAGCAGATCATGTGCGGCACCTTGTTAAAGGCCTTCTGAACATCCATTTAACCACATCTACTGCATCTACTTTGTCTACACTACTTGTAATTTCCTCAAAAAAATTGCAGTAGGTTAGACAGGCAGGAATTTCCTGCTAGGAAACCATTCTGGCTTTAGCCCATCTTGTAATGTGCCTCCAGGTATTCCATAATCTCGTCCCTAACAATCAATTCCAACAACTTCCCAACCACTGATGTCAGGCTAACAGGTCTACAGTTTCCTTTCTGCTGCCTCCCACCCTTCTTAAATAGCAGAATAACATTTGCAATTTTCCAGTCATCTGGTACAATGCCAGAATCTATCGATCCTTGAAAGATCATTGTTAATGCCTCCACAGTCTCTCCAGCTACTTCCTTCAGAATCCAAGGGTTCATTCCATCAGGTCCAGGAGATTTATCCACCCTCAGACCATTAAGCTTCCTGAGCACCTTCTCAGTCGTAATTTTCACTGCACATACTTCACTTCTCTGACACTCTTGAATATCCGGTATACTGCAGATGTCTTCCACTGTGAAGACTGATGCAAAATACGCATTCAGTTCCTCTACCATCTCTGCATCTCTCATTACAATATCTCCAGTGTCGTTTTCTACTGGTCCTATATCTACCCTGAACTCGTTCACCCTTCTATACATAAGCTTTTAGTATCTTCTTTGATAGTAGTTACCAGCTTCCTTTCATAATTTATCTTTTCCTTCCTAATGACCTTCTTACTTTCCTTCTACAAGTTTTTAAAAGCTTCCCAATCCTCTATCTATCCACTAGCTTTGTCTTCTTTGTATGCCTTCTCTTTAGCTTTTACTGTCTCTGACTTCACTTGTCAGCAATGGTAGTGTCCTTCTTCCATTTGAAAATTTCTTCTTATTTGGAATATATCTGTCTTGCACTTCCCTCATTTTTCACAGAAACTCTAACCATTGCTGCTCTATCCTTCCTGCTAGTGTCTCTTTCCAGTCAACCTTGGCCAGTTCCTTCTCATACTATTGTAATTTCCCTTATTCCACTGAAATACTGACACAATGGAATTTAGTCTTCTCCTTCTCAAATTTCAAAGTGAACTCGATCATATTGTGATCACTGTTCCCTAAGGGTTCCTTAACCTTAAGCTCTCTTATCACCTCCAGATCATTGCACAATACCCAATCCAGCACAGACACTCCCCTAGTGGGCTCAACAACAAGCTGTTTTAAAAAGACATCCCTTAGACATTCTACAAATTCTCTCTCGAGGTCCAGTACTGGCCTGGTTTTCCCAATCCACTTTCATGTTAAAACCCCCAACAATTATGACATTGCCCTTCTGACATGCCTGTTCTATCTCCTGCTGTAATTTGTAATCCACATCCCAGCTGCTAGTTGGAGGCCTGTATACAACTGCCATTAGGGTCCTTTTACTCTTGTCATTTCTTAACTCAACCCATAGAGACTCTACACCTTCTGATCCTATGTCATCCCTTTCTAATGATTTAATATTATTTCTTACACACAGGGCTACACCACCCCCTCTGCCTACTAACCTATCTTTCTGATACACTGTATATCCTTGGACGTTCAGCTCCCAATGGCAGCCATCCTTCAGCCAAGTTTCAGAGATGGCCACAAAGTCATACTTGCCGATCTGTAGCTGAATTTCAAGATCGTCCATTTTATTTCTTATGCTGCGTGCATTCAAATATAAAATTTTCAGTCCAGTATTTTTTTGCTTTCTGTTTGGAATCATCAAATGCTCCTTACATGTTAACCCTTTCATTCCCAGAATCAATTTTTATAAACCTCCTCTGGACCCTCTCCAATGCCAGCACATCTTTTCTTAGATAAGGGGCCCAAAAATGCACAAAGTACTCCATATGGTCTACCAATGCCTTATATAGCTTCAGCATTACATCCTCACTCTTATATTCTAGTCCTCATGAAATGAATGCTAACATTACATTTGCCTTCCTTAACACCAAATCAACATGCAAGTTAACCTTCAGGGAATCCTGTACAGGGACTCTCAAGTCCCTTCACACCTCGGATTTTTAAAAAATTTTCTGTTGGTTTATAAAATAGTCTATGCTTTTGTTCTTTCTACCACATTGCATGACTATACACTTCCCAACAGTGTATTCCATCTGCATCTTCTTTGCCCGTTCTCCTAATCTGTCCAAGTCCTTCTGCACACTACCTGCCCCTCCACTTATCTCTGTCTCATCTGGAAACTTGACCACAAAGCCATCAATTGTGTCATCCAAACAGTTGATGAATAATGTGAAAAAAACAGCAAGTCCAGCAGAATACCACTTGTCACCTGCACCCAACCAGAATAGGCCACCTTTATTTCCACTATTTGCCTCCTGCCAAAAAGCCAATCTTCTATCCATCTTTACTATTATCTTTACTGTAATATCAAGGACTCTTGATATCAATATCTTGTTAAGCAGCCTCGTGTGCAGCACCTTGTCAAAGGTCTTCTGAAACTACATATACACAACATCAACTGACTCTCCTTTGTCTATCCTCCCTACTATTTTCCCAAAGAATTCCATCTGATTTCTCAGGCCCGTTCCCTCTCCTGCATCAGAAGCAGTCACTTCCCTTTTGGTAGGAAGTCACAATCATGACCAGGCAGTAGAAAGCTCCTAAGGATAGCAAAGAGCCTACCTAATAAGTTTAGCCAGTCCAGATAAGGGGTCTTGACCTGAAACTTTGATTGCTTATTTCCCTCCAATAGATGCTGCCTGACCTGCTGAGTTCTCCAGCACCTTGTGTGTTGCTAATTGATTTAGCCCCTTTAGTAAGTGATGACTGGATTCCCTTTAAAGGGAAAGAGGAAGATGGGGAGTGACCATAGTATGGTTCAGGTGCATTTGTATTTTACAAAGATGTTAACTTTGTAGGTAGGTGGTGATGAGAGGGTGTACAGGAGTGAGATATGCCAACTAGTGGAGTGGTGCCGCAGTAACAACCTGGCACTCAACATCAGTAAGATGAAAGAGTTGATTGTGGACTTCAGGAAGGGTAAGACGAAGGAACACATACCAATCCTCATAGAGGGATCAGAAGTGGAGAGAGTGAGCAGTTTAAAATTCCTGGGCGTCAAAATCTCTGAGGATCTAACCTGGTCCCAACATATTGATATAGTTATAAAGAAGGCAAGACAGCAGCTATACTTTATTAGGAGTTTGAAGACATTTGGCATGTTAACCAATACACTCAAAAACTTCTATAGTTGTACCATGGAGAACATTCTAACAGGCTGCATCACTGTCTGGTATGGAGGGGCTACTGCACAGGACCAAAAGAAGCTGCAGAAGGTTGTAAATCTAGTCAGCTCCATCTTGGGTACGAGCCTACAAAGTACCTAGAACATCTTCAGGGGGCAGTGTCTCAGGAAGGCAGCCTCCATTATTAAACACCTCCAGCACCCAGGGCATGCCCTTTTCTCACTGTTACCATCAGGCAGGAGGTACAGAAGCCTGAAGGCACACACTCAGTGATTCAGGAACAGCTTCTTCCCTTCTGCCAACCAATTCCTAAATGGACATTGAATCCTTGAACACTATCTCACTTTTATATAAAAAAATATACATTATTTCTGTTTTTGCACATTTTTTAATCTGTTCAACATATGTATACAGTAATTGATTTATTTATTTTTAAATTTATTATTCACTCTCTGCTGGATTATGTATGGCATTGAACTGCTGCTAAATTAAAGAATTTCATGCCAGATGCTGGTGATAATAAACCTGGTTCAGAGGTAAAATTCAAATTACCAATTGTCACCTTAGCGTCAGTGTAATTAATCACTTGGCACATTGAAAGAATTTAACTAATTTCTGTGCATTTCAAAGTATGGTGCCATGGTCAACAAGAAAGCTGTGTTTGCTGGGATTACAGTACCCATCTGTTAGAAATAAGAATGTGCTTCTTCATCTCTCTTTAGGCACCAACCCAAGAAGCTAAAAACCTATGGGTGAATGAAATAAGAAAGGTCCTAACAAGCCAGCTAGAAGCTCGTAGAGGTAAGGACCATGCACGGAAAGCCATGAGCTAGTTAATGATACATACCATTCCGTGACAAAAGCTTGCTGGTTTATTCCTCTATAAATAAACATTGAGAAGATCTATTTGAATGCATCTGTTTTCTGACGTGAAAAATAAAGAACATTTGGAGTCTTGATGATCCTGTAACAGAGTCTTCTCAGAAGGGCAGGTATCTTTCCTGAGATTAACTACTGATCTTGAAGTGCTGCAGCTTTTCCTTACCTACAACACTGGATAGGAAATCAAATTGTCCCTTTGCAATGGTATGGACATGGGTACAGTATCAATAGTTGGAGTTAAAAGTCAACAGGACAGATCTCATTCATCTAGTTAGGACTGTTGTGGAAGTTAAGGGGAATGACTGAAGGAAAAGCATGCAAGGAGAAGAGTGTGACTTGACAGAACTTGTATTAAGTGGGCTCAGATGCTCCAAAATTTTCTGTTGGTTGGTTAAATTATTTCTCATTTTATTGACCACTTTTTGTTTACGAGGAATTCTTAAAGAGGCACTCAGTGTGTGTGTGTTGGCCTTCGTTAGTAGGGAGATTGAGCTCAAGAGCTGTGAGGCGATGTTGCAGCTCCATAAGACTCTGGTCAGTCTACGTTTGGAATATTGTGATCAGTTCTCAACACCTCATTATAGGAGGACATGGAATCTTTAGAGGGGGTGCAGAGGAGATATACCAAGATGCTGTCTAGATTAGAGGGCACATTTTACGAGGGAAGTTTGAGTGAGCTGGAGCTTTTCTCTTTGGAGAAAAGGAGGATTAAAGGTGATTTGATAGAGGTATACAAGATGATAATAGGCATAGATAGAGAGGACCACCAGTGTTTGTTTTTAATCCCAAGGTTGTTCGCTGACTGGAGGCCTGTGACTAGTGATGTACCACAGGGATTAGTGCTGAGTCCAGTGTTTTCATCCATAACAATGAGTTGGATTATAATATGGTTAACTGGATCAGCAAATTTGTGGATGACATCAAGACTGGGGTGTCACAGACAGCGAGGAGACTAGCAAAGCTTACAATGGGATCCGCACCATCTGGAAAATGGGCTGGAAAATGGCAGATGGAATTTAATGCAGACAAATGTGAGGTGTTGCATTTTGGGAGGAAAAACCACGGTTGGACTTACATAGTGCACGGTAGGGCACTGAGGAATGTGGTAGAACAGAGGGAACTGGGAATACAGGTCTGTAATTCATTGAAAGTGACATCACAGGTAGAAGGGTCATTAAAAAGAGCTTCTGGAACATTGACCTTCATAATTCAGGGCAAAAATCAAAAAGGGCCACTTTTCAACATAATTGTATAAGGGACAAGAGTGTTGCAAAAGCGAGCCTGAAGGCTTTGTGTGTCAATGCAAGGAGCATTCCTAACAAGGTGGATGAATTAAAAGTACAGATTGTTATTAATGAATATGATATAGTTGGATCACAGAGACATGGCTCCAGGGTGACCAAAGATGGGAGCTCAACATTCAGGGATATTCAATATTCAGGAGGGATAGACATGAAAGAAAAGGAGGTGGGGTAGCATTGCTGGTTAGAGAGGAGATTAACGCAATAGAAAGGAAGGCCATTAGCCTGGAGGATGTGGAATCGATATGGGTAGAGCTGCATAACACTAAGGGGCAGAAAACGCTGGTGGGAGTTGTGTACAGGCCACCTAACAGTAGTAGTGAGGTTGGGGATGGCATTAAACAGGAAATTAGAAATGCGTGCAATGAAGGAACAGCAGCTATAATGGGTGACTTCAATCTACATATAGATTGGGTGAACCAGATTGGTAAGGGCGCTGAGGAAGAGGATTTCTTGGAATGTATGCGGGATGGTTTTTCTGAATCAACGTGTCGAGGAACCAACTAGAGAGCAGGCCATTCTAGACTGGGTATTGAACAATGAGGAAGGGTTAATTAGCAATCTTATCATGAGAGGCCCCTTGGGTAAGAGTGACCATAATATGGTGGAATTCTTCATTAAGATGGAGAGTGACATAGTTAATTCAGAAACAAAAGTTCTGAACTTAAAGAAGGGTAACTTTGAAGGTATGAGACATGAATTAGCTAAGATAGACTGGCAAATGACACTTAAAGGATTGACGGTGGATATGCAATGGCAAGCATTTAAAGATTACATGGATGAACTACAACAATTGTTCATCCCAGTTTGGCAAAAGAATAAATCAAGGAAGGTAGTGCACCCGTGGCTGACAAGGTAAATTAGGGATAGTATCAATTCCAAAGAAGAAACATACAAATTAGCCAGAAAAAGTGGCTCACCTGAGGACTGGGAGAAATTCAGAGTTCAGCAGAGGAGGACAAAGGGTTTAATTAGGAAAGAGGAAAGAGATTATGAGAGAAAACTGGCAGGGAACATAAAACTGACTGTAATAACTTTTATAGATATGTGAAAAGAAAAAAGATTGGTTAAGACAAATGTAGGTCCCCTACAGATAGAAACAGGTGAATTGATCATGGGGAACAAGGACATGGCAGACCAATTGAATAATTACTTTGGTTCTGTCTTCACTAAGGAGGACATAAATAATCTTCTGGAAATAGTAGGGGACCGAGGGTCTAGTGAGATGGAGGAACTGAGGGAAATACATATTAGCAGGGAAGTGGTGTTAGGTAAATTGAAGGGATTAAAGGCAGATAAATCCCCAGGGCCAGATGGTCTGCATCCCAGAGTGCTTAAGGAAGTATCCCAAGAAATAGTGGATGCAATAGTGATAATTTTGAAAACTCTTTATATTCTGGACTAGTTCCTGAGGATTGGAGGGTGGCTAATGTAACCCCGCTTTTTGAAAAAGGAGGGAGAGAGAAACCAGGGAATTATAGACCGGTTAGCCTCACATTGGTGGTGGGGAAAATGCTAGAGTCAGTTATCAAAGATGTGATAATAGCACATTTGGAAAGCGGTGAAATCATCGGATAAAGTCAGCATGGATTTGTGAAAGGAAAATCATGTCTGACGAATCTCATAGAATTTTTTGAGGATGTAACTAGTAGAGTAGATAGGGGAGAACCAGTGGATGTGGTATATTTGGATTTTCAAAAGGTTTTTGACAAGGTCCCACACAGGAGATTAGTGTGCAAACTTAAAGCACATGGTATTGGGGGTATGGTATTGATGTGGATAGAGAATTGGTTGGCAGACAGGAAGCAAAGAGTGGGAATAAACGGGACCTTTTCAGAATGGCAGGCAGTGACTAGTGGGGTACTGCAAGGTTCAGTGCTGAGACCCCAGTTGTTTACAATATATATTAATGACTTAGACGAGGGAATTAAATGCAGCATCTCCAAGGATGACACGAAGCTGGGCGGCAGTGTTAGCTGTGAGGAGGATGCTAAGAGGATGCAGGGTGACTTGGATAGGTGAGATGAGTGGGCAAATTCATGGCAGATGCAATTTAATGTGGATAAATGTGAGGTTATCCACTTTGGTGGCAAAAACAGGAAAACAGATTATCTGAATGGTGGCCGATTAGGAAAAGGGGAGTTGCAACGAGACCTGGGCGTCATTATACACCAGTCATTGAAAGTGGGCATGCAGGTACAGCAGGCGGTGAAAAAGGCGAATGGTATGCTGGCATTCATAGCTAGAGGATTCGAGTACAGGAGCAGGGAGGTACTACTGCAGTTGTACAAGGCCTTGGTGAGACCACACCTGGAGTATTGTGCGCAGTTTTGGTCCCCTAATCTGAGGAAAGACATCCTTGCCATAGAGGGAGTACAAAGAAGGTTCACCAGATTGATTCTTGGGATGGCAGGACTTTCATATGATGAAAGACTGGATGAACTAGGCTTATACTCATTGGAATTTAGAAGATTGAGGGGGGATCTGATTGAAACATATAAAGTCCTAAAGGGATTGGACAAGCTAGATACAGGAAGATTGTTCCCGATGTTGGGGAAGTCCAGAATGAGGTGTCACAGTTTGAGAATAAAGGGGAAGCCTTTTAGGACCGAGATTAGGAAAAACTTCTTCACACAGAGAGTGGTGAATCTGTGGAATTCTCTGCCACAGGAAACAGTTGAGGCCAGTTCATTGGCTATATTTAAGAGAGAGTTAGATATGGCCCTTGTGGCTAAAGGGTTCGGGGGTGTGGAGGGAAGGCTGGTGCAGAGTTCTGAGATGGATGATCAGCCATGATCATACTGAATGGCAGTGCAGGCTCAAAGGGCCGAATGGCCTACTCCTGCACCTATTTTCTATGTTTCTATTGAGTACAGGAGATGGGATGTTATATTGAAATTGTATAAGACTTTGCTGAGGCCAAATTTGGCGTATTGTGTGCAGTTCCAGTCATCTGCCTACAATAAAGATATAAATAAGATTGAAAGAGTAGAAAAAAAATTGACAAGGATTTGCCAGAACTTGGAGACGAGTTCTAGGGAAAGGTTGAATCAGTTAGGACTTTTTTTCCCTGAAGCATAGGAGAATGAGTGGAGATCTGATAGATGTATACAAAATTATAAGCAGTATAGGTAAGGTAACTGCAAGCAGGCTCTTTACACTAAAGGTTGGATGAGACTACAACCAGAGGTCATAGGTTAACTGTGAAAGGTGAAATTTAAGGGGAGTCTGACAGAAAACTTCTTCACTCAGAGGGTGGAGCGAGTGAGGAATGAGCTGCCAGCAGAGGTGGCAGATGTGGGTTCAATAGCAACACTTCGGAGAAATTCGGATACTACATGGATGGAAGTGGTATGGAGGGCTATGGCGCGTGTGTGAATCAATGGGACTAGGCAGAATAACAGTTCAGTACCAACTAGAAGGGCCGAAGGGCCTGTTTCTAGGCTGTAGTAATCTGACTCTATGACTCTCTAATCTACCCCAAGATGCTGATAGATGGCCTACCCAACTTCTCTGTTACTTCTCCCCCAGCCTATGATTTAATTCCTCTATCGATTTACTCATGAGTTAATGCTAGTTGCTTTTTTTTACGCACTTCATCACGTCTTTTTTTTAAACTATTCCCAATTCATGGGGGAATACAGAGTTTGATCCAAAAGAAGTGATGTTTTCGTGTTTTTGTTTCAATGTATCTTAGAAGTTGTTTTACTAAATATGTTCATCATAAGTTAAACAATCTAATTTCCTTTTTCAGTTTCTACCCAACACTTAAAGTTAGAGCATTTTTCTGTGGCTCCTTTAACTCTACCCATTAACAACAGGTAAGTAAGTAATCTGATGAATACAAGGCTCACTGTTATCTTGGTTAGTTTCTGTTTACCAAGCATGGAAGGCAAAGCAGTGTTCACATTCCTCATGATGTTCGGTTGCATTAGATATGATTAAGTTGAATCTTCCCCTTTCTCTTAAAACAGCAAGATTCAAAGTTGAAGTTTGAATGCATTGATTAGTTTGAAACAGGAAATAATAACTGGAGTGGGACAGATGTCTCCTCAAGCCTGCTGTACCACTCTTCCAGCCGATACTCAAATCTCTTTTCCTTGTTAGAACTCCAAACTATAGAAATTCCTGTCTTGAATATATTTCACAATAAGTACAATAACCTCAATGAGACATCCTAAGTATTCACACCCCTTTGAGTAAAGTATTTTTACATATCTCAGTCCCAAATGGTTCACCTTGTATCATGAGACAATACTGTGTAGCCTAGATGTCTTTAATCAGGACAATTACAGAACCTTGCTAAGCCTCTCAGAATCTTTTTTGTATTTCACAAGTATTATCTGATTTTCTAAACTCCAAATGACATTTGCCAATTGAGTGCTCATAGTCTAGGTAAAGATGAAGGTAGGTAATGATTAAAGTCACCAACAATCCTTGCACCAGCTTTCTTCCAACCTCATATCTTCGTTCATAATAATTGTTAGGGGGTTTACAAATTATCTCCACAGCAATTTGTTTTATCTTTGCCACCTTTTATCTTGAGGGCAGCACAGTGTCACAGCCAACAGAGCCGCCACATCAGAGCTTCAGCTATGTAAGTTCAATCCTGAGCTCTGCTCCAGTCTCTGTGGAGTTTGAATTCTCTCTGCAACTGCATGAGTGGTTCCAGCTACTCTGGCTTCTCCCACCTCCCACAGGTTTGCTGATTAATTGGCTAATCTAAATCACCCTTTGTGTCTAGGTGGGTGATAGGAGACTCAATGCTAGGGGAGTGTTTAGGTTATAAAGAAAGGAGTGGGGGAATGGGATTGCTGAGAGGACTAACGTTAACTTAGTGGGCTGAATGTCCTCCTTCCGTGCTGGGAGGAATGTGAAATCCTGTGCACAAAGATGGAAAATATTTTGTCAGATAAGCAAATAGTTGAGGCTCCTTTATCATCACATCCTGGACTTTTGTATCTAGATTAGACAATAGATTAAGAAGGGCACTGGTCAGCGACCTCCAATTCCTGATTCCTGTCCGGCTGGGCTGTAATCTACTCTATGCTGAGAGGTGTGGCTGCCTTCTGGATCTTTCCTGCTGCCCACCTGATGCGTCAGTAAGTGACCAAGGCCTTCGCCACTCTGGGTTTCCTGTCTGACTTGCTGTATCAGCGTTCTCAGACAAAATTGGAAAATTGCTCCCTTACAATCTGCTCTCTCCTCTTGGCTTCCTCATCCACAACATCATCTGCTAAATCCTCTGTTTTCGTATCTCCACTGACTCCTTTCTGTTTGGCCATCCATTTGTCCAGCTGGGTTTTGGTTTTGGCATCTACTTTTACCTTCTGTCCCCCACTTGAAGTTCATGCAATAACCTTAATGCACACAGAGTAGATTCTGGTTCTTTATACTCACAAAAACCGAATGCTTGCAATTTTCCTGAAGCTCCTTGATCTCTCTTCCAGCTTAAAAGCAAGCCACATTTCACTGCCTGATTAACATAGCAAAAGCTTTCTCAGACAAAAATTGTTGTAGTCAGACCACTGATTTTGTCACTTACATGATTTCTCTGAGCAGCATGGTCTTTCCTTGGTCCAATATGCTTTCCAAGCAGAAGGCACAGAAGTTGGCACCAATGCTTGTTTCCCTGTTGGGCAATGGTTCATGGTATACAGCATGGAGACAGTTGAGGCATCATCCAGTACATTTCTAAATTCATTTTCAGTTGACTCTATTGTAGGGGATGTGGCATACAAATAGAGGATAGATCTCCAATCAAGTTCTAGTTGTCTCAGCCACTCACATTCCCAGAATGCTAGTCCTCCTGTTTTTACCACATACAAGTCAAATGTAGGTTGTTGGTTGTTGTATTTCACTGTCACAAACATCATTCCCACAGAAGATATCTTTTATCCTGAATAAAATCTGTTGAATATCTGCAGGCTTCAATTGAGTCTCTTTGAAATGCCATTCAAACTTATTTTATGGAAAGATTGAATCAGCCAATTCCACTTTAATTTCACTTCAGGAATAAGCCATATTGCTTGTCTTCGTTAGTTTTCACTTTGTAAATTTTAAGGCTATACAGTCCAATGTCACTCTTGGACATTTCATCAATATCACAAGTTTAGTGCTCTTTTTGAAACTGAAACTGGACTTTTTATCTTCCCTTTTATTTATTTTTGTCTGCCTGACATGCTCTTTGTATGCATCTAATTTTGTTGCATTTTCTGCAAGTTTCACCTTTAAATCTTCATTGGTCTGGTGTATGTGAGCCCCTGCCACAATGGTAATACAATTTATCAGGCCAGACTGGTTTCTGTTTAGAGATTGCAAATTTTTTCACGCTCACTTTCATTCCTGACTGCAACTCAATTGCGTCTCTGTCCACTGTTTCCATTGATTCATTTATTTCAACTGCTCTTTTAAATGTAAGTGTGCTTCAGTTAGGGGCTGCTTATGACTGCATTTTTGTAAGATTCCACAGACTAAGCAATCAATGCAACATTAGGCCAATTACCAATCTAACAATGTTCAGATAATCTCTTCAATTCAGCCACATACACTGAAATAGTCTCTCCTTCCTTTTGATTTTGTTTATGAAATATACAGCATTCTATCAATATTGATTCTAAATGTTTCTGTATTACTTTCACAATATCAGCAAAGCTCATTTTGTTGTTTGGTTGGAGGAATTAAACTTCAAAGCAACCTATATGCCTTTAAATTCAGTACACTCAGCAAAATTGACACTTGCTTCTCATCAGTTATTCCATTTTCTTTAAAATACTGTTCAATCCATTCAGTGTACAAAATACCTTTATCCATCATATAATCAAACATGTCAATTCTTCTGATGCAGCCAGCCATTTCTGCTCCTTTTGTTATGATTATTATCACCTGGTACTCACTGTTTATGAACCTGTGAATTCTTCATTTGCAGCCTTTTCTGTAAACTCAATCTTGTGTTTAATTTCAAAGAACATGTGCTGCACTACTTTTTTTTAAACTGAGCTTCCACAAGTAGGCAGTCATTGCAAGGCCTGACAGTTAAATGTTGCAAACTAACCTGCATGCACCAATTGCACAGGCAGATTATTGCACACTCACACTACCCTCTAAGTGAAGAGGTTCCCCCTCAGCTGACTACAGGAGCTTTGTGACTGGTTAGCAAATCTAACCATACTATCCTTTGGCCTTAATAGTCACATACTTACAGATACTTATTTCAACAGGCATGTTAGTCAAACACATTCCTATCTGTCTGTATCTTGTTTTACGGCAGTTGGCATCCAGCTTAATGGTGCATTACCGCCACCCTCTGCTCCGGAATGTGCACTAGACATACATTCTAAATCCCTTCACCCAATTGGGCGCGCGCACGCACGCACACACACACACACACACACACACACACACGTGCGCACACACACACACACACGTGCGCACACACACACACACACGCACACGCACACAAACCTACACTTTATCCTCCCATCTTTGACCATCCTAGTACCCTATTCCTGCTTATCCGTCATATTCTATAAAAAAAACCCTGTACCCCTTAAAAATGCTAAAAATACCCGGACTTGTGCTCTCTCACCCATGTCCAGCAACCCTTTTAATGTGAATTCCTGCATCCCCAACTCCCTTAATTTAATTCTCATCATCTCTGTATCCCATACTTCCTGCAACACAAAACTACATGTTCTACTGACTCCTCTTCCTGACATTCCTTACACAATCCTGTCTGGTGTTTCCCTATCATTTTCAATGTTTTGTTTAATGTACAATGCCCCAGCCTTAACCTAGTCCACACAATTTCCTCTTTTCTGTTTCCACTACCTACCCTAGTACCTGCAACACTCTTTTGTATTTGATATAAATGCCTCCCTTTCCCCTCCCTGTCCCATCTTTCTTGCCACATTCGGTTGACTTTTTCCCAGATTACACGCTTAACCTCTGCTTTACTGATACTAATGTGCATTTCCACATTTTCTTTCTTTAACGCCCTCTTTGCCAACTCATCCACCCTCTCATTCCCCTTCACCCCTACATGTGCTGGAACCCATAGAAATTTTACCTGACCTCCCTGATTTGCAATTCTTGTAACTAACTGAAGGACTTCATAAAGTACATCTTGCCGACTGTTTGTATGAAAAGACCTTAAACTTGCTAGAACTGAGGATGAATCTGAACATATCAATGCTTTGCCTTGTCTGGCTTTCTGCACCTATTGCAAAGCAACCAACACCACCAGCATCTCCACTGTAAACACTCCTAACTTATTAGATGTTCTTCTGCTGATTCCAATTTCTTTTGCTGGTATTACCACCCCAAACCCTGTCACTCCTGTTTCAGGTTCCTTCGCACCATCCGTATAAATGTGAGTATAATCACTATACTTTTCCATCACATGACAGTTAAATGCATTTACCAAATCTGTTTTATATCTTTCTTTTCTTTTTACCGCTAACAAATGCCAGTCTATGTCAGGCCATACAAGCTTCCATGGAACTACAACTGGATAAACTACTGAAGGACTTATCCTCAGATCAAACACTCCACATTCTTTCGCGATATCATTCCCTACCTGACTAAAGGTATCCCTCTGAAACCTCCCATTTTCCCAGCACTCCTGCAACACTCTTTTAGCAGGGTGAGAATCATTGTGCCCCTGCAAGTTAGCCCAGTAGTGACATCAGTTGCATCCTTCTTAGTTCCAAAGGCATTACTCCCATTTCTACCTGTAGTGCTGACACTGGTGACGTTTTAAAAGCCCCACTGCACACTCTCAAGGCCTGAGCCTGAATCACATCCAGTTTCCTTATAAGAGACCCAGCTGCTGATCCATATGCTATATCCATAGTCCAACACAGATCTCACTAAAGCCACACACATTCTCTTCAAAGCTGAACAACTTGCTCCCTATTCCCTACCAGTCAAACATCTCATCACATTTATTACTTTTTTACATTTCTCAACTTTCCTGATATGGTCTGCCCATGTTAATCGTGAATCAAATATAACTCCCAGAAATTTAAATGATGCAACCCTTTCTAATTCAACCCCATACATCCTTAACTTCCCTACCTCAACTCTTTTCCTGGTAAAAAATACAGTTTGAGTTTTATCTACTGAAAATCTACATCCCCAATCATAACCCCACTCCACCACTTCATCAATTGCTTCTTGTAGTTTCCTGATTATGTAGTCCATGTTCCTGCCTCTTTTCCACAAGGCCCCATCATCCGCAAACAGTGACCTACCTATATCCACTGGTATCTTTGTGAAGACATCATTGATCATAATGATGAAAAGTAACGGGCTAATCACACTACCTTGAGGTGTGCCATTTTCCAATATGTACTGTTTTGATAATTCTGATCCAATCAGAACTTGAATTTTTCTACCAAACAAAAAACCTTTAATCCAATTAAAAACTCTCCCACCAACCCCCATCTTGTGCAGTTTAATTAATAATCCTTCCTTCCACATCATATCATAGGCTTTTTCAATGTCAAACAACACTGCCACTACTGACTCTCTATTTGCCTGGGCCTTCCTTATTTCAGTCTCTAACATAATCACTGAGTCCATGGAATTCCTTCCCTTTCTAAAACCACTCTGATAACTTGCCAGCATTCCCCTTTTCTCAAGCTCATATGATAACCTTTCTGTTATCATCCTTTCCATTATCTTAAATTTGATGTTAATGCTATTGGTCTGTAGCTAGTGGGTTTTGACGGATCCTTGCCAGGTTTCCTTATTGGAATTACTACTGCTTCTTTCCATGCACTTGGTAATCTTCCCTCCTCCCACACTGTGTTATAAAAATGCAGCAACTTCAAGAGCGCTCCTTCTCCTAGATTTTTTAGCATCACAGAGCATATCAGATCTTTCCCTGGGGAGGTTGGACTCGATTTCTTTATTGCTCTCACCATTTCTGCTAACGTAAATGGATCATCAACTATATCATCTGTTCCTTCCCTCCTGTTTAACACACCTGGGTGTTGGCTCATTGTTCTTTCCCTTCTCCTTCTCCCTTCTTCAGACAAATGTTCTGAACTGTGTATCTGTACAAATGACTTGGCCATGATCTCAGCCTTATCCCTACTGGAGACTGCAGTTTCCTCCTCAGATATCATTACTGGATATTCCCAATCCCTTCTATCTCCTCCCATCCTCTTAATCATCCCCCATATCTCTCCCACAGGTGTTGTTCTTCCTACCTTGTCGCAAAAACTCCTCCAACTTGCCCTTTTAGCTTGATGTATAGTTCTTCTCACCACTGCCTGTGCTTTCTTATATTGAACCAAATGCTGCATATTATGGGTTCTTTTAACTAGCCTGAATGCTCTATTTCTGTTTTTTACAGCCTGACAACATTCCTCTGTCCACCATGGTACCAGTTTCCTATTCATCCTATTTTTACTCCTGGGTATAGATCCTTCTGCTGCCATGATAATTGCTGAAGTCACCTGACTGTTTAATTCATCTATATTTCCAGAAATGTCAATCTTTGTCAACCCTTCTTCACTCAACTTCTGGAACTTACCCCAATCTGCTTTTCCAAACACCCACTTTGGGACTCCGCCACCTGGTCTTACTTCAACTCTTTCACCCACTGAACATAAAACTGGGTAGTGATCACTGCCTACTGTTGAAGCAGTCCAAACTCCCCAGTTACTAACGCCAGCCAAGGTATTAGACACTAACGTAATATCTAACACTGACTCAGTTCCTGTTGTTATATCTATCCTTGTGCCGCTACCATCATTCATACACACCAAATCCCTTTCTTCCATCAAATCTTCAATTACCTTTCCAGTTGGATCTGTAATCTGATCCCCCCCCCCCCTCCGTATTGTGCTATGAGCATTGAAATCTGCACACCACACTACTTTATGTCTGTTTTGTCCTTGTATCTTTAACAGGCTGTCCAAATCCAACCTTTTACATGGATTGTAGTAGTTAATTATAACCACTCCCTCCCCTCTCTCCCACACTTCCACCACTATGTATTCCTGATCATCTCCTTTTTCCAGTACCCTATATGGTATACCTTGCTTGATTAACATAGCACAACCCCCTCCTCCTCCTAGATTTCTATCTTTCCTTATCATTGTATACCCATATACCACAAAGTCTAAAGTTGGTTTCAACCAAGTTTCCTGAATATACACTACATCCGGTTTTACAACCATTTCTTTAATAAAGTGCTTGAATTCCTGGCTATTGGCCAGTAAGCTCCTTGCATCTCATTGCAAAAGAATCACCATAATTAGTATTAACCAACACATGACACTTCCTGGCTTGACTGATTACTGAGGTTCTCCCTCACTTCCTCCCATGTCAGTCCTACTAACCCTAAATGGTTTACTGCTGCTTTTATCACCAGCTGAATTTTGTCACTTTTTGACTTTACCTCAGCCGTACTATTAATCACTCCTGCAATGAATGTTACTAGAGCCTTTTTGTCTACATAAATCCTGTCATTTGTTCTTTGTTGCATCTCTCGTATCCCTATTGCTCCCTGTTCATTAGGAGCATTATTCTGTTCTCTTGACATTCTTACAGCTTCTGCATAAGTGATCTTTCTTTTCACTCTTATTTCTTGAATTTTAGTCTCCCGTCTCACAACCTCACACCCACTCTATGCAACATTATGAGCTCCTCCACAATTGCAGCATTTTGGTTGAACTCCTGTTCCGCACTTTCCATATTCATGATCACCCCCACATCTAGCACATCTCTTCTGCCTTTTACAGTTTTTAGCTCGGTGTCCAAACCTTTGACAATTATAGCACCTCAGCGGCTTTAACACATACACCCTTACTGGGTAACTCATGAAACCCAGGAACACCTTCCTTGGCACGCTTTCTTCTTCAAATTCAATCAATCCAGATTCACTTTCCTTTTTCACTCCCTCCTTTGTTGTTTTCAGTCTTTGAACATTCATTACTTTCCCTCCTTTGATATTCCTCTTTAACTCCTCCATATTTATACTCATGGGTACCCCCGTGATCACTCCTTTACAACCACTATTTTGTGCTCCCACCCTCCCAATGTATTCCACCTTGTATTTTTCTATCTCTTTTAGCTTGAGTGCTTTCTCAAGTTGTTCCTCATTCGCACATCTTACCAATAAGTTGCCATCATTAAGGACTTTTGCAAATACTATTTCCCCTATCTTATTTGCCAGAGTTATTGTTAGCACAAATGGGTTAATTTTCTTCATATGTCCCTGAGCATTCTCATTAAACCTAATTATGACAACACCTCTCTGAGCTTGTTCATCTTCCTCACTTTCAGAGCTTTCTCCACTATCATTTCTTATTCTTTTATTCCCTTTGTCTTGGTTTTTATTCATCCAACCCCTCACTACCTCCTCATTCCCTTTATTTCTCCCTTCACAATAATCCACCTCTCCCCAGCTGCCTACCTCTGATCCCAAGTCCCTATCCCTCTCCTTCTCCACTTTCTTTCCCTCAACGCCCCCCTCTTATCTTGTCCACCATTACCAGACCCACACAACCCCCTCCCAGCAATTTCCATTCCTTCCCCACTCTCTTTCCCTCAACAGGTTCCAAACCACTTTCACGCATCAAGCAAAACACAGCCAGCTTCCAGTCGAGCCAACTCCAGTTCCAGCCTTTCCTAACCAGAGAGAACAGCCCCCTCAAACACATTCCCCTGGAGTCACCTTCTTATATAACCTTTTGAGTGAGCAGGGCATGGACAGGACTTAATGCTCAATTCTGATTGGCTGGAACTGAATTGTCTATTCCTGATTGGTTAGTTTGAATTGGCTTTGTTCTGATCGGTCAATTTTTATTTTAGGCCCTGCCCCCTTTAGGACTTTGTGGTCCCAGATACACTCTAAGAACCTACATTTATGTCTCCCACATGCTGGATTCAGATCCAACCAATCAGGATTGAGCATTAAGTCCTGCCTATGCCCTGCTCACTTGAGAGGGTATATCAGGAGGTGTCTCTAAGGGGACTTGTCATTTTATTAACTTGTGCCTAAGGAAGATGGCTGGATTCACTGTTGAAATGTTGCAGTCAGTATCTGTAAGTGTGTGACTGTTAAGGCCAAAGGATAGGATAGTTTAAGTTCCCCTCAGGCTCCCCTTAATTATTTCACTTATCACCTTTAACCAATGACCTCTAGTTCTAGTCTTTCCCAACCTCAGTCGAAAAAGCTTGCTTGCATTTCCAAGAAAAGACACCTAGCCTGTTCAATCTTTTCCTATAACTTAGGTCCTCAAGTGCCAGCAATATCATTGTAAATTTTCTCTGTACTCTTGTGATCTTATTGATGTCTTTCCTGTAGGTACTGTAGGTGACTAGAATTGCATATTTGACCTTATCAATGTCTTATAGAACCTCAGTATAACATCCCAGTTCCTGTACTCACTATTCTGATTTACAAAGGCCAAAATGCCAAAAGCTCTCATTCTACCCCTGACTATCTGTGACACCCCTTTTAGGGAATTATGGATCTGTATTCCCAGATCCCTCAATTTCACTGCACTCTTCATTGTCCTGCTATTAAATGTGTATGTCCTATCCTTGTTTGTCCTTCCAAAGTGCAACACCTCACTCTTGATTGCATTAAATCTGCTATTTATCAGCCCATTTTTACAGCTGGTCCAGATCCCAATGCAAGCTTTGATAACCTTCCTTGCTGTCCACTACATTCCCAATCATGGTGTCATCTGCAATGGACTCTGTAATGATCTATGGGGCACTCCACTAGTCACAGGCCTCCAGTTGGAGAGGCAACCCTCTACTACCACTCTCTGGCTTCTTCTACTAAGTCAATCTTGAATCTAATATACTACCTCATCCTGAATGCCGACTGACTAAACCCTCTTGACCAGCCTCCCACGTGAGATTTTGTCAAAGGCCTTGCTAAAGTCTATGTAGACAATGTCCACTGCCTTTCCTGGTAACCTCTTCAAAAAACTCTATAAGGTTGGTTAGACACAATCTATCATGCTCAAAACCATGTTGACTATCTCTGATCAGACCTTGTTTGTCCAAATACAGTACTTGTATATCCTGTCCCTTAGAATGCCCTTCCAATAGTTAACTCCTTCTGACATCTGACTCACCTGCCTATAATTTCCCAACTTATTCTTAGTGCCTTTCTTGAACAACGAACAACATTAGCTGTCCTCCAGTCCTCCAGCACCTCATCCGTAGTTAAAGATGTTTCTGTACTAGCCTCCCACAAGGTCTAAAGTGTCACTTTGTCAGGCCCTGTGAACTAACTGCACGTTACTTACCCCCCTCCACCCCCCCCAATAATGCGCGTACGGTTCATGACCTCACTACTGTTTTGCGTCAGTTCTGTAGACTCTGTGTCTGACTCCTGAGTAAATATAGCTGAAAAAAAATCCATTTAAGATCTCCCCCATCTCTTTTGGCTCCATGCATAGATGACCACATGATCTTCAAGTGGACCAATTTTGTCCCTTGCTATCCTTTTGTTCTTATTATGCTTGTAGAAGTCCTTTAGATTCTCCTTGTCTGCCAGAGCAACCTCATGTTTTAAGGCTTTAAATCTGAGAACCAGTCTAATCCTTCTCTATAATTATCTTGAAACCAATGGAATTATGATCACTAGATCTAAAGTGTTCCCTTACACCTACTTCTGTCACCTGCCATATCTCATTCTTTAATAGGGAATCCAATACTGCACTGTCTCTAGTTGGGACCTCTACACACTGTATTGATAATGTTTTTTTTTTGTAAACACAATGGCATAATAATTACTATGAATTATAGAAGTAGTGCAAAAAAAGTTAGTGTTCATAGTTTCATGGACCGTTCTGAGTTGTGATAGCAGAATGTAAGAACTGTCTGTGAATCTTTGAGTGGGTGTCCTCAGGCTCCTATACTTCTCCCCAATGGTCATATGAGAATAGGTGAGTCTGGGATGACGAGGCTCCTTAGTGACAGCTGCTGCCTTCTTGAGGCACCACCTCTTGCAATTATCCTGAATGGTGGGGATATTTGAGCCCACTGGACTTGGCTGAGTCTACAATCCTTTGCAGCATCTTATCATCCTCCATAGCAGGCTTTGTAACAGCCAGTCAGAATGCTCCCTACTTACAGAAATATATACTATAGAAATTTACAAGGTGCATCGATGTGTTGGTTCCAGGGTAGATCCTCTGAGATGTTGACACCCGGGAACACATCATTTTTGTTTTATTGTTTTTATTAGATGGGGTGGCTTTAAGCAGTTGATTCATTATTATTCACTGTCATATTTCACATTTACTGTCATAGGTGTGTGTATATATATATATATATATATATATATATATATAGAGAGAGAGAGAGAGAGAGAGAGAGAGAGTGTAAATGCCATGAAAATTAACCTTTTGCAGCAGCACAGTACATCAACATCAATTTAAATTAATGTAAATTATACGTGCATAACAAAAATAAACATGAATGCAATTTGAGGGAAATATAGTCCAACATAGAATTAGGGTTTTATAGGAGGGTCCATAACTGATGACAGTGGGGAAGAAGCTGTTGTTGAACTTTGAGGTGCAAGTCTTCAGGTTCCTGTACCCCTGCTTGATATCAGCATTGAGAAGAGGCTGCACCCTCTTCATGTATACCTCATCAGTTAAACTTGTGATCATATTTGCTCTGTCCTCTTATTTTACCTGCGTCACTGTCTCCCTGAACTTTGAATTGAAGTTTAACTGTCCTGTTTTCTTTTATCCTTCTGGAGCTTTTGTACATACATCTCTCTCTGTCTAACTCTATTCTGTACTGCCCCTTGTAACAACAAGGCCAAACTTCTGATTTCATCATTTCATCTATTGGGGACATAAAATGCAGCTTAACCAACAGGCTATAAAACTTTCTAAAGCAGTGTAAAGCAATTAATGATTTAACAATAAAGCCTGTGTTGTAACAACAATCAGTTTTCATCTGTTTTAATGCAATTGTTATGTGCTCTATTTTGCACTTTTCCCAGTGCCTTGTGGAGCCCACAGAAAGAGAGAAGAGCTGAAATTATGAGCCCTGATAATCGCAGCACTTCAGTTATCACACCAAAGAAACAGGAAAAAGGGAAAGGTACAGCGTGCTCGCAGAAGATTGTTCATTCATTATGTGCCATGTAGTAAGATGTGGGTGATCATAGTCTTTACTGTTCTTGACAGATTTTTCTACAGAAGTAGTTTGCCATTGCCACCTTCTGGGCAGTGACTTTACAAGACAGGTGACCTCAGCCATTATCAATACTCTTCAGAGATTGCCTGCCTGGGTCAGTGGTTGCATAACTAGGATGTGATATAACCAGCTGCTCAGACAACCATCCACCACCTGCTCCCATAGCTTCACGTGACCCTAGAGAGATAGCAGGCAACTGCAGGAAACATAAAGTTGTGGTGGTAGGGGATTTTAATTTTCCATATATTGATTGGGTCTCCCATACTGTTAGGGGTCTAGATGGTTTAGAGTTTGTAAAATGTGTTCGGGAAAGTTTTCTAAATCAATATATAGAGAGACCAACTAGAGGGGATGCAATATTGGATCTCCTGTTAGGAAACGAGTTAGGACAAGTGACAGAAGTCTGTGTAGGGGAGCACTTTGGTTCCAGTGATCATAACACCATTAGTTTCAACTTAATCATGGACAAGGATAGATCTGGTCCTAGGGTTGAGGTTCTTAACTGGAAGAAGGCCAAATTTGAAGAAATGAGAAAGGATCTAAAAAGCGTGGATTGGGACAGGTTGTTCTCTGGCAAAGATGTGATCGGTAGGTGGGAAGCCTTCAAAGCAGAAATTTTGAGAGTGCAGAATTTGTATGTTCCTGTCAGGATTAAAGGCAAAGTGAATAGGAATAAGGAACCTTGGTTCTCAAGGGATATTGCAACTCTGATAAAGAAGAAGAGGGAGTTGTATGACGTGTATAGGAAGCAGGGAGTAAATAAGGTGCTTGAGGAGTATAAGAAGTGCAAGAAAATACTTAAGAAAGAAATCAGGAGGGCTAAAAGAAGACATGAGGTTGCCTTGGCAGTCAAAGTGAAGGATAATCCAAAGAGCTTTTATAGGTATATTGAGAGCAAAAGGATTGTAAGGGATAAAATTGGTCCTCTTGAAGATCAGAGTGGTCGGCTATGTGTGGAACCAAAGGAAATGGGGGAGATATTAAATAGGTTTTTTGCATCTGTATTTACTAAGGAAACTGGCATGAAGTCTATAGATTAAGGGAAACAAGTAGTGAGATCATGGAAACTGTACAGTTGGAAAAGGAGGAGGTCCTTGCTGTCTTGAGGAAAATTAAAGTGGATAAATCCCCGGGATCTGACTGGGTGTTCCCTCGGACCTCGAAGGAGACTAGTGTTGAAATTGCAGGGGCCCTGGCTGAAATATTTAAAATGTCGCTGTCTACAGGTGAGGTGCCAAAGGATTGGAGAGTGGCTCATGTTGTTCCGTTGTTTAAAAAAGGATCGAAAAGTAATCCAGGAAATTATAGGCCAGTAAGTTTAACGTCGGTAGTAGGTAAGTTATTGGAGGGAGTACTAAGAGACAGAATCTACAAGCATTTGGATAGACAGGGGCTTATTAGGGAGAGTCAACATGGCTTTGTGCGTGGTAGGTCATGTTTGACCAATCTATTGGAGTTTTTCGAGAAGGTTACCAGGAAAGTGGATGAAGGGAAGGCAGTGGATATTGTCTACATGGACTTCAGTAAGGCCTTTGACAAGGTCCCGCGTGGGAGGTTAGTTAGGAAAATTCAGTCGCTAGGTATACATGGAGAGGTGGTAAATTGGATTAGACATTGGCTCGATGGAAGAAGCCAGAGAGTGGTGGTAGAAAATTGCTTCTCTGGGTGGAGGCCTGTGACTAGTGGTGTGCCACAGGGATCAGTGCTGGGTCCATTGTTATTTGTCATCTATATCAATGATCTGGATGATAATGTGGTAAATTGGATCAGCAAGTTTGCTGATGATACAAAGATTGGAGGTGTAGTAGACAGTGAGGAAGGTTTTCAGAGCCTGCAGAGGGACTTGGACCAGCTGGAAAAATGGGCTGAAAAATGGCAGATGGAGTTTAATACTGACAAGTGTGAGGTATTGCACGTTGGAAGGACAAACCAACGTAGAACATACAGGGTTAATGGTAAGGCACTGAGGAGTGCAGTGGAACAGAGGGATCTGGGAATGCAGATACAAAATTCCCTAAAAGTGGCGTCACAGTTAGATAGGGTCGTAAAGAGAGCTTTTGGTACATTGGCCTTTATTAATCAAAGTATTGAGTATAAGAGCTGGAATGTTGTGATGAGGTTGTATAAGGCATTGGTGAGGCCGAATCTGGAGTATTGTGTTCAGTTTTGGTCACCAAATTACAGGAAGGATATAAATAAGGTTGAAAGAGTGCAGAGAAGGTTTACAAGGATGTTGCCGGGACTTGAGAAACTCAGTTACAGAGAAAGGTTGAATAGATTAGGACTTTATTCCCTGGAGCGGAGAAGAATGAGGGGAGATTTGATAGAGGTATATAAAATTATGATGGGTATAGATAGAGTGAATGCAAGCAGGCTTTTTCCACTGAGGCAAAGGGAGAAAAAAACCAGAGGACATGGGTTAAGGGTGAGGGGGGAAAAGTTTAAAGGGAACATTAGGGGGGGCTTCTTCACACAGAGAGTGGTGGGAGTATGGAATGAGCTGCCAGACGAGGTGGTAAATACGGGTTCTTTTTTAACATTGAAGAATAAATTGGACAGATACGTGGATGGGAGGTGTATGGAGGGATATGGTCCGTGTGCAGGTCAGTGGGACTAGGCAGAAAATGGTTCAGCACAGCCAAGAAGGGCCAAAAGACCTGTTTCTGTGCGTAGTTTCTATGGTTTTTTATGGTTTTTAATCATGGGGATGGGGGGGTGTGGGGAGGTCCAAGCTATGCCGTGTCCAAGCAGGCTAGTGGAGAGAAGGAGTGCCTCACACCTCCTTTGGTAGAGGTATATCTCCACCTTGCCACTCAGATAAAAGATATAGGGTGGTTTGATAAGTGATCTGAGTGAAAGATATAGTGTGATATATAATAACTGGGAGGGATGTTTCATATTGGTAAGACTGTTGAATAAAATGGATTGCACAAAGAGGAATACCACACAGAAACAGGGCCTTCAGCCCAACTAGACTATACCAACTAGGATACCCATATCCCTCTAAACCTTCCCTATTCATGTTCCCATCCATGTACCTTTCAAATGTTGTTATTGTACCTACCACAATCACTTTTTGAAGCAGCTCATTCAATATGCCCACCAACCTCTGTGTGAAGAAGTTATGACTCAGGTTCTTTTTAAATCTCTCTTCTTCCACCTTAAATCTAAGTCTTAAAGTTTTTGATTCCCTTTCCCTATGGCATTCACCCTATGATTTTATACAACTCTGTCTCCTACAATTCAAAGTATAAACTTCTAGCCTGCCCAACCTCTCTCTAACTTGGGCCCTCAACACCTGGCGACGTTCACACAAACCTGATAAAGAAAGCAAAAGAGAAAGTTAGAGAGGCTTTGATATCAATATTCAGTCCTCCTGACCTTGGTCAGTGACAAAGCACTGGCAGACTGGCTACACTGTCCTATTGGCAACTTCACATCTTCAGTCATGGGTTGAATCTGGCCTTGGGTGCTGTCTGTGTACAGTTATCTCAGTGACCTTGTGGTTTTCTCCAGTGCTCTGGTGTCCTCTCACACTCCAGAGTCATGCTGGTTCTAGGTCAATTGCCCGTTGAAATTACCTGCAGAGTAGATGAATAGGGAGTTGATTGAGATACTGGGAAAAAATATTGTGTACATGAACAATTGATAGCCATCACAGACACAGCTAAATGAAGACCTTTGTTTTCATGATTTGTGATTGGAGACTCCATAGATCCTATTGGAAGGTTCCATTAAGGTCAAAGTCAAGTTTATTGCCATAAGCGCAAGTATGTGTGTGTACTGGAGCAATGAAAAACTTGCAACAGCATCACAGGCATACAGCATATAAGCAGCATTCACAAAATAGTAGTAGGCAGCCGTCGATCCCAGGGGATCATGGATTTGCACCTCTGGTGGATTGTGCCCTCTCCAGGGCACAGGCCTGGGTGGGAAGATTCAAAGAACCGGCTGTTGTCCATGCAGTGGGTTCCCCCCTCCACATCACTGATGTAGTCCAAGGGAAGGGCAAGCGCCGATACAGCTTGGCACCAGTGTTGTCGCAGAGGTTGCCAAAGTGAAGTTGTAAGCAACATCAAACTGCCTTAGGGACCCTGGCTCCGGATTTCTTCCTCAGGGTTTACTCCCAAAGCCTTCCCCATGGGTGGGTCTGGCTGCAAGGCAGCAGAGGTTTAAAATCAGAGTTTTCCTTCTCCTAGGTGGGCTGCCATCCAAGGCTGATGAGCCCCATCTGCCGGAAAAGACTGGTTTTGAGGTGCCAGTGGTCCGCCTTTGCCCCTTCTCTTGTCAGTAGAAACAGTTCCGCTGGGCCTAGTAGTGTTACGTACCCCGTAACTGGGTTGCCAAACCAGCGGAAATGGATCACTCAGTTGGAGTCTGGATTACTAGAACTAAGAAAGATTTATTAAAGAAACAAGCAACACAGTAATCGAAAGGATAATAAATGCAACAGTTCAGCAATGATAAACACACATATGCACAGAATTAAGATAACAGCATTAATCAAGCTCTATCGTTGTCTAGGGATAAATGACCAATTTCAAAGTGACACAAAGTTCAGTCCAATTTAGCAGTTCAGTTCGCAGTAATCGTTGCCATGGCGATGGACAACGTGGGGGGAGAGAGAGAGAGAACGGGAACGACCGATCATTCAGAAACGGCTTCCACTCACAGACCGGCCATATTGCTCACAAGCAGCTTTTGGGCAGGTCCTTGGTGATGTCACCTGAGGTTACCGACTGTGACCCCTCCTCCAGATGCGGTCGATCCTCTGCAGTGAACCCGGCACCCAGGCAAGGGCGGACACACACCGGGTTCCCGCTGATCGTACCTTTCCACCCTGTGCGTTTAAGGTCCGGTACTCCCACCGACTTGTGAGAGGCGCACCGCTTCCAGGGTCTCGTTACCTCGGGTGTCGTGTGTGTCTTGCCTTAGCGAACCTGTCCCTTTTTATCCCCCTGCTGGGGTATCGCCTGTCCATCACTTCAAACAGTTCAGGGTTCAAAGGGGGAGCCGCTCCAGACAGCTCTCTCTCCCGTCCCTTCATTACACATCTCCAGATGCTGTTTCATTGTGTTCCTTATCTCTCTCTTGAAGACAGGTGGCAGACCAACTGCTGATCACACAGGACAGCTAACATCTTATTTATGTGTATTCTCGTCACACTTCCCCCCTTTAAGGATTTTTACCGGGAGGTAAAAATTACAAACATGAATACATTATTTGATACACACACAAATATACATCTTTATCAGCCATTTGGCTAACACAGCGAGTTTGAAGTTGTCAACACCTTGACAGACAGTCATCACATTTTCTGTTCCTTTTATATGTGTTATTAATAATCCCTTAGACCGGCTCCAACTCAGCAAACTTCATAGTGGCCAAAAACACTGATGAATTGCGATCAATGTAACCTCTCATTTGGTTTTGTCCCGGATCACAATAACAAGGGTCGTCCCATTCCGACTCAGTTTTCTCTCGCAAGGGCTTAGTAGGAGGGGGAGGGGTAGTGACCACAGAGTTATTGCAAAACTTCCTACAGTACCCCACCTTCTCCAAGAGCCTTCTGGGGGCCCTCTTGTCTGTCGGGGTTGGGAGGTCAGCGATAGCCTGCACTGTAGCTTGCATCGCTGCCAGCTGCCCCTGTGTCACCACAATTCCCAGGTAAGTGACCCTCGTGTGGCCGAATTCATTTTCTTCAAGGTTCACTATCAAGCTGGCTTCAGACAGCCGTATTAAATTGCCAATACACACCTCTGTGTTCATCAGCCCTTTAGTCACTGAATTACTCATTATATATGGTTGTTGTTTGCTAGGCTGGCCTATTGTAACAGACATCACCCAACGTCCCAGTTCTTTGCATCGCCTCGGGACAATCAAGCACACGGGTGCGAGTCGTTTAATTACTTCTGCTAAAGATTCGCGTTGTTCGGGGATTAAGGGAGAGACCTTATCAGTAGACCTGGCCAAAACAATAGCCTTCTCCCATCTGATCGATTCCATACTAATCTTTTCAAAATGGTTTTTTCCTCTTATCGGGGGCCCCTAGCTTCATTGATTTCCACGCTAACACCGACTAGGTTTGTTAGCATATCAAAAGCCGGTGACCGTCTCAGTTCGCGTCGGTGATGATCAATAACATTCTTCCCTCTGGGCAGCCGGTAAATCTCTTTCATGATTCCACCAACTGTTTCCTCCAGCACCGCAAAATGTCCACCGGCGGGTACCTCGTGGGCCATGTTAAAAATCTCATCCCCATAACTCTTTTGCACCACCCCCCATTCCTCATCTGCGGGTACTGTACTTGATTTCCCTTTTTTCCTTAGCACTTCCTCCTCCACACAATAGCCTACTAGTTCCCTTGTTAAAGCTGTGTCAGAGAGAGCTGTCTCTGCCGAAACCATCAGCCCTTCGTCTCGCGTCCTGCGTCTGCACAAATTCTTTCCTGGCTACTGCTACATCTGTCCCAGCTCCCTCACTACCTCTTGTCTCACTACACTCCTTCTTTTCATTTTCTACCCCGTCTCGTACAAGACTGGCAGAAACGTTTCAGCTAAATTTACCACCGCAGTTAAATTCACTACCGCAGCCCCATGATGAACCTGTGAGTCCATGGGCGGGGCCTCACTGCTGGCAGGCTGACCTGTCAATCTCACGATTGGGAAAACGATTCCCCCGGCGATGTCATTACCGAGCAAGACTTCCACGCCTTTCATCGGTAATTCGGACCTCACCCCGATCGTGACTAGTCCAGAGACCAGGTTGCTTTGTAAGTGTATCTGGTGCAAAGGGACTGACTCTGTCCCTTCCCCAACACCTTTGACCTCTACCTCCCCAGTCTGGGTCTCTGAGCTAAACTCTAATACACTCTTCAGTATGAGTGACTGACACGCTCCCGTGTCTCTCCAGATCTGCACTGGAACTGGTTTTAACCCCTCCTTCACTGACACTGAAGATAAACTGAGATAAACCTCTCGCGCCCTTCCTGGACTTTGGCAGACCTGCCCTTCCCTAGCGGTTCGCTTAACAGCTTGATACAGCCATTCAAAATTGCCGTTTTTCCTTTTCCCACCTCCTTCTTTGGGGCAAAGCACCTGGATGCAAAGTGTCCGGCTTTCCCACAATTATAACAGACGACCCAGGAGACTTCCTACCAGACTGCTCCCGGTCGACCTTATCCTTTTCACTAGTCCCCGGCTTACTTTCTGACTTTTCCGGCGGACTTCCCCGCCGTCCTGACTACCCTTCTGGTAGCCTTTACTCGGGGCAAACTTCATTTTATGCGTCAACGCATACTCATCCGCTAACTTAGCAGTTGCGGCTAACGTGGCTGCCTCTTTCTCATCGAGGTAGGGTCTCATACCCTCAGGGACACAACCTTTAAACTGCTCAATCAGGATCAGTTGTAGCAGGCTGTCATAATCCCCCTCTACCCCCTTCGAGGCGCACCAACGCTCACAATATGTCTGCATCTCACGGGCAAACTCCAAATATGTGCAAACTCCAAATACTCCAAAAACTCCAGACGCTGCTTCCTCACATTCCGGGACCTCTGCCGGTATGCCTCCGGGACCAACTCATAAATCCTGAGGATGGCCTCTTTTACCACCTCATACCTCTGGGCATCTTCCGCAGACAAAGCGGAGTAAGCTTCTTGGGCTTTCCCTTTCAGTACACTCTGAAGTAAAACAACCCACTTATCCCTCGGCCAGTCCTGACTTATAGCCACTTTTTCGAAGTGGAGGAAGTACCGATCCACGTCGGTATCGTCAAATGGGGGAACCAGCCTAACCTCCTGGGTCGCCCGGAACCCTCCACCTTGGTTCGGCACGAGCCCCTGCTCGGCCCTTATCTTTAACTTCTCCAGCTCAAATTCCCTTTCCCTCTGTTTCCCTCTCTCTTCTCGCTCCCATTGCCTCTCTTTCTCCTCTCTCTCCAACTGTCTCTCTCTCTCTTTCTCTTCTCTCTCTAACTCTCTCTCTCTCTCTCTCTCTTGCCTTTCTACCTCTTTCTCTTTCTCCCGCCTTTCTAACTGCTTCTCTTCGTGTTCTAACTGCCGTACCCGGAACTCGTGCTCGAGTCTCAGTTTTTCAAGCTGTACCTGTACTGCGTCTCCAGCAGGTTTTTCAATAGACACCACCCCCAGCTCGCCTTGGGGAAACACACCCTTGGATACATAGTGCTCTACAATAGCTCTGTGTATCTCCTCTCTCCTCATTGTCGACTTCACCTTAGCAAGATTCAACCGTTTGGCCACAGCTACCAATTCCGATTTCCTGGCATCCTCTAATGCCTCCAAGGTCAACGCCTTTATAAATTCCTCAGCCTCCATTTCTGCTGTTTGTTTTTTCTTTCTTTCGGGAATTTTACCCCAATCAATTTACTCCGTCTCAAATTTAGCGTTCAAAATCGCGGACGAGAACCCCACTTATGTTACGTACCCCGTAACTGGGTTGCCAAACCAGCAGAAATGGATCACTCAGTTGGAGTCTGGATTACTAGAACTAAGAAAGTTTTATTAAAGAAACAAGCAACGCAGTAATCGAAAGGATAATAAATGCAACAGTTCAGCAATGATAAACACACATATGCACAGAATTAAGATAACAGCATCAATCAAGCTCTATCGTTGTCTAGGGATAAATGACCAATTTCAAAGTGACACAAAGTTCAGTCCAACTTAGCAGTTCAGTTCGCAGTAATCGTTGCCATGGCGATGGACAACGTGGGGGGAGAGAGAGAGAGAGAACAGGAACAACTGATCATTCAGAACACTGCTTCACTCACAGACCGGCGATATTGCTCACAAGCAGCTTTCAGGCGAGTCCTTTGTGATGTCACCTGAGGTTACCGACTGTGACCCCTCCTCCAGATGCGGTCGATCCTCTGCAGTGAACCCGGCACCCAAGTGAGGGTGGACACACACCGGGTTCCTGCTGATCGTACCTTTCCACCCTGTGTGTTTAAGGTCCGATACTTCCCACCGACTCGTGAGAGGCGCACCGCTTCCAGGGTCTCGTTACCTCGGGTGTCGTGTGTGTCTTGCCTTAGCGAACCTGTCCCTTTTAATCCCCCTGCTGGGGTATCGCCTGTCCATCACTTCAAACAGTTCAGGGTTCAAAGGGGGAGCCGCTCCAGACAGCTCTCTCCCCCGTCCCTTCATTACACATCTCCAGATGCTGTTTCATTGTGTTCCTTATCTCTCTCTTGAAGACAGGTGGCAGACCAACTGCTGATCACACAGGACAGCTAACATCTTATCTATGTGTATTCTTGTCACAGTAGCTAAGTCACACAAGAAGGCTGAGAGTTGGACTTGGTTGTCAGAGGCTGTTAAGAGTCGCATGCCATTTGGAGCACTTTATAGTAGTGGGAGCTTATCCCCACTACCACCTCGGCTATGACAACCTTAGGAACCATTCACAAAATATATGTACATAAACAAAACTTATACACGTTTTACAAGAAAACACAATTAGAACAAATAAAGTCTGTTTTAGTGTTTAATGATATGAGTGATTTAATACACATGCAGGTACTCCAGGGATGAGCAGCAAATTCTGGAATTCAACTTAAGCTTAAAATATACAGTATTTCTTAATAGTTAACCCCAATCTTCAGAATGAATTTTTAAATGTAAAAATTTTAATGATCTATCTTGAGGGATTTTGTTCCATTTACTTTTACTTGTTAACATTCTTTATCATGATATGTGTTCATGATCTTAAACTGTGCTTAGTAGATCTGTCTACCCTGTAGGCTGGACCAAGGTGTCACATTCCCTAGATATACCAGAAGAAAACAATGATGGCTGGTCCAGTGCTGATGACCAACTCAACTCTTCAGACTGTGAAGAGGAAACAAGTAGAAAGTTGGTAAGTACAACCTCTAGTCACCATTATGGTGTGAGCACATTCAAAGATGCTGGGCTGGGAGCAGCTGTTAACATCTCAAGTGTAACATTAAATACTGATGCCAGGATGTTGCTTATTGACTACTGTTCAGTGTTTTAACACAATCATTTCTACAGTTCTGACCAAAAAGCTCCAGAACCTGGGGCTTTGTATCTCCCTTGACATCCTAACCGGAAGACCACAATCTGTGCAGACTGGAAATAACATTTCCAACTTACTGACAATCAACACTGGTGCACCTCAGGTCTATGTGCTTAGCCCATAGCTCTACTGTCTACACCATGACCGTGTGGCTAGGCATCGCTGAAATGCCATCTATGAATTTGCTGACGATACAACTATTGTTGGCAGAATTTCAGGTAGTGACGAGAGTGCGTACGGGAATGAGATACATCAGCTAGTTGAGTGGTATTACAACAACAACCTTGCACTCAATGCCAGTAAGACCAAAGAGCTGTTAGTGGACTTCAGAAAGGGTAAGACCAAGGAGCACACATGAGACACAGAGAGATCAGAAGTGGAACAAGTGAGCAATTTTGAGCTCCTGAGGAGCTGCCTGGATCCAACGTATTATTGCAACTAGAAAGAAGGCACGGCAGCAGCTATATTTCATTAGAAGTTTGAAGGGATTTGGAATGTCACCAAAGACATTCACAAATTTCTACAGATGTACGGTGGAGAGCATTCTACCTGGCTGCATCACAGTCTGGTATGGGGGAGGGGAGACTACGGCATAGGATTGAAGTAAGCTGCAGAGAGTTGTAAACTTAATCAGCTCTATCATGGGCACTCCCCTCTGTAGCATCCAGGACATCAAGAAACGATGCCTCAGAAAGGCAGCATCCACCATTGAGGACCCTCAGCACCCAGGTCATGCCTTGTTCTCATTGCCACCATCAAGAGGAGGTACAGAAGCCTGAAGGCACACACTTGGTGATTGAGGGACAGCTTCTTTCCATCAGCCATCAAATTTCTGAATGGCCAGCATCCCAAGAGAAGCAATTCGTAGAATGCCTATGAGATGGCTTTTTAGAGCAGCTTGTAGTTAAGCCCTCTAAGAAAGGCAGTTCTGGACGGGGTGTTGTATAATGAACCAGATTTAATTAGGGAGCTCAAGGTAAAGGAAACTGGTTGGCAAGGGAAGTCAAAGACAGCATGAAGGCAAAAGAGAGAGGGACTCACATGACCTCACCAGTCAAAACAGACAGTACACAACAAGAATACTGGGGATGAATGATTAAAATAGAAACATTTATATTTCACCTTTTTCAATTAATTCCATTCTGTTTTGTCTTCCTCTGGCTGTCCTTTCACTTCCGGTCTCTCCCCAGCCGTTTCCCCCAGGCCCTAGCCTGGCCTTCTCTCCCCAGCCCAGCTGTTTCCCCAAGACCCCATTGCTGCCATTGATCTTTGCTTCGTTCTGACAATTTCTCTCACCAGCAGAAGGCTGCTTGATAGCGTAGTAGTTAGTGCAATGACTGTCAGTGATTGTGACTCATTCCCTGTTGCTGTCTGTTACGAGTTTGTGCAGGAGTCTCTGTGACCATGTGGGTTTCCTCTAGGTGACCTGATTTCCACCCACATTCCAAAACTCTATGGATGGTAAGTTGTGGGCATGCAATTTTGGTACCAGAAGCATGTTAACACTTACCAGCTCACCCAGCACATTCTCGGACTGTGTTGGTCATTGGCACAAGTGACGCTGTGTGTTTCAGTGTTTTGATCAGCATGGGACAAATAAAGCTAATCTTTAATTTTAATCTTTAGCTTCCAGGGAAGTACACAGTTACAGCAGACTTTGGGAAGTCAGGAGGAGATGAGTTGATTGCGTGCACTGGTGATATGTTACAGCTGATCTGTGAGGGCCAGGAAGAACGATGGTATGTCTACATATTGCTTTTTGTTCATCTGGTGCACACCTTACAACATTCTTGTGGAAATATTCAGACATCAGGAAGAATGTGTGATGAGAGAATCAGTTTAAGCTTTGAATCGTTTACATTTAATCAGAACTGGGAATAAATTGGAGATAGAAGAAGGGTGAAGAGAGGAAAAGGGAGAGTGTGATGGGGTGGAAGCTAGGAGGGAGTGATGCAGGGTGAGAGTGGTTGATGCAAAGGTACCTGTGGGGAAGTGTAAGCAAGAGATGAATGCAGCTTGAAATTTTATGTGAAGGTACTGAGGTACCTGACAAACATTATCATGGTGATTTAAGCCAGGGGTCCCCAACCTTTTGTGCACTGTAGACCAGTTTAATATTGACAATATTCTTGTGGACCGGCCGACCGGGTGGGGTGGGGGTGGGGGTAGGGTTGCCAACGAACAAGAGTAGCAGTCAAATACATTGTGTTTACCCCAAAATGACTACAATGACCATGAAGCCTTGCGCAGGCACCAGTGTGCATGCGTGTATGTGCCAATTTTTTTTCTACAAATTGTTTTTGGCGATTCTGTTCTGGGCGGCGGTGGGGGTGGGGTTAATCACGACCGGAATATAGGTGATAAATGGCTAATACACTCAATTTCGTTTCGAAAAGGGTTTATCTAACGAATTTAATATTAAACACACAGCGCATATTTTCCTCGTGTGAATATAGTGATAAGTCAATTATCAGGGGAGGACAGGGGAGCTTGAAGTAAGTGTTGAACGAACTTCCTGTAGAAGTGGTAGAGGCAGGTTTGACATTGTCATTTAAAGAAAAATTGGATAGGTATATGGTCAGGAAAGGAATGGAGGGTTGTGGGCTGAGTGCCGGTCGGTGGGACGAGGTGAGAGTAGCGTTCGGCACAGACTAGAAAGGCCAAGATGGCCTGTTTCCATACTGTAATTGTTATATGGTTATATAAGTCACTTATAAGTCAATAGCATCATAACATTTTAAGTAACATTTGGATATTAAACACACGGCACATATTTTCCCCATATGAACATATAAAATAATTGCAACACACCAATATCGCTGAAGCAGTGGGAGCCCTGGGCTGAATACTTGTTCCCTGCAACAACATGGTCCCATCGGGGGGTGATGGGAGACAGCGATACTCAACGGGAGTTCCTTATGTCCAGTCTATTCCACAATTTAGTTTTCGTTGCATTCATTGCAGAGATATGGTGCAGCTGACTCATATTGCCAAATCATATCATTTCCTCACGGCCCGGTAGTGCATGCTTTGCGGCCCGGTACCGGTCCGCGGCCCGGTGGTGAGGGACCGTTGCATTATATTAATGAGTTCAATTCAGTTCTGAAGTTTGTTACTTTTTTCTTCCCAAAAGTTTTCCCCAAGTTGCCTAATGGAGTTAATTCTACTTGTTTTTATTTGGCCTACATCCCTCTGAACTTCCCCATCCATGTAACTGTCCAAACACATTTTAACTGTTGTTATTGCACCCACCCCTCGCACTTCCTCTGGCAATTGTTTCCATATGCACACCATCCTCTGTGTGGACAAGTCACTTCACAGGTCACTTTTGAAGTTTTCTCCGGTCACTTGAAATCTATGTCCTCTAAATGGACTCTCCTACCGTGGAAAAATGACTTTGGCTATTCACCTTATTAATGCCCTTCATAATTTCATTAACCTCTCAAGTGGACCCTCCACTTCCTATGGGAAACATCCCCAGCCTATCCAGCTTACCTCATAACCCAAACCCTCCAATCCAATTAACATCTTCATAAATCTTATTTCCACCTTGTCTATCTTAATGACATAACTCCTATTGTAGGGTATGCAGTACTCCAAAGATGTCCATGCCAGCAATTGCAGTGCCAGCTAGCTGCTCTTCAGGGTCCCTCATTCTACCGTTCACAGTGTTAGAGTATTTGAGGAAGTCACTACCTTCTGAGAGAAGAAATTTCTACACACCAGATTTATGACTGTCATTTGGCTGTCATGTCCCCTTTTTCATGACTCTCCCAATCGTGAAAACATTCCAACATTTACCCTGTTAAGCCCCTTTTGGATTTGATATCTCCAAATAAAGTCACCACCATTCTTCCAAACTCCAACACATCAATGTGCAGTCAGTCTGTAAACTGACAAGAACACCATTTATACAGCTGTGCACAAGCCTCCCTAACAGCTGGCCTGATGCTTTTATCCTGGGCACACCACTTTCCCCAATTTCGTCCCATGCTCCAGCAGCTTTACTGGCCAAGTGTTCAAAGATGAGAGATGCCCACAAAAAAATGGCTGCAGACCTAAGAGAAACCCAAGCAAAGAGGGGCATCACCAAAGCCAGCGTGTGAAACTTTGCAAGCCACTGTCATGGTGGCAATGTGCTTCGGATGTTTGGACATCAGTGAAGACACCTTCAATATGCAGAAGTGCAGGATGACAGGAACAGAGTGCACAGCCCTCCACAGTAACAAACATAGATGATACAACAGGACAACTTGGGATGAGGAAGAGCGAAAGAAGGAAGATGAAAGGAATAACAAACACTACAGCCCAAGTTGCCATTTTTGATGTGCACCTCATTGAATCTCAAGCAAACAGCCATTGACAAATCTCTTTTCAGCCCTCTTCCATTGATAAAGGTAGTTATGCATACCTTTGGTAGTTTATCATTATTCAATAACAATCCATGGTCTTCCTGGTCCCAGTCTCAGATGGTCTATTTCCAATCACTTTAGAGTTCATTTGAATTCTAGTCAAGCATGCAAAATGTTTATGCTGACAGGTCCAGAACATTGATGGACCCCTTTTATACACGTGATTGAAATCATACAATTGCTGAGCACGATGTAAACAATTAGCTGCTTTCTTTATTATCCTGTCTGAATGTGATCAGAACTACGTATCACTTGAAGGAGGAAATACAGTGTTTGTCACAAAGTTGTCTATGAACATAATACTGTACAACATTATACTACTGCAGTGACCCTCTCCTCTAAGAAGATGTCATTCTCCTACTGCAAGATAAGGGTGACAGGATTGGGGTTTAGATGGATATGTAATATCAGTTTGCCCATTTAGTATGTTTCTTTTCTACAAGAATGATGTTGAATGCTGCACAGCTGGATTTTTTATCAAATGTTTAACAGTTAATTATTCATTCCAGTCCCTTTAGAGTTAACTCCAGAGCATCTTTGCATGTATTAGCTTTGTAAGTCCATATTCAGTGATTACTGGCCCAATAATCAGTATACATTCACAGCACGCTGGAGGAACTCAGCAGATCAGGCAGCATCCGTGGAAATGATCAGTCAACGTTTCGGGCCGGAACCCTGACTGATCATTTCCGTGGATGCTGCCTGACCTGCTGAGTTCCTCTAGCATGTTGTGAGTGTTGCCTTGACCCCAGCATCTGCAGAGTATTTTGTGTTTCCAATAATCAGTATGTTGTTACCTCAGTGCTAAAAATGGATTAGGGGTGAAGCTCATACAGGTTTTATTTTGCTCTAAGGCTCGTAAGAAATCTCAATACAAATAAAGAGGGCTGGGTTCCAGCTACAATCCTACAGACACTGCTCAGAGATTCTAGTTCTTCTCGGTCCATAAGCAGCTCAGGTAAGAAAGATCTTAGGTTGGCTGCTCGCTATAGACCAGCATTATTAACTCCTCAGGATCCAACAGCCATCATGAATGGCACCCATCCAGCACAGCACACCCACTGATGGGTATAATTAGTCTCTCTTTATTAACATATTGCCCCCTCCATTCGCATGTTCTACCTCCAGTGTCTTATTCCCTTCTCACCTGTTACCCCAGGTTCTTATGCTGCTTGGCCCATTATTATGTTGTCCAGTCTGTTATGTACCAAACCAGAGAGCTAACTAACCCCATTATTAACTTGTTCCTTCATGCTTTTAGTGTACTACAATCAGTGAACTGACCTGCTTGTCCTAATCTCATTAACACCAGTTTGGCCTAGTGCACAACGAAATTGGGAACTCAATGCTCACATAATGTGTATGAAGGTGACACAATTACTGTTACTTTGTAGAATATAGAACAGTACATCACAGTGTACAGTCAACACAAAATGCATCGGAGGAACACAACAGGTCAGACAGCACCTGGAGATCAGATGAAAGGCCTTGATCCGAAATGTTGACTATCCATTTTACTCTGTAGGCTCTGCCTCTAGCAATTGTTTTGTTGCCCCAGACTCCAGCATCTGCAGTTTTCTGGTGTCTCCCTTGGGCCTACAATGTCTGCGCTGAACTCTCTTCTGCCTGTGCATGGTCCATATTACTCTACTCCCTGCATTTCCATGTATCTAATAGCTTCTCATTCACCACGATCCCTGACAATCTGTTTCAGGCATCAACCACTGTGTGTAAAAAAAACCTTGCCCTACACATTTCCTTTGAACTTTCCCCCTCTGACTTTAAATATATTTCCTCCAGTATTGACATTTTTAATCTGAGAAAAAGAATCCTATTATTTGCATTACCTATGCTCATAATTTTGTAAACTTTTATTAGTCTCCCCTCAGTTTCCAGCACTCTGGATAAACAACTGTCTGTCTAACCTCTCCTTAAAGCTCATGCTCTCTAATCCAGGCAGCATCCTGGTGAACCTCTTCTGTATTGTCTCCAAAGCCCCCACATCCTTCCTACAATCGGGTGACCAGAATTGCATGCAACCTAACAGTTGTAACATGACTTTCTGACAATTCTACTAAATGCCCTGACCAAGAAAGGCAAGCATTCCATTCACCATCCTTATCACCCTATCTACTTGTGTGGCCAATTTAAGTCAGCTACGGATTGGACCCAACATCACTCTGTGCATTAATACTGCAGAGGATCCTTCTATTAACTGGGATGTGCTTTCCTCTTCCCAAATGCACTTTTCACACTCACTTGTATTTTACCTGTGAGAAGAACAAACTGGAAACTGTCCAAGCTCTAAGTAAACTACTAGCTTTTGGCCTCAGAATAGGAAAAGCCTTTTTCTCTGTATTTGGTTCAATATCCTTGTGGTGCTTGTTCTTAATTTTTTATTCACTCTCTCTCTCTTTAAATCTAGAGTCAGCCAGTGCTTCAAGTACTCTGAGCTCTTCACCAAGCTGCACTGACCATTATACAGCTAGTGGCATCAGCATCAGCGATATTAAGGGCTAAGACTTACAAGATTGGTGGTCCTTCTTCTCAAACCTTTCCCTTTCTAATGTAACCGGCACTGAGGTAGAGAGTCCATAAGTTGTCCTGCTGCTTCTCCTTCGCACCCTGGGCTTATGGTCGATGCCAGCTGTGGTTTTCACATTTCCAGAGCTTTCCCTAGAGTGGAGGTTACCACCGATATTCCTGGAGCTGAAAGTGGGTGCCTTCAGCAATGGGGAGCCGGGAGCTAAATAACATCCATGAACACTGAGGCTGCGCTCTGTGTGAAGCTGAATGCTGAGTGCTGTGACCACTTTCTGATGGACAAGAAGCTAAGTTGTAGGCCCAGGCAGCATGGTAGAGTAGAGAGCAGTGATGAAGGCAGTAATGTGGGGCCATGTTAGGAAGAGTGTGCTCATTATGGAAACAATGGTGACAATAATAAAAAGCTGTTAGGTACTTCATCAGGGGCTCTGAATATTTTTGGGAAACCGGCAGTCGTACTGAGCTGCACTTTCTAGCGCTTAATTGTGATTTTCGGATGCTTCGAAGTGTGTGTGCCCGTTACATGCATCTGTCCCCAGAACCCAGTGTATGGGAGAGGAACCTCTTCTTAATAAACCCTGAGAAAATCTGATCTAGAAACGTTGAACATTTACCATTTCGAGCTGAAGTATTTAAGAGTGTTTACATAACAAGCTTCCATGTTTTTTTTTGTTTTCCATCACTTTTTCCATCCACCTGTTGAAGTCCTGTGTTGCTCCACCCCACCCCCAGCATTCCATAGTCCCATAAGCACTATATTATAGAGACAGCAAAATTGCTGCCATTGTCAATTGATATATTAGGAACTCTTTACCAAGAGTAAGCATGGTACAAATAGAAGGTTCTTCACAGTGTCCTTGAACCTTGGTGTTTGAGTACATTGTAGCAAATTAATTTTGTTCTTGGCCATGGACATGAACTCCAGATATAATAGCTTACTTGGGTGCTATCTGCACAGATCTGCCAGCAGCTCCTCACCCAGTGTCAGCCTCACTAGCAGATGCGACAGTGACTGCTGGGCATTAATAGCCTCAGCTGGGGCTGATGTCAGGCCTTTTAGGATTTTCATGGGTCCAATATTTGGCTATTGATCACACTTTTAAAACGCTCTCTTTTAGATTTTGCAATGCAGTAAACGTCTTGGCACTTCTGGCGCAGCATACTCTGTCCAGTTTAATCACTGAAGTCCATCATTTAGATCCTGTCCAAGTTGTGTCCAACTGTATTTTGTGTATGGAAGCATGTATACAATAAAGTAAGAAATATTATTGGAATAGTTCTCATCTTTTATATTGTACTATTTATAAGGATTACTTTCTATAAGTTTGAAATATATTGCAAAATAATTGTAATGCAGCGTATGTATGTAATGCTTTTCAGCTCACCAATAAACTATGATAATTGTTTAACACCATCTCAGCTTGCTCATCAACAAACCACTGGCAGAGTACCCAAATGTTTAAATTGATTCATAGATACAGACAAATATGAAACACACAAACACAAACATGTTGCCACAATTTCTTACACATACACTTCTCGATAGGTCTCTCTACACCACAGTAGCATGATGGTTAGCGTGACCCTATTACAGCTCCTGATGAAGCGTCCTCGATAAGAAAGTTCTTCCCGTGTGTGCATGGGTTTCCTCCAGGTGCTCTGGTTTCCTTCCACAGTCCAGTGAGGTACCGGTTAGTGGTTAATTGGTCATTGTAAATTGTCCTGTGATTAGCCTAGGGTAAAATCAGTGGGTTACTGGGCAGCACAGTTCGTCAGACCAGAGGGGCCTGTTCCACGCTGCATCTCCAAAATAAATAAATAAAATAATTTCACACAGATTTCCAGCAGCGTGCATTCCTACACTCATTACAACCAAACAATTCTGCATTCGGTATCACACATTTCTGCAAATTGATTCCTTATACACAAACCTTCTACAAACAATGCTATAATCATATTTCTGACACAGCCACACACAACTATGCATACGTAGCAACATATAAAGGTGCTGGAGGAACTTAATAGTTCAGGCAGCATTGGCAGAGGAAGAGGGTGGTTGACATTGTGGTTTGGAACTTATGTCAGGACTACAATACATAGATAGCCCCTTAAAACTAGGGATGACTTCCTTCCACTCCAGTTGTGTGTGTAATGACGCAAGGCCATTGGGGAAAACAAAATCTGTGTCAGAGATGGGCCAGCAGGTAGGTACTTGATGGAGTAAGTCTATGGATATTATATGCAATGATTTACTCTTTCCACCATTCATTCTGGGCTTCTGTGTGTTCCCAATATATGCAGTACGTAGACTTAAGGTTCTGTCTACTATACTGAATGCTTCTTAAACACTTAGACTCTTCATGAGGTTTTGAGAATGATGCACGTTTTTTCCCAAGGTTTTGACTCTTTTCTGAGTACATCCTTCCTAGTTAAGGAGACCCAAGCTCCACACAAAACTACAGAGAGGGTCTCACTGAGGCCTACACAGTTGCTTGTGGCTGCACAGACAGGTTGAGGAATGGTTAGCTGGAGGGTAGAATTTGGCAATGGTGGGTTGGGGGGTGTGGTTGGGAGATGGTGGAGGGAGGCTGATAGATTGGAGATGGTGGGCAGGAAGATGGAGAGTGGGAAGGTGATGGTGGGCAGGAAAATGGAGAGTGGAAAGGTGATAGGTGGGAGATGGTGGACAAGAAGATGATGGTGGAGGGAGGGTGACAGATTGGAGATAGCGGGAGAAAAGATGATGGATGGAAGATGGTGGGCGGGAGATGATGGGTGGGAAAGTGATAGGTGGAGTTGTCAAATGGCAGCTTTCTGAATAGTAGGTTAGTGGGAGGTGACTCGGAAGAGAGTGATGGGTGGAAGGTGGGTGATGGAAGGGTGGTGGGTGATGGTGGGGGAGGTGGGTAAGGGTGATATGATGGAAGGTGGGGGGGGGATTACAGAATAAGTAGCTGAGAAAGGCATAGATTCAAGGCCCAGACAATGAGTCAGAGTGGGCCAATTATTTGTTTTTCTAATACTTAGGATGCACAACCACTCCTCCCTCCCCACCTTCCTCAACACAAGTGTCCCCAGGGAGGTGTGTTGAACCTACTGCATTGCTCGGACAATTGTCCCCAGGGAGGTCTGTTGAGCCCACTGCATTACTCAGACAAGAGTGCATGGCCAAACACCCAAGCAGTCACATTGTCAACTTCACTGAAGACACGACATTGGTGGGGGTCATCACCAACAATGATAAGATGGCCTACAGAGGAGATGGAAGAGTTCAAGGCTTGGTACCAGGCAAATAACCTTTTCCTCAATGTCAACAAGACAATGGAGAGCATTACCAAACTCAGAGGAACTTGTACCACTCAATGCCCTCTTTACGTTGGCAACACAGCAGTGGAAACTGCGAGCAAGTTCAAATTTCTGGGACTGCAGATCTCGCACAACTTCTCATGATCCCAGAGTATATCCTACACCCAGGAAGGCTGAACAATGCCTACTTCCTTTGGAGAGCTGAGAGAGCTGGGACTGTGCACATGGTCCAGCTCCCTTCAGCCCTCCCCTCCAGCTCTCTTCACAGATAAAGATCTCACACCAGCATTCAGCACCTCTACACTGAGCATTGTCACAGAAAAACAGCATCCATCATCAGTGACCTCAACCAGTCAGGTTATGCTGACCTCACCACAGCCATCAGGAAGAAGGTGCAGGAACCTCGGGGCTCGCACCACCAGGTTCAGGAACAGTTACTACTCCTCAACCATCAGGCTCTTGAACCAGAGGGGATAACTTTCTTTTCAATATTTTTATTAAATTTCATATACACAAATACAGAATTCATAAGGATACTTATAAATCAAAATAAGATAGCACAAAATGCACTATATATAAATCACACTGATACAATCACAGTATCCCATATTCATGATCAATCTAATAAATTGAATTATGAAATACAATACGGTTAATTATATTATAAAAAAAAATCTACACCCACTGCCAAAACAAAACTGGTTGGTAAAAAAACAAGAGAAAAAAAAAAGAGTACCATATATTGTTTTTTAATAATAGACCAGATCTACATCTTAATAACAATAACAATTCAAAGATTTTTAAAATAGTTCAGAAAGGGTCCCCATAGTGTTTCAAAATCTTGGTTAGAAACAGAAATCGACCAATAAATCTTCTCTAAATTTAAACATGACATAACATCGCATAATCATTGAGCGTGTGTGGGGGAGGAGCAACCTCCTTCCACTTAAACAAGATTGCCCTCCTAGCCATAAGAGAAATAAAAGCCAGTACCCACAGATGAGAAGGCTCCAAAATTATATCTCTTTCCTCAATAATACCAAATAAGGCAGTCAAAGGATTGGGCTTAAAGTTAACTTTAAAAAGTACAGAAAAAGTTTGGAATACATTTTTCCAATATTTTTCAAGGCTCGAATATGACCAAAACATGAATTAATGAAGCCTCTCCATTATTACATCTGTCACAATAAGGAGATATATCTGCAATAAAACGAGAGAGCTTGTCTTTAGACATATGAGCCTTATGTACCACTTTAAATTGTAGGAGGGAACGACGAGCACATAATGATGAAGAATTAACCATTTTGAAAATAGCCCTCCAGGTCTCATCAGATAATGAAGTCTGCAAATCCTTTTCCCAATCTTTTTTAATTTTGTCTAAAGGAGCCATTCTCAGACTCAACAACAGACCATAAATATAAGATATTGAGCCATTACCAAAAGGTTTCAAATTAAAAATTACGTCCGTTATGTTCTTATCTGGGCTAGTAGGAAATATATGTAATTTCGATCTTAAAAAATCTCTCATCTGTAGATATCGATCGAAAAAAGTGGGTATTTGATAGGTTATATTTCACTGAGAGCTGCTCAAAAGAAGCTGCCCTCCAACAAACAGATCCTGAAATCATTTAATGCCTAATCTATCCCATTCTCTAAAAAACAAATCGGTCGTAGATGGTTTAAAACAAAATTAGAAAAAATAGGACTAGAAAGGGAAAATCTCAATAAACCGAAATGTTTTCTAAACTGTAGCCAGATACTCAAAGTGTGTTTAACCACCAAACTGTCAGTTAATTTATTTAAAGATAAAGGAAGAGAGGATCCAAGAAGAGAAATAATAGAAAATTTCGTAACAGAGTTGGCTTCCAAAAAGACCCATATTGGACAATCCTCACGATTAATATAATATAACCAGAACGTAAGATTTTGTATGTTAATTGCCCAATAATATAACCTAAAATTGGGTAGAGCAAGGCCTCCATTCTTTTTAATTTTTTGAAGGTGGGGTTTATTTAATCAGGGTTTTCTGTTCTTCCATATATAGGAAGAAAGAATCGAATCTAAAGAATCAGTAAAAGACTTAGGAATAAAAACAGGTACAGCTTAAAAAAGGTATATAAAATTCGGTAAAATATTCATTTTAATAGAATTAATTCGACCAACCAATGATAAAGAGAGAAGTGACCAATTAGAAAGTGCCTTTTTCACATAATTCATTAAGGTTAGAAAATTTTCTTTGAATAGATCTTTATAATTCTTAGTGATTGTTACACCAAAATACGTAAATTGTTCTCTTACAATTTTAAAAAGAAGGGAAACAATTCACTCTTATGTAAATTCAATTTATATCCCGAAAACTGACTAAAATTAGTCAGTAAAAGAAACATAGGGGGTAAAGAAGTTGTAACATTAGTTATAAAAAGCAATAGGTCATCAGTATAAAGCGAGACTTTATGAATAGTACCATTCCTTAAGATACCGGTGATATCTTTAGACTCTAGAAAGGCAATTGCTAAAAGTTCTCTCTCTCTGGCTATCCATTCCATAGGATGATGATGGTTCCTTTCAGTAAGTTAGTGGGGTGGTACCCCACTCCTCAGAAAGGAACAGCATGTGCGTGAGTGGATTTTAGGTGAGTAGGGGGTTGCACAGGTCCAGACCCATCCTCTCAACATCCCCTCCTGGATCCAGTGGCATGGTGGTTCCCAAGACAGCTGGGGGAAGTTCTGTTGCAGTGACTGGCCAGACCAGGCTTCGATGCAAGCGATGCCCTTTCCCGCTTTACAGAATGTGTTTGCTAGATGGCCGTTGACCCTACAAGAGGGTTCATTTGCACTTTGACAGGTCTTGTTTTTCATCCTGCAGGGTGTCTAGTCACCCTCCTCAGCAGGCAAGCCTGGTGGGGGAGTAGGTTTAGTCGCCGACCACCCGACCATGCGACAGGTAGTACTGGGTTATATAGTACCAGTGGCACTCAGACGAGTGACCTGACCTGAGGGTTCTAATACCAAATCAAAAAGCAAAGGGCTCAGCGGACATCCTTGTCTAGTTCCACGTTGGAATTTAATTAGTTTAGAATTCTGAAAGTTAGGAAGGACCCAAGTGGAGAGAGATAAGCAAAGTAATTTAATCCAATGAATAGAATTGGGCCCAAAATTAAAATTTTCTAAGGTTTCAAATAGGTAATTCCATTCAACTCAGTCAAAAGCCTTCTCTACATCCAGAGAGATCACACATTCTGATATTTCCTTGGATAGAGAATGCATAACATTTAACAGTCGCCATATATTAAAATGGGAATATCGATTTTTAATAAATCCTGTCTGATCATCAGATATTATAGAAGGTATAATATTTTCGAGTCTACGGGCCAAAACTTTAGATAGGATCTTAGCATCAGCATTGAGTAAAGAGATTGGTCTATATGAAGAGCATTCAGTGGGATTCTTATTCTTTTTAAGAATAAGTGAAATGGAAGCTTCATAAAAAGACTGTGGCAACCTCCCCATCTTGAAGGAATCAGTAAGGGTAGAACATAAATAAGGTGTAAGCAATGAAGAAAAAGCCTTATAAAATTCTCCAGAGAATCCGTCAGGTCCTGGAGATTTCTCAGAATGCAATGAACGTATAGCCTCAGTGATTTCCTCCTGAGAAATAGGTTGATCCAACTGCTTTTGATTATCAACCAAAAGTCCAGGAATATTTAATTGGTCTAAAAAATTGTTCATTGCAGTATTATCTTTAACAAAATCAGAACTATACAGTTTAGGATAAAATTCTCTGAAAGTGTCATTTATTTCAAAATGGTCAGTTGTCATATCACCATTGGTTTTGCGAATTTCTTTAATTTGCCGTTTAGCTATAAAGGTCTTCAATTGATTAGCCAATAGTTTACCGGGTTTTTCTCCATGTATGTAGAATTGGCTTCTATCTTTTAAAAGTTGGCTTTCAATTGGATACGTTATAAGAAGATCATATTTAGTTTTAATTTCAATACGTCTTTTATTTAGTTCAGGGTCTGGTGCCAAAGCATATTTCTGGTCTAATTGTTTTGATTGATTAACTGATTATTAGCTTTTTTCTTAATATATGCAGTATAGGAGATAATTTGTCCTCTAATATATGCTTTAAAAGCGTCCCAAGTGATAAGACTACAAGTCTCTTCCAACGCAATTTCTTAAAAAAAAGAGTAATTTGATTCTCCAGAAATTTTAGAAATACTTATCAGATAACAAAGTCAAATTAAAATGCCAGGATCTGTTCATATGAGTGAAACCAGGAAGATTTAAAGATAGAAATGCAGGAGAATGGTCGGATACAGCTATTTTTTTTAATTCAATGGATCGAACTAATGGAATCATTTGACTATCAATAAAAAAAAAATCAATTCTGGTATAGGAATGATGGACATGAGAGAAGAATGAATACTCCCTTTCTGCTGGGTAAAAAAAAACGGCAGACATCAACAATATCACATTTTGTTAGCAAGGATTGAATAAAATAAAGCTGATTTATTAGGTGTGGCTGGTTTAAGAGAAGAACGATCTAATACTGGGTCTAGACAACAACTAAAATCTCCTCCCACCACAAAAGAATAAAGACTCAAATCTGGCAGGAATGAAAAGAAACGCTCAAAAAATCCTGGGTCATCCACATTGAAAATTAGCACATTAACAAACACAATTCATTTATTATCTTGTTTCCCTGACACTATGGCAAATTGCCCATTAGGATTAGAGACAACTTTATGTTGAACAAAAGAAATTGTATTGTCTATAAAAATCGAGACCCCTCAAGATTTTGCTCTGAATGAAGAATTAAATTTTAGACCCCTCCACCGATTAAAAAGGCATGCGTTGTCACAACTACGTACATGCATTTCTTGTAGGAAAATAATGGAGGCCCTTAACTTTTTAATATAAGCAAAAATCTTATTCCTTATCACAGGATGATTTAACCCTTTCACATTAAAACTAAGCATATTAATATTTCGATCCATTTTAAATACTAATTAACAGAAGAGTTAAAAGATCTGACTATACTATCATTTCTTAATGCATGTATGCATTTCTAAATGACAATAAAAGAGGACTGAGTGTTCTCATAATCTAATCTATAAATTCTTAAAACCAGAGAAAGAACCATAAAACAAGGTACAGAAAATTTGGATGGTAGCCCAACCCAGCTTCCAGAAAAAAAGAAAAAAGAGACCCCACCCCACCCCTCCCCCTCCCAACGCCAAAAAGCCAGCCAAAGGACAGTTGGCATGCTAAACCCTAAAGACAATCCTCCGAAAGAAATCTTGCTGACAAAACTCCAATCATTCAAGGTTATTATGTTCCTACCAAGACAAAACAGACAAAAAAACTTAGATCAGAAATCCAAAACATAAAAGGATTCATTTTAACAATTTCAAAAAAAAATATAGAAAAACCTCAAAAAAAGTAGTAAAAAATATCAAAGAAAATATCAAAAAACAAGATATATAAATGGTCAAAACGTAAGTTTATTAAAACCTTATTCTATCCAACATTAAAAAGATAATTGCTCTTGTAAGAGAGATAACACAATTAATCTTCTGTTTTCAAAAACTTCTGTGCATGTTCAACCGATCCCAGCCATTTCTGCACACCATTTTTCAGAACGATTCTAAGACGTGCGGGGAAGCAAAGGAAGGGCTTAAATCCTTATTATAAAGCAGCAACATGACCTCTTTATACTTAGCATGTTCAGCCATAACCTCCAGTGTATAATATTCCACGAATCTGTTCATCTTCCCATTGTAATCGATCATTCCTACTCGATGGGTATGACGGATTAAAAGCTCCTTGGTATGAAATTAATGAAAACATAAAATAACCGACCTAGGTCACTCTCCCGACTTTGGTTTGGGGACCAGCGACCGATGGGTGCGGTCCAACTTAGGCACAGACGACAGTAAATCAGGGAATAGCTGCTTCAGAAAGCTTGCAAAGAACTGCGTGGGGTGGGCATCCTCAATTGATTCTTCAGGACCCAGAATACGTAGATTGTTCCTTCTGTTTCTGCTTTCCAGCTTGGTAACCTTCTTTGTTAATTTTTCATTAGATAATAATAATTTTTTGCAGAGCTTACTCATGTCTTCTAAGTCCGCTTCCAGTATCGACAAAGTTTCTTTATTCTCCTTAATTTGCTTTCGTGTTCGATTAGAGTTTGTTGAATAGTGTCCAACTTGACATTAAGATGTTGAAATTCCTCAGAGAGATCTGTCCTTTGCTTGTTAAGGAAATCTCCGATTGATTCCAAAGTGGTTGGAGAATCATCTTCTTTTTCTTTTGCAGAGGCTTTAGTCTTTCTCAAAGACATAATAGGGCAATATTGAGATTTATAATAAGGTTTCAAAAAACTGGTAGGAGGCAAAAAGATAGATACCATTTACACCTCAGACTTCAACTACTGCGCAGAGTCTTGTCATCTTCAGAAGTTTTCTGATGACTCTGCCATAGTTGGATGCATCAACAAGTGAGATGAGGCTGAGTACAGGGCTAAGATAGGAAACTTTGTCACATGGTGTGAGCAGAATTATCTGCAGCTTAATGTGAAAAAGACTAAGGAGCTGGTGGTAGACCTGAGGAGAGCTAAGGTACCGGTGACCCCTGTTTCCATCCAGGGGATCAGTGTAGACATGGTGGAGGATTACAAATACCTGGGGATACGAATTGACAATAAACTGGACTGGTCAAAGAACACTGAAACTGTCTACAAGAAGGGTCAGAGCCACCTCTATTTCCTGAGGAGAATGAGGTCCTTTAACATCTGTCGGACGATGCTGAGGATGTTCTACGAGTCTCTGGTGGCCAGTGCTATCATGGTTGCTGTTGTATGCTGGGGCAGCAGGCTGAGGGTAGCAGACTCCAACAGAATCAACAAACTCATTCGTAAGGCCAGTGATGTTGTGGGGATGGAACTGGACTCTCTCACGGTGGTGTCTGAAAAGAGGATGCTGTCCAAGTTGCATGCCATCTTGGTCAATGTCTCCCATCCACTACATAATGGACTGGTTGGGCAGAGGAGTACATTCAGCCTGAGACTCATTCCACCAAGATGCAACACTGAGCATCATAGGAAGTCATTCCTGCCTGTGGCCATCAAACTTTACAACTCCTGCCTTGGAAGGTCAGACACCCTGAGCCAATAGGCTGGTCCTGGACTTATTTCCTGGCATAATTTACATATTACTATTTAATTATTCGTGGTTTATTACTATTTAATTATGCATGGTTTATTACTATTTAATTATTCATGGTTTATTACTATTTAATTATCTATGGTGCAATTGTAATGAAAACCAATTTCCCTCGGGATCAATAAAGTATGACTATGACCATGACTATGACTATAAGGTAGGAGCAATTTCAAGAAGATGTTACCCTATTGGCTGCCAGCAGGGCTCTGTAAGGGGATAACTTCACTCGCTCCATCACTAAACTGTTCCCACAAATTATAGGCTCACTTTAAAAGTCCCTTCATCTCATGTTCTTGATATTTGTTTACTTATTATTATTCTTTCTTTTTTTCCTTTCTTTTTGTATTTGCCAGTTTATTCTCTTTTGCACATTGTTTGTCCACCCTGTTTGTGTGGTCTTGCATCGATTCTATTATAGTTATTGCATTTATTAAGCATGGCCTGAAGAAAATGAATCTCAGTGTTGTATATGGTGACATATAGAGTCATAGAGAAGTACAGCACAGAAACAGGCCCTTTGGCTCATCTAGTCTGTGCTGAAACATTTAAACTGCCTACTCCCATCGATCTCCTTCCAGACCATAGCCCTCCATACCCCTACCATCCATGTACCTATCCAAATTTCTCTTAAACATTGAAATCGAGCTCGCACGCACCACTTGTGCTGACAGCTCATTCCACACTCTCACCACCCTCTGAGTGAATAAGTTTTCCCTCATGTTCCCCTGAAACTTTTCAACTTTCACCCTTAACCCATGACTTCTAGTTGTAGTCCCACCAAACCTCTGTGGAAAAAGCCTGCTTGCATTTACCCTATCTATACTCCTCATACTTCTGTATACCTCTATCAAATCTCCCCTCAACCGTCTACATTCTAAGGAATAAAGTCCTAACCTATTCAATCTTTCCTTACAACTTGGATCCTCCAGATCTGGCAACATCCTTGTAAAGTTTCTCTGTATGCTTTCAATCTTATTTACATCTTTCCTATAGGTAGTTGACCAAAAATGCACATGTTACTCACCAACTTCTTATACAACTTCAACATAACATCCCATTTCCTGTATTCAATATTTTGATTTATGAAGGCCAAACTGCCGAAAGCTTTCTTTATGATTCTATCTATCTGTGCCATACTTCCAATGAATTATGGACCTGTATTTCCAGATCCCCATGTTCTATTGCACTCCTCAGTGCCCTATTGTTCACAGTGTATGACTGACTCTGGTTGGTCCTGCTGAAGTGCAACACCTCACACTTGCATGCATTAAATTCCATCAGCCATTTGTCAGCCCATATTTCTAGCTGGTTCAAAGGTCCAATTTAATATCAGAGAAATGTATACAAGACACATCCTGAAATGCTTTTTCTTCGTAACCATCCACGAAAACAGTAGAGTGCCCCAAAGAATAAACGACAGTTAAATGTTAGAACCCCAAATTCCCCCCTAGCTCCCCTCCCTCCCGTGCATAAGCGGCAGCAAGCAACGATCCCCCTTCCCCTACTGGCACCCACCACTGAGCACTCAAGTGTGAGCAAAGCAATAGCAAAGACACAGACTTGCAGTTACCCCAAAGACTTCACATTTCACCCAGTATACAACACACCACAGGCTTTCTCTCTCCCTAATGAGGGAGAAGGACATGTCTCCATTTCCCAGCAAGCGGGGAGACATAACAGCAAGATCCCACTGTAAACTTTCACAGTCTTCCTCAATGCACTGCAACTCCAATCTTGGTGTCATCTACAAATTTGCTGATCCAGTTTACCACATTATTAACCAGATCATTGATAGAAATGAAAAACAACAAAGGACCCAGCACTGATCCCAGCAGCACATCACTAGTCACAGGCCTCCAGTCAGAGAGGCAACCATCGACTACCACTCTCTGGCTTCTCCCACAAAGCCAATTTCTATTCCAATTTACAACATCATCTTGAATGCCAAGTGTCTGGATTTTCTCGACCAACCTTCCATATGGGATCTTGTCAAATCCTTCCCTAAAGTCCATGTAGACAACATCCACTGCCTCGCCTTCATCAACCTTCCTAGAGACTTCCTCAAAAAACTCTATAAGATTGGTTACACATGACCTACCATTAACAAAGCCATGCTGACTATCATAATCAGTCCATGCTTATCCAAATATTCATATATGTCCTTTGACAATAAGTTTAATTTAAACTTTGAACTATACTCATGTTGTTCTACAGATACACAGTAGAGAACATCCTGACAAGCTATATCACTGCATGGTACGGAAACTGCACTGTGGTGGACAGGAAGGCTCTTCAACGGGTCGTCACACTGCCCAATATATCTCCGGCACCAACTTCCCCACTATCAATGAAATATATACAGAAAGATGCCAGAAAAGTGACAGTAACATCATGAAATATCCCACCCAGCCTGCTCATGGACTGTTTGTCCTACTCCCATCAGGGAGGAGTCTATGTAGCATCCGTGCCAGGACCACCAGACTCAAAAACAGTTCTTTCCCCAAGCAGTGAAGCTGCTTTATCATTTTCTGTTTGGCACATTACGTACAGCCTAGCATCACATTATGGACAGCCAATCAATCCGTTAAAAACATCTTTTTTGTGGTCCTGCATCTGACCTGGAGTAACAATTATTTCATTCTCCATTACTCTTGTGTACTGGAATTATCACTAAACAATCCTGAATCTTTCCAAGGGAATTGAATCAGAATCAGGTTTTATGCTGCTAGCATATGTTGTGAAATTTGTTCTTTTCAGGCAGCCATACAGTGGAAAACATAAATAAAAACGCTATCAATAATAAGAACTATATATATATTTATGAAATTAAGCAGTGCAAAGGAGGGAAAATTAATGAGATTATGTACATGCGTTCACTATCCATTAGAACGCTGATGGCACTCTTCTGAAGCAACTGGGAACCTCCGACTGCAGCAGTGAGAGATTGAAGATGTCCCTGAACACTCCCGCCAGTTAGTTGGCACAGGTTTTCAGAGACCTACCAGGTACACTAGTGGAACGTGATGTCTTGTAAGGGTTCTCCCTCTTATAAGGCTTCTGAGACAGACATCACAGGGTAACCAGATGCTGCAGGGATTTGCACAGCTGTAGTTTTATTCTCCCTTTCAAAGCATGCATGTCCTGAAGAAGGGTTTCGGCTGAAACATTGATTATCCATTCATTTCCACTGATGCTGCCTGACTTGCAGAGTTCTTCCAGAATTTTGTGTGTGTTGCTTTGGATTTCCAGCATCAGCAGATTTTCTTGTGTTTATGCACAAAAAGCACTGAGCTCATCTGGGATTGAAGCAGCACAGTCATTCATGATGTTAGGCTTCCTACTGAGGGAAGTAATGGCCCTCAAACCCTGTCAGAGCTGCTGTGCATCCAATTCCATTTCTAAATCCAACCAGAATTGTTTTTTATTGCACTTAAAGTAGCCTTTCATAATTACACCTGGACTTCTTGTGTAGTTCTACATCACCAGTCTTGAATGCCACAGATCTAGCCCTCAGGAGACTATGAATCTCCAGGTTCATCCATGGCTTTTGGTTTCAGTATGTCCGGTATATTCTTGAAGGTAGTGCACACACTCATCCACACAGATCTTGATGAAGTCAGTGACACAATAGCATATTCATTCAGATTTGAAGATGAGTCACTGATTATCATCCAGTCCATCAATTCAAAGTAGTTCTGCAGTGTTCCTCTGCCACCCATGACCATAATTTTGTGGTCCTCATCATTGGTGCTGTAGTTCTCGGTCTCTGCCTGTATGCCAGATGTAAAAGTACACCCAGGTGATCGGACGTTCTGAAATGTTGAAGTAGGATGGCAGAGTATGTGGTGTAACAGTGTTCTAGTGTGTTGTCTCCTCTAGTTCTGGAGGTGATATGTTGGTGGTAGTTGATCAGAGACTGGCCTGGTTGAAATCCCCTGTAATGGTAACGTAGGCATTAGGGTGCACAGTTTCATAGCTGCTGATCATTATGCTTAGCTCCTTCAGTGCCTGCCTGATATTGGCCAGGAGTGGAATATACACAGCCACCAGCATTACGGCAGAAAACTCTCCCAGCAGATAAATGGATGACATGTGACTGCTAGATAGGTCGGGTGAGCAGGACTGAGACAGAACTGCCACATCAGTGCACCACAGTGAGTTTATCATGAGACACATTTCTTCTCCTCTACCTTTAAAAGACTCCACTGTCCTGTCCTTGCAGCCCTTGGGCTGCAGTGCTGCATCCTAAATGGTGAGTGTGAGCCATGTTTCCATGAAGCAACGTACACAGCCATCCCTGATGTCACTCTGGTACTGCAATCTTGCTCTGAGGTCTTCAGTTGTATTTTCCAGAGCCTGTACATTCACCAGCAGAATAGTAGGGAGTGATGGTCTAAGGACTGTGCATTTCAATCTTACTTGCTCTCCAGCACACTTTCCTTATTTCCTTTTTCTTAACGGGTAACTGCACTTACGACTCGAGTCTGTAGTCCAGACTCCGACAATTTTGAGGATTGATAGATTTTTTTAAATGTCTTAAAACAATGTTGCTTACTGAAGTACCCAAAGCAGTGCTGGATTTCAGCTCTACTAGTCCTAAATTGGAATATTTGATGATTCCCTTCAGAGCTGCACATAAAAAGTCACCACTTTCTGGTGATATCTTGAATTGGACAGCAAGAGAGGAACTAAAAGGTCAATCTTGATCTTTATGACCAGAGAGCCTGTGGGCTCCTTTGCTATGCAAATGTAGACTGGGTCAGGAAAATTAGTATCAAAAGGCTGAGTTGCCTTGTCATCTCTGACTTGGGTTTAATGGCTCTGAGGTCAGTGTTCATTCGAGCAAAGGCTGTACTTTGCCCACAAGATTTCTGTTTGTTTTTGTTCTCTGACTGAAGAGATCTGTCATCGTTAACCTGAACATGGCTTCTTTCTATGCCAGTGTACTGGTTTCCTGGGTCCTCCAGCTGTTCTGCCTGACACAGTCCGCAGGTATGTTAATTACTCAAAGCCTGCCAATTAATGTTAACCCTTTGCCAAGTCGTTGTTCACTATGTTGCTGTAACACATTTGATGAATTTTCTGCCTCCTTTTTAAGGTGTCTCACTCACAGTGGGAAAGAGTAAACAGTTGATTTCTTTCTTTATAAGTGAGAAGCCTACAGAAGATGATTATGGTGGAGATGGGATAGAAATGAAGATTGTTTTTCCATTTGTATTAAAGGTATAGGATTGTTCTGAAAAGGCATGTTTCAATAATTGACAAATACTTCCCTATGTAGTGCAGATTGTGTGTACTTAGAACTGGCTATATTATAGAAACATAGAAACATAGAAAATAGGTGCAGGAGTAGGCCATTTGGCCCTTCAAGCCTGCACCACCATTTACTATGATCATGGCTGATCATCCAACTCAGAACCCTGTACCAGCCTTCCCTCCATACCCCCTGACCCCCGTAGCCACAAGGGCCATATCTAACTCCCTCTTAAATATAGCCAATGAACTGGCCTCAACAGTTTCCTGTGGCAGAGAATTCCACAGATTCACCACTCTCTGTGTGAAGAAGTTTTTCCTAATCTCGGTCCTAAAAGGCTTCCCCTTTATCCTCAAACTGTGACCCCTCGTTCTGGACTTCCCCAACATCAGGAACAATCTTCCTGCATCTAGCCTGTCCAATCCCTTTAGGATCTTATACGTTTCAATTAGATCCCCCCTCAATCTTCTAAATTCCAACGAGTACAAGCCCAATTCATCCAGTCTTTCTTCATATGAAAGTCCTGCCATCCCAGGAATCAATCTGGTGAACCTTCTTTGTACTCCCTCTATGGCAAAGATGTCTTTCCTCAGATTAGGGGACCAAAACTGCACACAATACTCCAGGTGTGGTCTCACCAAGGCCTTGTACAACTGCAGTAGTACCTCCCTGCTCCTGTACTCGAACCCTCTCGCTATAAATGCCAGCATACCATTCACTGCCTGCTGTACCTGCATGCCCATTTTCAATGACTGGTGTATAATGACACCCAGGTCTCGTTGCACCTCCCCTTTTCCTAATCGGCCACCATTCAGATAATAATCTGTTTTCCTATTTTTGCCACCAAAGTGGATAACTTCACATTTATCCACATTAAATTGCATCTGCCATGAATTTGCCCACTCACCCAACCTATCCAAGTCACCCTGCATCCTCTTAGCATCCTCCTCACTGCTAACACTGCCACCCAGCTTCGTGTCATCTGCAAACTTGGAGATGCTGCATTTAATTCCCTCATCCAAGTCATTAATATATATTGTAAACAACTGGGGTCCCAGCACTGAGCCTTGCGGTACCCCACTAGTCACCGCCTGCCATTCTGAAAAGGTCCCATTTATTCCCACTCTTTGCTTCCTGTCTGCTAACCAATTCTCCACCCACACCAATACCTTACCCCCAATACCGTGTGCTTTAAGTTTGCACACTAATCTCCTGTGTGGGACCTTGTCAAAAGCCTTTTGAAAATCCAAATATACCACATCCACTGGTTCTCCCCTATCCACTCTACTAGTTACATCCTCAAAAAATTCTATGAGATTCGTCAGACATGATTTTCCTTTCACAAATCCATGCTGACTTTGTCCGATGATTTCACCGCTTTCCAAATGTGCTGTTATCACATCCTTGATAACTGACTCCAGCAGTTTCCCCACCACCGACGTTAGGCTAACCGGTCTATAATTCCCCTGTTCCTTTTTTAAAAAGTGGGGTTACATTAGCCACCCTCCAATCCTCTGGAACTAGTCCAGAATCTAACGAGTTTTGAAAAATTATCACTAATGCATCCACTATTTCTTGGGCTACTTCTTTAAGCACTCTAGGATGCAGACCATCTGGTATAAGCTTTGATGCATTGTCACAGCCACTGCAGTTAGGCCAGAGTCACTGCCTTCAAAAAGGGATGCTCTGTTGTCAGCTTTACCAGTGTTATTTACTGGAGTAAATAGCAGTACCAGAGAGTCAGCGATGCTACAAAGGTCTTGAGTCAGGGGTGTTGCTGTTTGGGGGCCAATCAGGGCAGTGACCCAGTGTAAAGGTTCAGTTTCCCTAAAACACAGGAAGACATTTCATGGAACCCATTCCCTGTACTGTAATGCATTTACATATCTGTCAACTCTTCTACAATCCCCCCGCATCAGGGGCTATAACCTACCAGCTAACAAGTATTGCGATGGAGCTGGATCATCTGGGAGAAACAGAGAACTCCACCAGGCAGGACCCAAGATCAGGATCAAACTCAAACCCATTGTGGTGTTTATGTCAATGGACAGCTGGGTGCCTTGGGTAGCGGTTGTGGTGGATTTGATGAATGGGTTCAGTCCTTCAGTGTTCCTAAGCGTGAATGATATATTCAAGGACTAATAAGCTGTGGTCAGCATGATTTTCTCAAGGGAAAATCTTACCTGACAAATCTGTTAGAATTCTTTGAAGAAGTAACAAACAGAATAGATAAAGGAGAATCGGTTATGTTGTGTATTTGGATTGTCAGAAGGCCTTTGACAAAGTGCCAAACTTGAGGCTGCTTAACAAGCTATGAGCCCATGACGTTACAAGAAAGATTCTAGTATGGATAAAGCAGTGGCTGATTGGCAGGAGGCAAAGAGAGGGAATAAAGGGAGCCTTTTCTGACTATCTGCCAGTGATTAGTGGGGTCTGTGTTGGGACCGATCCTTTTTATGTTTTATGTCAATGATTTGGATGATGGAATTGGTGCTTTGTTTGCAGACAATATGAAGATGGGTGGAGGGGCAGGTAGTTTTGAGGAAATGAAGAGGAAGCAGAGAGGCTACAGAAGGACTTAGACAAATTAGGAGAATGGACAAAGAAAAGGCAGTGTCACAAAGTGTATGGTCATGCACTTTGGTAGCAGAAATGAAAGGGTTTCTAAATGGAGAGAAAATACAGAAATCTGAGACACAAAGGGACTTGGGAGTCCTTGTGCAGGATTTTCTGAAGGTTAATTAGTAGGTTGGGTCTGTGGTGAGGAAGGCAAATGCAATGTTAACATTCATTTCAAAAGGACTAGAATATAAAAGCAAGGAAGTGATGTTGATACTTTATAAAGCACTGGTGAGGCCTCACTTAGAGTATTGTAAGCAGGTTTATCTTAGAAAGAATGTGCTGAAACTGGAGAGTGTTCAAAGGCGCCTGACGAAAATGATTCAGGATTGAATGACTTGTCATGTGAAGAGCGTCTGATGGCTCTGAACCTATATTCACCAGAATTCAGAAGAATGAGGGATGACCTCATTGAAACCTACCGAATGGTGAAAGGCCTTGATTGACTGGATGTGGAGAGGATGTTCCCTGTGGTGGAAGAGTTTAGACCAGAGGTCACAGCCTCAAAATAGAGGGGCATCCTTTTAGAATGGAGATGAGGAGGAATTTCTTTAGCCAGAGGGTAGTGAATCTGTGGAATTCTTTGCCAAATGCAGCTGTGGAGGCCACTTCCTTTATGTATATTCTTGACAGATTCTTGTTTGGACAGAGCGAAGGCAGGAGATTGGGGCTGAGCGAAAAATTGGATCAGCCATGATGAAATGATAGAGCAGACTCAACAGGCCAAATGGCCTCCTATATCTTATGGTCTAAAATAATTAGACCGAGGAAGAGAAGATTGTAGTGATGATGGAAGTGGACACCAGTAAGATGTTGATGAGTAGGTTGCTCTCCCAACACACAGAGGACACATTGCAAGCCCTAGGAATACACTTGCATCTGTACCATCAGAAAGTTTCAACAGTGACGAGTCCTGCAACTGTAAATAGGGACCAGAGGAAGTGGTTGTAAATATATGATCAGGTTAGGCCCGGCAAACAGAAGCAAATTCTGGAACTTTCAGAGGGTTGCAAATGAGGGAATTCAGGCGACTGGTTGATTCACTGGATTTAACCAGGCAACCTGATCGATTTCCTTCAGCAGAAAATCTGAGTCAGTTTCACTAAAGAACTGATAGGTGTTTGCTCACAGAACTGCTCGGTCAGTAATCACCACTGCAAGCACGAGCATCGGTCAACATTCAAAAAACTGTTTCCTGAAAATCACGATCCCTCGTGGACCCCCTAGCAACCTCTCGCAGAACCCCGGTTGCGAAACCCTGCCATAGAGCATAGTTGTACAGCACAGAAACAGACCCTTCAGCCTAAATCGTCCATGCTGATCATGACGTCCATCAAAGCTAGTCTGACTTGTTGTCATGGCGGAGGGGGGTGCGATGAGAGGACCCAAATGTAAGACCCAGACACTAAAGTACTAGGAACAGGACTTGACTAGAGAGCTAGGACAAGAACACAGATTTAGGCTAGGACATTGGCTAGGCAAGTGGGACAAGGACAAGGAACTGGGAACTAGGAGCCTGGGCTTGGACTCCGAGCTGGAGACAGGATAAGAACCAGAACCTGGGTCTTGACTCGGCTTCGGACCCCGGAACTAGGCAAGGACATGACATGGCTACAGGACTGGACATGCCTTGGGTTCTTCATGGCTTGTTTTCCTCGAGGCGAGGATATGATGAGGCTTGGGTTCGGACTCCGAGCTAGACACTGGACAAGGACCTAGAACCTGGGTCTTGACTCGGGCTCGAATTCCAGAACTAGGCGAAGACATGATGTGGTCTTGGGAGACAGGACTAAGCAAGGCTACAGGACAGAATGAGAGACTCTTAGGGAAGACGAGGGAACTCCAATACAGGATGAGGGAACTCCAGCACAGGACGAAGCACATGGAGAGGATGAGGCATATAGACAGGATGAGAACACGAAGCCTTGACTTGGTACTCAGGAACAGCCGAGCCTTGGACTTGGGACGACAGGAACCTAGGAACCTTGGACTTGGGATGACAGGAACGCAGAACACAGAGCCTTGGTCTAGAGCAGGGGTCCCCAACCTTTTCTGCACTGTGGACCGGTTAAATATTGACCATATTCTTGCTGACCGGCCGACCGGGGGGGGGGGGGGTGCAGGGGGTCTTCAAGTAGGGTTAAACTCACCCCAACATGCCTTTTACGGTTAGGGTTGTCAACTTTCTCACTCCCAAATAAGGGACAAAAGTAGTAGTCAAATCCTGACGAAGGGTCCCGGCCCGAAACGTCGACTGTACTTCTTCCTACAGATACTGCCTGGCCCGCTGCGTTCACCAGCACTTTTTGTGTGTGTTGATGGGACACTTGTGTTTACCCCGAGAAAGACTACCATGACCATGAAGCCTTGCGCGGGCACCTGTGTGCGCATGAGTGACGTGCGCCTGTGTGTACGTGCCGATTTTTTCCCCCACAAATTGGTTTTGGGTTAATCTTCCCGACTACACTGTACATACATTATTTCTACTTTATATAGGCTGTGTATTTATCATTTCATTCCTGATTTTACTGTATGTTAGTGTTATTTTAGGTTTTATGTGTTATTTGGTATGTTTGGTAGGTTATTTTTTGGGTCTGGGAACACTCAAAAATTTTTCCCATATAAGTTAATGGTAATTGCTTCTTCGCTTAACGCCATTTCGGCATGAAAGGTTTCATAGGAACGCTCTACCTTAGCGGGGGAAATACAGGACAAGGGCGGTCCCGTATGGGACAAACCAATTTAGCCCAATATACGGGATGTCCCAGCAAATACGGAACAGCTGGCAACCCTATGTTCAAGTTCAACAGTGCATGACAAGGAATGAGGAAAGGTGCAGCTGACTCATATCGTTCCCTCGCGGCCCAGTAGCACATGCTTTGCGGCCCGGTACTGGTCCCTAGCCCAGTGGTTGGGGACCGCTGGTCTAGAGCACGGGAACATGGAGCCTTGGACTTGAGAGACAGGAACACAGGGATATGGAACACAGAGCCGGAAACCCTCCTTGGGAACAGGACTTGGGGCTGGGGCTCTACACAGAATGCTGAACACGACAAGGCAGTTCGCAACACTAGGTAGTGGCAAATGGCCGGACCTACCTAGCGAAGGCGTGGACATAGAGACAGTTCCCAACACTAGGTAGTGGCAAATGGCCGGACCTACCTAGCGAAGGCGTGGACATAGAGACAGTTCCCAACACTAGGTAGTGGCAAATGGCCGGACCTACCTAGCAAAGGCATGGACATAGAGACAGTTCCTATCTTGACACGGCAAGGCTCCGGTCTTGCTCCAGTGGTAGAACTTGACAAGGTTGCAGGGCAAGGCTCCAGATGCAGGTTGCGGGACACACAGTCCTCCGTGCATTTCCAAATAAAGTCTGTGACAGCTGAGGCATACTTATTGAGGTTAGCTGCCGAGTCCTTGAATACTAACCAGTCCACCAATTCAAAGCAGTCACGGAGGACCTCATCCATTTCCTCCGTCCAACGCGACACTACTTTTGACCCCACCGTGACCTCCCGCATCAGTTTCTGTTTGTAATCCGGGAGGAGGAGGAGGAGGAAGGCCTGATGGTCCGATTTTCCGAAGTGAGATTGTGTGACGGAACGGTAGAAAAGAGAAAGATGGTGCCGGTAAATGGTGACTTTGCCTGTGCTCTCCCAAGCAAACTGCCCTCTCCACTATCCTGTACCCGAGAAACCCTTCTAAACCTCCAATCTAGCAAGATCAAGATCAACAACACCCTGGCGAAGCTGCTGACCCAGCTGGAAACCACCGCGCCAGAACTGCTTCTTAAACTCCGGCCCGCACCCGGACCCGACCAGCGAGGCCGACCACGTTCCCGGAGACCCGCGGTCTGCTACCATGCTGGAGCGCTTGGAGACACGGCCCATTCCGACCAGCAACCTCTCCGGAGCAGACGACCACACAGAAGTGACGGCGGAGACCTCAGGGTGCCCCAGATGCTTCCCCGGTGCGACCAGTGTAAAGCCCCGTTGTTGGCCATCCACAGCTGCCAGAAGTGAGGCCTCCGCCGCTGACCTTGGAAGCTCGACTGGAGCGGAGACCTCCGCAACCGTGACTTGGCTTAAGGACTTGTTTCAGCCAGGAGCCCGGCCATCTGGGATTAAGTGTCGGCTTCGGGGCCCGACTCAATCGACAGCCTGGGCCCCCGGCAGCTGGAAGTGGCAGTGGAGCCTCTCCCCTTACTCCTCTTACTCGGCCCGACCCGGAGCGTCCGCTGATCGATCCCCGCGGGACGCATCCACCTACCTCAACGAGCTGCCAACAACACACTGCATCAATGGAAACCTGGAAAGATGCACTATTTACTGAGGAAGCGTGGGAAAAGAGCTGGGCTGCTGGTCAGATTGAAGCTGAGGGGCTTCAGGGTCCCTATGCCCACCATCCTACTAGCTAATGTGCAAGCCATAGAGAACAAGGTGGATGATCTTAAATGGAGACTCACCTACTGCAGGGAGATGCAGAACTGCTGTGTATTCTGTTTCACCAAGACCTGGCTCTCCCCTGCCACCCCCAACTGTGCCATCTGACCGGAGGGATTTTCGATCCATCGGATGGACCGCACGGCATCTTTGGGCAAGACGAGTGGAGGTGGTGTCTGCCTACTGAATAACACTGCATGGTGCTCAGACACAGTGGCACTGACAAGCTCCTGCAGCCCGGACCTGGAACACCTGTCAGTGAAGTGTCGTCCCTACTATCTGCCATGGGAATTCACCTCGGTCATACTGACAGAGGTCTACATTCCCCCCCCAGGCGGACGTGGAGTGTGCTCTGAACATACTGTATGCCAACATCAGTGAACTTGAGACCAGGTATCCGGAGGCTTTGCTCATTACAGCTGGGGACTTTAACCAGGCCAACCTCAGAAAGGCGCTGCCAAAGTTATATCAACATGTCTCCTGCCCCACTAGAGACCCGAATATACTTGACCACTGCTACACAGCAGTCAAGGATGCCTACCGTTCTGTCCCACGACCTCACTTCGGAAAATCAGACTATCAGGCCGTACTCCTCCTGCTGGCTTACAAACAGAAACTGAAGCGGGAGGTCACAGTGTCAAAAGTAGTGTCGCGTTGGACAGAGGAAACGGATGAGGTCCTCCGTGACTGCTTTGATTCAGTGGACTGGTTAGTATTCAAGGACTCGGCAGCTAACCTCGATGAGTATGCCTCAGCTGTCACAGACTTTATTTGGAAATGCACGGAGAACTGTGTGTCTCGCAAGACGATCCGGGTATTCCCTAACCGGAAACCTTGGATGAATTATGAGGTCAAGTCCCTTTTAAAGGCTAGAGCTGCGGCTTTTAGGTCCGGGGCTACCAGTCGCTACATGGAATCCAGGCGTGAACTCCGCAAAGCCATTAAGGGTGCCAAGAGGCAATATCGAGCCAAGTTGGAAGCCCAGGCTAACCAGAGGGATGCCAGTAGATTATGGCAGGGTCTAAATGAGATCACTGGCTGCAAAGAAAAGGCTGGGAATATCAATAACTGTGGCGCTTCTCTTCCTGACGAACTTAACATATTCTACGCAAGATTCGAACAGAAGAGGAGCGTCCAGCTCCCTCCGGATGAACCAGACCTGGTGGCATCGAGATTCATCGTCACCGAGGAGGACGTAAGAAGGGCCTTCCTGAAGATAAATCCAAGGAAGGCGACGGGCCCAGATGGTGTCCCGGGATGGGTTCTCCGGGCCTGTGCAAGCGAGCTAGCTGGAGTATTTGCTGATATCTTCAACTGCTCCTTGCTTCAGTCTAAGATCCCCTCGTGTTTTAAGAAGGCAACGATAATCCCGGTGCCGAAGAAGAGCAAGGTGGCATGCCTGAATGACTATTGACCTGTGGCTCTGACATCAATTGCTATGAAGTTCTTCGAGAGATTGGTTATGGCACACATCAACCACAGCCTACTGGTCAACCTCGACGCTTTGCAATTTGTCTACCGGAGCAAATGCCATCTCTCTGGCCCTACATTCCTCCTTAGAACACCTGGAGAATCAAGACGCATACGTAAGGCTCCTTTTCAGTGACTACAGCTCTGCCTTTAATACCATCATTCCAAATAAACTGATTCCTAAGCTCCGGAACCTGGGCCTTAGCACTCAGATCTGCAGCTGGATCTTCAACTTCCTCACAGACAGGACCCAGGCTGTAAAAATAGGGGGCAAGCTCTCCTCTACAATCACTCTGAGCACCGGTGCCCCACAAGGCTGTGTACTCAGCCCCCTGCTGTACTCACTGTTCACCCATGATTGTGTAGCCAAGTTTCCATCAAACTCAATATATAAGTTTGCTGATGACACAACAATTGTCAGTCGTATCTCAGGTAATGATGAGTTTGAGTACAGAGAGGAAATTAAGAACCTGGTGACATGGTGCTAAGACAATAACCTATCCCTCAACGTCAGCAAGACGAAGGATTTGGTTGTTGACTTCAGAAGGAGTAGCGGACCGCACGACCCAATTTACATCGGTGCGCAAGTGGAACAGGTCAAAAGCTTTAAGTTCCTCGGGGTCAATATCACAAATAACCTGACTTGGTCCAACCAAGCAGAGTTCACTGCCAAGAAGGCCCACCAGCAACTTTACTTCCTGAGAAAACTAAAGAAATTTGGCCTGTCCCCTAAAACTCACACTAATTTTTATAGATGCACTGTAGAAAGCATTCTTCTAGGGTGCATCACAACCTGGTTTGGAAGTTGTCCTATCCAAGACGGAAAGAAGCTGCAGAAGATCTTGAACACTGGGCAGCACATCACACAAACCAATCTTCCGTCCGTGGACTCACTTTACACCGTATGCTGTCAGAGCAGTGCTGCCAGGATAATCAAGGACACGACCCACCCAGCCATCACACTTTTCTTCCCTCTTCCCTCCGAGAGAAGGCTCAGGAGCTTGAAGACTCGTATGGCCAGATTTGGGAACAGCTTCTTTCCAACTGTGATAAGACTGTTGAATGGATCCTGACCCGGATCTGGGCCATACCCTCCAAATATCTGGACCTGCCTCTCGGTTTTTTTGCACTACCTTACTTTCCATTTTTCTATTTTCTATTTATGATTTATAATTTAAATTTTTATTATTTACTATTTTTTACTATTTTTAATATTTAATATTTGTAATCCAGAGAGTGGGAAGCGCAGAATCAAATATCGCTGTGATGATTATACATTCCAGTATCAATTGTTTGGTGACAATAAAGTATAAAGTATAAGTATAAAGATAGCGGAGTGAAGGGATATGGGGAGAAGGCAGGAAAAGGTACTGATAGTGGATGATCAGCTATGATCACGGTGAATGGTGGTGCTGGCTCAAAGGGCCGAATGGCCTACTCCTGCACCTACTGTCTATTGTCTATAGAACCGGAACGTGGACTTCACGGACTGGACCATGACTGTTGTTTGTGTTTGACCCATATCGCTCTGAAGCTTAACTAGCCATGTACTTGTCCTAGTGTCTATTGTACCTGCCCCAAACACTTCCTCTGGCAGCCCATCCAGCTGCAACATGGTCACATGGAGACCATGCAACCTTCACTAGTCGTGGTGAAGGTGGGTCCCTGGAGCTCTGAGGTAGCTGCACACAATCAGTTGTGATCTGGAAGCTTCTTCCACAGAGTGTTCTAGAAGCAGATTTTAAAGTGAATTTCAAAGGGGTAGATAATTCTCAACAGACAAAATTACAGGGCAGTGAGAAGAGCCAGATTAATTGCTGACTGGTCGTTCCAATGTTTAGAAATAATTTGGATGTGTGTATCCAAACAGATATGTAGCAAACCCAAAGGGAACTAATAATTTTTGGCAAAGAACCAGATGTTAAAAGATGAATGAAGGCACAAGAGATTTTGCAGATGCTAGAATCCAGGTGAGTAGTTGCGGGAGGGGTAGATCAGTTCCGTCGATAAATGCTGCCTGACCTGCTGAATTTCTCACAGATGAATGAAGCATAATTTAGTAAAAGACAGAGCTGAGATTATAACATGCTGAGCGAGGACAAGAAACTGATGGGGTGTGGCATGTGGAGTGAGCTGTGGCGAGTGTCCCCTACAGAGAAACAGATTCGTCGATTCGCTAAGTGGAACAGAAGACGCTCATTGCGAATAGCACATTAACTCTTTATTTATGAAACAGTGAAACACTCAACCAAACAAGTATTTACCGAAGCGTCCTCAGTTACAAGGCTGCAGCGCTAACCATTTAATAACCCTTCATGATAAACTCTTATCTAAACTGAGCGTCCGAAGTTAACACTTACTGAGCCAAAACCCCGCTGTTTACCGTTTCCATACCGACCGCCCAACTGAGAGGAGACCACGTGCTTACCAAGCTCCAGATTAACCCTCGGGGCGTGACGTCACCGGCTGAACGGAAGCTGGTGGAAGGGGCTTCAACGTTCCTCACACCGGCCAGTCGCCACCTTTCGCTGAGCAGGTCAGTCAAGGCCCTCACTGCAACGCCCCAGCGCTCGAAAGCCTTAACACCGTGACACTCAACCTGCAGGCTGGTGTAACCCCCAAGGGCACTCCACTATAATACTCAAGACCCAGAATTATCAACCCACCAGTGTAATACGATCGTCCACCAGCCTCTCAATGACCCCCAAGACCACTAACTACCCCCAGAGTACAGTAATTATGGAGTTGGCATGACAGAGGTAATGCGTGTGATTTCTCAGGACAGCCTGGATGTATCGTACAGGGGAGAGGCTTTCTACCTCTGTGGGATGCTTCCTACCATGTCACTCTCATGGGCAGAGTGCTTGTTCAGGCTATTGAGGTGCTGATAGCAGCAGCCGTACTGTCCCACAGAAAGCTACGGGGAGGCCCAGGTGCTGCATACCCAGTAGGTAGCGTTTAGGGTTCAGGTGACACAGGCGACTCGGGGTACCGCTCCTGCACGCACACACTGACTGTTTGGAACTGTGCTCATGGTATCACCTGACAGAGGGATTACTCTCAGAGTCAGCACCTTGGGATTAGACAAATCATTGCCCGGGAAGTACCAGCCCCTAAAACACTACACCACGGCGGGTTACCGAGTCTCAGAGTCTTTAAGGCCATTTCCATTCAATGGGGAGAGGTTGGCTGGAATGGGCTGTCCCTCCCAGCTTTCCCCCAAACTCGGGAAGCTGGACAAGTTCCTCCAACAGTCCTGTTCTTCACTGTTTTCAGCGACAGCCCTTCAGTGGTGTGTGTCGGCACCCTCATACAGACCCAGCGGTCCAAAGCGATGGGGAGAGAGAGAGAGACGGAGAGAGAGAGAGAGTGAGTTGAGTCTTCAGGTGAGCTGATGCTGTTGATCTTCTCGTCGTCCTCCGAAATCCTTTACAAGTTACCGACTGTGACTTTAACCAGGGCGACCGGTTTTCCTCTGGTGGAACTATCACCCCGGCAAGGGTGGACACATAGACAACTCCCCACCAGTCAACCCCTTCTCTTACGTTGGAATTGCAATTTGGAATTGATCCGCCTGATCGATCCTCCAAAACCCAATTTCTTTGCGGGCACAACAATGCACATTCAGTGTCCAGATCATGTGTCTGAGGTCTGTATCATCTGACCTCCTATTTATTTCTCTGTGCTGAGCATCACCTGTCATTCAAAGAGTCCCTCCTTCCTTTGTCTGTAAAGAAGTGCTCAAGCAGGCAACTGTCCTTGAAGAAATATCAACAACCTGCTGAAAATCACAACATCGAGTGTCCATTAAGTAACACCGCCTTCAGTCACTATAGCAACTTATAAGCTGCTCAGTGCTGTCTCCAGCTCCAAACTCAGTAGAAATCCAAAGTTACTTCCAATACCTTAAAGTGACAGTCCAACCGTTAATCTTCGTCTCTCTCTCTCCTTTCAAAACAAACTATCAATGATGCATGTCTCTCTCTGTCTCTCTTCAAACAATTAATAGGGGCACTCCTGGATCCCATCACAGTGGCCATTGGTGAGACTTGGTTGCAGTAGGAACAGGACAGGCCGCTCAGTATTCCAGGGTTCTGTTGTTTTAGATGCGACAGAGCTGGAGGGATAAGAGATGCCATGGCAGTGTTCAGTCAGGATAGACTGGAGAACTCATCTAGCAAGGCTTTACGGGTGGAACTGAGAAATAAGAAAGGTATCACCAGGTTAATGGGTCTATAATACAGCCGAGTGACAGGTAGGTCCCCCCAATGACAGGTCCCCTTTCAGGTGGGGAGCTGCTGTCGTAACCAACTGCCCTACTGTGGCAGCAATTTGTTGAGAATCTTCTGGCAGGTTATCAGTATCGCTGTATAAACCCATAATTAGAGCCCGCTGGTAAAGGGCTCTGGTCCCTTTCTCTACTGGTTTGCACTCTGCACAGGGCTTTAAGTCTCACTCAGTGACTGTCACTGCCACCCGATCACATAGGGATTTATTACTCTCATGGGGAGCGAATGGCATCCTCAGGGTGCTGGGATGAGAGCCCCCTAAAGTAATAATCCCCCGATTAGATGAACTCACTCAGGTAACGCCCTCCCAATACATATCCTCAATCACCATGACCCCCGCCCCCTATCCCCCCCATCCCACCAGTTCTTGGCAGAGAACTCCCTGATCTCTGTTGTCTTCGAGGGTCCTATTGTACTATTCCACCCACTTTCCTCCTCTTTATTCTGCCCTGTGAGGTTCACAGGGGCCATGGGCCAAAGCCCCCCTTTCCGGGTATGGGTTTGTGTGGTCACGAGCTGGCCTCAACTGTCTCAGGTGTGGCAATCTTGAGAGAGAATCACAGGAGTCTGCTCTACTCTCAGTCCCCCATCTTCAACATGTATTCAGCAAAATCAACACTCACATAGTGAAATCAATGTATGTGCATAAATTGGGGAATCAATGTGTATACATGAATTAGGGAATCAATGTGTGCATGAATTGGAGAGTCAATGTGTGCATGAATTGGGGAATCAACGTGTGTGCATGAATTGGGGAATCAATGTGTACATGAATTAGGGAAGGGGCGATGCTGTGATGCTGTGATTAGGGCATTCGGGTTCCTTGGCTTCATTAACTGGGGCATAGAAAATATAAGCATGGAGAGAATTGTACAACCTTTTAAAACTTTGGCTAGAGCAAAGCTCAAGTATTGTATGTATTTGGTGTCACCACACAGTGGGGGGATTCACCACGATGTTGCCCAAAGTTTATCAGTTATGAGTTGGACACACTAGAGGCAGGAAACATGTTCCTGATGTTAGGGGAGTCCAGAACCATAGGCCACAGTTTAAGAAAAAGGGGTAGACCATTTAGAACAGAGTTGAGGAAAAACTTTTTGACACAGCGCGTTGTGGATCTGTGGGATGCTCTGCCTCAGAAGGCAGTGGAGGCCAATTCTCTGGATTCTTTCAAGAAAGAGTTAGATAGAGCTCTTAAAGATAGCGGAGTCAAGGGATATGGGGAGAAGGCAAGGAATAGGGTACTGATTCTGGATGATCAGGCATGATCACAGTGAATGGCGGTGCTGGTTCGAAGGGCCAAATGGCCTACTCCTGCACGTATTGTCTATTGAGTCAAGTTGAGTTTATTGTCACATGCACAAATACATGTATACACAGGTACAATGAAAATCTTACTTGCAGCTGCATCCCAGGCACATAGCATCAAATAAGCAGTTTAATTTTAACACTAATTACACACAGTTTTTTTTTACAAGAAAGACTACAATTAGGACAAGAAATAGGTGAGATTGGATGGGCTTGATTTACTGGCCTTGGAATGGATGATGCATTAAGGTATCCAAATTTTGAGAGGCAGAGAAAGGGTAGACCAAACAAAATCTCCCCCCAGCAGAGGAGTCTAAAATTCAAGATCATAGTTTTAAGGTACGAATAGGAGATTTAGCGGGGATCACGAAGAATGTTTTCACTTTGAGGGTGATTGGGAAATGAGACAACCTGCCTAAGGGGTGGTGAAATCAGAGACTCTCATGCATTTAAGAAATATCTTGTGGAACACAAGGCTGGTAGATGGGTTTAGCATCTTGATGGTCAGCGAGGATGTGGTGGGCTGAGGGATCTGTTTTTGTCCCTGCCAGCTCCATGATTCTATGTGAGGATCAGAAGTGAATGTTTGGGTATCTGAAGGAAAAGCAGCCATACTGGTGGAAGGCCATAGAACCAACATTGACAGAGCACAGGTTTGCTGGTTCTGATATATGCCAAACCTTCCAAGAGTGTAGGCACAATAGACAGCAGACCTGGAATCTGGAGCAACACACAATCTGCTGGAGGAGCAGTATCCGTGAGGTGTGGGTAATAGTCCTGATGCAGAGTTTTGAGCTAAAATTTCGACAGTTCTTTCCTCCCACGAATCGCTGAGTTCCTCAAGCTGGTTGTTTGTACCTTTAAAGTGTGAGTGTGCTTTTGCATGGGGTTTGTTTCACTGTTGCCTCATTAACTGCATGAAATACTAATGCCCCCATTTTAAGACAATGGGATATTTCATCGATTGATATTAAGTTGATTTGGGATCAAACTTTACTCCAAACTGAAGGAGTGTCATCCTCATCTCACCCACACTATTCAATTAGCAAACTGAGTGTTGACCAAAGAAAGAAGCAATGATGTTAAAATCATAACCGGAGTACGAACAATCGGACACGTTGGTTTAATCGGTCTCAGTGTTGTGCACACAGGAATATCTGAAGAGCGGTGTTGGATGAGTGTGCTGACATGCTGATTGCAATATGTTATGCCAGTCTTCCTGCAGGAGGGGGAAGCTAAAAGTCTATTGCACAGAAGACAGCGAGCTAATACACCATTTGAAGAACTGAAAACAGGTTTGGCTGAGCGGGAGTGTTTCGAGGAACAATGCACACGTGAAGAAGCAAGAGAAGTGTTTGAAAATGAATCGAGATTGGTAAGATCCATTTGAAGAACCTCACTGGGCACAGGGGATGAATATGAATTAATAAAATTGTTAGATGAAAGCATGCAAAACTAGCACGTCTATCTGTCAGCGAGCATATTTTTTGTGAAAATTAGGGAGAGGTAGGAAACATATCTCGTCAAGCGACCCCAATCAGAGATGTTTTACCCTGAATTCCATCCAGTGGCAATCCTATGCCCATCTATCTCTAACCTTCACTGTGACCTCTTTCTTACTCTCTCAGTTATTTTTAACACATAAATCATTCACCAATCTAAACGACTTCATAAAATTACACTGCTCTGCAATCCAAATTCCTTACAACACCTCAAAGCTAGATGCTCATGAACCCCTTCACTCTCCCACTCCCAGTGTACCTGAAACCCTTCACCTTCCCTCCCACAGTGTACCTGAACCCCTTCATTCTCTGGCTCCCAGTGTACCTAAACCCCTTCACCCTCCCACTCCCAGTGTACCTGAACCCCTTCACTCTCCCTCACCCAGTGTACCTGAACCCCTTCACTCTCCCTCACCCAGTGTACCTGAACCCCTTCACTCTCCCTCACCCAGTGTACCTGAACCCCTTCACCCTCCCACTCCCAGTGTACCTGAACCCCTTCACTCTCCCTCACACAGTGTACCTGAACCCCTTCACTCTCCCACACCCAGTGTACCTGAACCCATTCATGCTCCATCACCCAGTGTATCTGAACCCCTTCACTCCCTAGCTCCCAGTGCACCTGAACCCCTTCACCCTCCCTCACCCCGTGCATCTGAACCCCTTCACTCTCCCACATCCAGTGTACCTGAACCCCTTTACTCTCCCACACCCAGTGTACCTGAACCCCTTCACCCTCCCTCACCCAGTGTACCTGAACTCCTTCACTCTCCATCACCCAGTGTACCTGAATCCCTTCACCCTCCCACTCCCAGTGTACCTGAACCCCTTCACTCTCCCTCACCCAGTGTACCTGAACCCCTTCACTCTCCCACTCCCAGTGTACCTGAACCCCTTCACTCTCCCTCACCCAGTGTACCTGAACCCCTCCACTCTCCCACACCCAGTGTACCTGAACCCATTCACTCTCCATCACCCAGTGTACCTGAACCCCTTCACTCTCCCTCACCCAGTGTACCTGAACCCCTTCACTCTCCCACACCCAGTGTACCTGAACCCATTCACGCTCCATCACCCAGTGTACCTGAACCCCTTCACTCTCCCTCACCCAGTGTACCTGAACCCCTTCACTCTCCCTCACCCAGTGTACCTGAACCCCTTCACTCTCCATCACCCAGTGTACCTGAACCCCTTCACTCTCCCACTCCCAGTGTACCTGAACCCCTTCACTCTCCCTCACACAGTGTACCTGAACCCCTTCACTCTCCCTCACCCAGTGTACCTGAACCCCTCCACTCTCCCACACCCAGTGTACCTGAACCCCTTCACTCTCCCACACCCAGTGTACCTGAACCCATTCATGCTCCATCACCCAGTGTATCTGAACCCCTTCACTCCCTAGCTCCCAGTGCACCTGAACCCCTTCACCCTCCCTCACCCCGTGCATCTGAACCCCTTCACTCTCCCACACCCAGTGTACCTGAACCCCTTCACTCTCCCACACCCAGTGTACCTGAACCCCTTCACCCTCCCTCACCCAGTGTACCTGAACTCCTTCACTCTCCATCACCCAGTGTACCTGAATCCCTTCACCCTCCCACTCCCAGTGTACCTGAACCCCTTCACTCTCCCACTCCCAGTGTACCTGAACCCCTTCACTCTCCCTCACACAGTGTACCTGAACCCCTTCACTCTCCCTCACCCAGTGTACCTGAACCCCTCCACTCTCCCACACCCAGTGTACCTGAACCCATTCACTCTCCATCACCCAGTGTACCTGAACCCATTCACTCTCCCTCGCACAGTGTACCTGAACCCCTTCACTCTCCCACACCCAGTGTACCTGAACTCCTTCACTCTCCATCACCCAGTGTACCTGAACCCCTTCACTCTCCCTCACCCAGTGTACCTGAACCCCTTCACTCTCCCTCACCCAGTGTACCTGAACCCCTTCACTCTCCATCACCCAGTGTACCTGAACCCCTTCACCCTCCCACTCCCAGTGTACCTGAACCCCTTCACTCTCCATCACCCAGTGTACCTGAACCCCTTCACTCTCCCACTCCCAGTGTACCTGAACCCCTTCACTCTCCCTCACCCAGTGTACCTGAACCCCTCCACTCTCCCACACCCAGTGTACCTGAACCCATTCACTCTCCATCACCCAGTGTACCTGAACCCCTTCACTCTCCCTCGCACAGTGTACCTGAACCCCTTCACTCTCCCTCACCCAGTGTATCTGAACCCCTTCACCCTCCCTCACCCAGTGTACCTGAACCCCTTCACCCTCCCACTCCCAGTGTACCTGAACCCCTTCACTCTCCCTCACCCAGTGTACCTGAACCCCTTCACTCTCCCTCACCCAGTGTACCTGAACCCCTTCACTCTCCCACACCCAGTGTACCTGAACCCCTTCACTCTCCCTCACCCAGTGTACCTGAACCCCTTCACTCTCCCTCACCCAGTGTACCTGAACCCCTTCACTCTCCATCACCCAGTGTACCTGAACCCCTTCACCCTCCCTCACCCAGTGTACCTGAACCCCTTCACTCTCCCTCACCCAGTGTACCTGAACCCCTTCACTCTCCCACTCCCAGTGTACCTGAACCCATTCACTCTCCCTCACCCAGTGTACCTGAACCCCTTCACTCTCCCTCACCCAGTGTACCTGAACCCCTTCACTCTCCCTCACCCAGTGTACCTGAACCCCTTCACTCTCCCTCACCCAGTGTACCTGAACCCCTTCACTCTCCCTCACCCAGTGTACCTGAACCCCTTCACTCTCCCACACCCAGTGTACCTGAACCCCTTCACTCTCCCTCACCCAGTGTACCTGAACCCCTTCACTCTCCCTCACCCAGTGTACCTGAACCCCTTCACTCTCCCTCACCCAGTGTACCTGAACCCCTTCACTCTCCCACACCCAGTGTACCTGAACCCCTTCACTCTCCCTCACCCAGTGTACCTGAACCCCTTCACTCTCCCTCACCCAGTGTACCTGAACCCCTTCACTCTCCATCACCCAGTGTACCTGAACCCCTTCACTCTCCCTCACCCAGTGTACCTGAACCCCTTCACTCTCCCTCACCCAGTGTACCTGAACCCCTTCACCCTCCCACTCCCAGTGTACCTGAACCCATTCACTCTCCCTCACCCAGTGTATCCGAACCCCTTCACTCTCCCTCACCCAGTGTATCTGAACCCCTTCACCCTCCCTCACCCAGTGTATCCAAACCCCTTCACTCTCCCTCGCCCAGTGTACCTGAACCCCTCCACTCTCCCACACCCAGTGTACCTGAATCCATTCAATCTCCATCAGCCAGTGTATCTGAAATCCGTCACTCTCCCTCACCCAGTGTACCTGAACCCCTTCACTCTCCCACACCCAGTGTACCTGAACCCCTTCACTCTCCCTCACCCAGTGTACCTGAACCCCTTCACTCTCCCTCACCCAGTGTACCTGAACCCCTTCACTCTCCATCACCCAGTGTACCTGAACCCCTTCACTCTCCCTCACCCAGTGTACCTGAACCCCTTCACTCTCCCTCACCCAGTGTACCTGAACCCCTTCACTCTCCATCACCCAGTGTACCTGAACCCCTTCACCCTCCCTCACCCAGTGTACCTGAACCCCTTCACTCTCCCTCACACAGTGTACCTGAACCCCTTCACCCTCCCACTCCCAGTGTACCTGAACCCCTTCACTCTCCCTCACCCAGTGTACCTGAACCCCTTCACTCTCCCTCACCCAGTGTATCTGAACCCCTTCACCCTCCCTCACCCAGTGTATCCAAACCCCTTCACTCTCCCTCGCCCAGTGTACCTGAACCCCTCCACTCTCCCACACCCAGTGTACCTGAACGCATTCACTCTCCTTCACACAGTGTACCTGTACCCCTTCACCCCCCTCACCCAGTGTATCTGAACCCATTCACTCTCCCACACCCAGTGTATCTGAACCCCTTCACTCTCCCTCACCCAGTGTACCTGAACCCCTTCACTCTCCCTCACCCAGTGTACCTGAACACCTTCACACTCCCACTCCCAGTGTACCTGAACCCCTTCACACTCCCTCACCCAGTGTACCTGAAGCCCTCCACTCTCCCTCACACAGTGTACCCGAACCCCTTCACTCTCCCTCACCCAGTGTACCTGAACCCCTTCACCCTCCCACTCCCAGTGTATCTGAACCCCTTCACACTCCCTCACACAGTGTACCTGAACCCCATCACTCTCCATCACCCAGTGTACCTGAACCCCTCCACTCTCCCACACCCAGTGTACCTGAATCCCTTCACCCTCCCACTCCCAGTGTACCTGAACCCCTTCACTCTCCCATACCCTGTGTACCTGAACCCCTTCAGCCTCCCACTCCCAGTGTTCCTGAAACCCTTCACTCTCCCACACCCAGTGTATCTGAACCCTTCACTCTCCCTCTCCCAGTGACCCTGAACCCCTTCACTCTCCCTCGCACAGTGCACCTGAACGCTTTCACTCACCACCCAGTGTACCTGAACCCCTCACTCTCTGGCTCCCAGTGCACCTGAACCCCTTCACCCTCCCTCACCCAGTGTACTGAACCCCTTCACTCTCCCACATCCAGTGTACCTGAACCCCTTCACTCTCCCACACCCAGTGTACCTGAACCCCTTCACTCTCCCTCACCCAGTGTACCTGAACCCCTTCACTCTCCCACACCCAGTGTACCTGAACCCCTTCACTCTCCCTCACCCAGTGTACCTGAACCCCTTCACTCTCCCACACCCAGTGTACCTGAACCCATTCACTCTCCATCACCCAGTGTACCTGAACCCCTTCACTCTCCCTCGCACAGTGCACCTGAACACCTTCACTCTCCCTCACCCAGTGTACCTGAACCCCTTCACTCTCCCACACCCAGTGTACCTGAACCCCTTCACTCTCCCACACCCAGTGTACCTGAACCCCTTCACTCTCCCACACCCAGTGTACCTGAACCCCTTCACCCTCCCTCACCCCGTGCATCTGAACCCCTTCACTCTCCCACATCCAGTGTACCTGAACCCCTTTACTCTCCCACACCCAGTGTACCTGAACCCCTTCACCCTCCCTCACCCAGTGTACCTGAACTCCTTCACTCTCCATCACCCAGTGTACCTGAATCCCTTCACCCTCCCACTCCCAGTGTACCTGAATCCCTTCAGCCTCCCACTCCCAGTGTACCTGAACCCCTTCACTCTCCCTCGCACAGTGCACCTGAACACCTTCACTCTCCCTCACCCAGTGTACCTGAACCCCTCCACTCTCCCACACCCAGTGTACCTGAACCCATTCACTCTCTATCACCCAGTGTACCTGAACCCCTTCACTCTCCCTCGCACAGTGTACCTGAACCCCTCCACTCTCCCACACCCAGTGTACCTGAATCCATTCACCCTCCATCACCCAGTGTACCTGAACCCCTTCACCCTCCCTCACCCAGTGTACCTGAACCTCTCCACTCTCCCACACCCAGTGTACCTGAACCCCTTCACTCTCCATCACCCAGTGTACCTGAATCCCTTCTCCCTCCCACTCCCAGTGTACCTGATCCCCTTCACTCCTTCTCACCCTGTGTACCTGAACCCCTTCACTCTCCCAGTCCCAGTGTACCTGAACCCCTTCACTCTCCCTCACCCAGTGTACCTGAACCCCTCCATTCTCCCACACCCAGTGTACCTGAACCCATTACCTCTCCATCACCCAGTGTACCTGAACCCCTTCACTCTCCCTCACCCAGTGTACCTGAACCCCTTCACCCTCCCTCACCCAGTGTACCTGAACCCCTTCACCCTCCCACTCCCAGTGTACCTGAACCCCTTCACTCTCCCTCACCCAGTGTACCTGAACCCCTTCACTCTCCCTCACCCAGTGTACCTGAACCCCTTCACTCTCCCACACCCAGTGTACCTGAACACCTTCACTCTCCCTCTCCCAGTGTACCTGAACCCATTCACTCTCCTTCACACAGTGTACCTGAACCCATTCACTCTCCATCACCCAGTGTACCTGAATCCCTTCACCCTCCCTCACCCAGTGTATCTGAACCCCTTCACCCTCCCTCACACAGTGTACCTGAACCCCTTCACCCTCCCACTCCCAGTGTACCTGAACCCATTCACTCTCCCTCACCCAGTGTATCCGAACCCCTTCACTCTCCCTCACCCAGTGTATCTGAACCCCTTCACCCTCCCTCACCCAGTGTATCCAAACCCCTTCACTCTCCCTCGCCCAGTGTACCTGAACCCCTCCACTCTCCCACACCCAGTGTACCTGAACGCATTCACTCTCCTTCACACAGTGTACCTGTACCCCTTCACCCCCCTCACCCAGTGTATCTGAACCCATTCACTCTCCCACACCCAGTGTATCTGAACCCCTTCACTCTCCCTCACCCAGTGTACCTGAACCCCTTCACTCTCCCTCACCCAGTGTACCTGAACACCTTCACACTCCCACTCCCAGTGTACCTGAACCCCTTCACACTCCCTCACCCAGTGTACCTGAAGCCCTCCACTCTCCCTCACACAGTGTACCCGAACCCCTTCACTCTCCCTCACCCAGTGTACCTGAACCCCTTCACCCTCCCACTCCCAGTGTATCTGAACCCCTTCACCCTCCCTCACTCAGTGTACCTGAACCCCTTCACCCTCCCTCACCCAGTGTATCTGAACCCTTCACTCTCCCTCTCCCAGTGACCCTGAACCCGTTCACTCTCCCTCTCCCAGTGCACCTGAACGCCTTCACTCAACAACACCCAGTGTACCTGAACCCCTTCACTCTCTGGCTCCCAGTGCACCTGAACCTCTTCACCCTCCCTCACCCCGTGTATCTGAACCCCTTCACTCTCCCACATCCAGTGTACCTGAACCTCTTCACTCTCCCACACCCAGTGTATCTGAACCCCTTCACTCTCCCACACCCTGTGTACCTGAACCCCTTCACCCTCCCTCACCCAGTGTACCTGAACTCCTTCACTCTCCATCACCCAGTGTACCTGAACCCCTTCACCCTCCCACTCCCAGTGTACCTGAACCCCTTCACTCTCCCTCACCCAGTGTACCTGAACCCCTCCACTCTCCCTTACCCAGTGTACCTGAACCCATTCACCCTCCTACTCCCAGTGTACCTGAACCCCTTAACTCTCCCTCACCCAGTGTACCTGAACCCATTCACTCTCCCTCGCACAGTGTACCTGAACCCCTTCACTCTCCCACACCCAGTGTACCTGAACCCATTCACTCTCCATCACCCAGTGTACCTGAACCCCTTCACTCTCCCTCGCACAGTGTACCTGAACCCCTTCACTCTCCCTCACCCAGTGTACCTGAACCCCTCCACTCTCCCACACCCAGTGTACCTGAACCCCTTCACCCTCCCACACCCAGTGTACCTGAACCCCTTCACTCTCCCTCACCCAGTGTACCTGAACCCCTTCACTCTCCCTCACCCAGTGTACCTGAACCCCTTCACTCTCCCACACCCAGTGTACCTGAACCCATTCACTCTCCATCACCCAGTGTACCTGAACCCCTTCACTCTCGCTCGCACAGTGTACCTGAACACCTTCACTCTCCCACACCCAGTGTACCTGAACCCCTTCACTCTCCCTCACCCAGTGTAACTGAACCCATTCACTCTACCTCACCCACTGTACCTGAACCCCTTCACTCTCCCTCGCACAGTGTATTCGAACCCCTTCACTCTCCCACTCCCAGTGTACGTGAAACCCTTCACCTTCACTCACACAGTGTAACTGAACCCCTTCATTCTCTGGCTCCCAGTGTACCTAAACCCCTTCACCCTCCCACTCCCAGTGTACCTGAACCCCTTCACTCTCCCTCACACAGTGTACCTGAACCCCTTCACCCTCCCACTCCCAGTGTATCTGAACCACTTCACTCTCCCACACCCAGTGTACCTGAACTCCTTCACTCTCCATCACCCAGTGTACCTGAATCCCTTCACCCTCCCACTCCCAGTGTACCTGAACCCCTTCACTCTCCCTCACCCAGTGTACCTGAACCCCTTCACTCTCCCTCACCCAGTGTACCTGAACCCCTTCACTCTCCCTCACCCAGTGTACCTGAACCCCTTCACCCTCCCTCACCCAGTGTACCTGAACCCCTTCACTCTCCCTCACCCAGTGTACCTGAACCCCTTCACCCTCCCACTCCCAGTGTACCTGAACCCCTTCACACTCCCTCACCCAGTGTACCTGAACCCCTTCACTCTCCCTCACCCAGTGTACCTGAACCCCTTCACTCTCCCTCACCCAGTGTACCTGAAACCCTTCACGCTCCCTCTCCCAGTGTACCTGAACCCCTTCACTCTCCCTCGCACAGTGTACCTGAACCCATTCACTCTCCCTCACCCAGTGTACCTGAACCCCTCCACTCTCCCTCACCCAGTGTACCTGAACCCCTTCACACTCCCTCTCCCAGTGTACCTGAACCCCTTCACTCTCCCTCACCCAGTGTACCTGAAACCCTTCACGCTCCCTCTCCCAGTGTACCTGAACCCCTTCACTCTCCCTCACCCAGTGTACCTGAACCCCTCCACTCTCTCACACCCAGTGTACCTGAACCCATTCACTCTCCATCACCCAGTGTATCTGAACCCCTTCACTCTCCCTCGCACAGTGTACCTGAATCCCTTCACCTTCCCTCACCCAGTGTACCTGAACCCCTCCACTCTCCCACACCCAGTGTACCTGAACCCATTCACTCTCCCTCACCCAGTGTACCTGAACCCCTTCACCCTCCCTCACACAGTGTACCTGAACCCCTTCACCCTCCCACACCCAGTGTACCTGAACCCATTCACTCTCCCTCACCCAGTGTACCTGAACCCCTCACTCTACCTCGCCCAGTGTACCTGAACCCATTCACTCTCCTTCACCCAGTGTACCTGAACCCCTTCACTCTCCCAGTTCCAGTGTACCTGAACCCATTACCTCTCCATCACCCAGTGTACCTGAACCCCTTCACTCTCCCTCGCACAGTGTACCTGAACACCTTCACTCTCCCTCACCCAGTGTATCTGAACCCCTTCACCCTCCCTCACACAGTGTACCTGAACCCCTTCACCCTCCCACTCCCAGTGTACCTGAACCCCTTCACTCTCCCTCACCCAGTGTACCTGAACCCCTTCACTCTCCCTCACCCAGTGTACCTGAACCCCTTCACTCCCCCTCGCACAGTGTACCTGAACCCCTTCACTCTCCCTCACCCAGTGTACCTGAACCCCTTCACTCTCCCACACCCAGTGTACCTGAACCCCTTCACTCTCCCACACCCAGTGTACCTGAACCCCTTCACTCTCCCTCACCCAGTGTACCTGAACCCCTTCACTCTCCCACACCCAGTGTACCTGAACCCCTTCACTCTCCCACACCCAGTGTACCTGAACCCCTCCACTCTCCCACACCCAGTGTACCTGAACCCATTCACTCTCCATCACCCAGTGTACCTGAACCCCTTCACTCTCCCTCGCACAGTGTACCTGAACCCCTTCACTCTCCCACACCCAGTGTACCTGAACCCATTCACTCTCCATCACCCAGTGTACCTGAACCCCTTCACTCTCCCTCACACAGTGTACCTGAACCCCTTCACTCTCCCTCACACAGTGCACCTGAACACCTTCACTCTCCCTCACCCAGTGTACCTGAACCCCTCCACTCTCCCACACCCAGTGTACCTGAACCCATTCACTCTCCATCACCCAGTGTACCTGAACCCCTTCACTCTCCCTCGCACAGTGTACCTGAACCCCTTCACTCTCCCACTCCCAGTGTACCTGAACGCCTTCACCTTCCCTCACACAGTGTAACTGAACCCCTTCATTCTCTGGCTCCCAGTGTACCTAAACCCCTTCACCCTCCCACTCCCAGTGTACCTGAACCCCTTCACTCTCCCTCACCCAGTGTACCTGAACCCCTTCACTCTCCCTCACCCAGTGTACCTGAACCCCTTCACTCTCCCACACCCAGTGTACCTGAACCCCTTCACTCTCCCTCACACAGTGTACCTGAACCCCTTCACTCTCCCACACCCAGTGTACCTGAACCCATTCACTCTCCATCACCCAGTGTACCTGAACCCCTTCACTCTCCCTCACCCAGTGCACCTGAACCCCTTCACCCTCCCTCACCCCGTGTATCTGAAACCCTTCACTCTCCCACATCCAGTGTACCTGAACCACTTCACTCTCCCACTCCCAGTGTACTTGAACTCCTTCACTCTCCATCACCCAGTGTACCTGAACCCCTTCACCCTCCCACTCCCAGTGTACCTGAACCCATTCACTCTCCCTCACCCAGTGTATCCGAACCCCTCACTCTACCTCGCCCAGTGTACCTGAACCCATTCACTCTCCTTCACCCAGTGTACCTGAACCCCTTCACTCTCCCAGTTCCAGTGTACCTGAACCCATTACCTCTCCATCACCCAGTGTACCTGAACCCCTTGACTCTCCCTCGCACAGTGTACCTGAACCCCTTCACTCTCCCTCACCCAGTGTACCTGAACCCCTTCACTCTCCCTCACCCAGTGTACCTGAACCCCTTCACCCTCCCACTCCCAGTGTACCTGAACCCCTTCACTCTCCCTCACCCAGTGTACCTGAACCCCTTCACTCTCCCTCACCCAGTGTACCTGAACCCATTCACTCTCCCTCACCCAGTGTACCTGAACCCCTTCACTCTCCCTCACACAGTGTACCTGAACCCCTTCACTCTCCCTCACCCAGTGTACCTGAACCCCTTCACTCTCCCACACCCAGTGTACCTGAACCCCTTCACTCTCCCTCACCCAGTGTACCTGAACCCCTTCACTCTCCCACACCCAGTGTACCTGAACCCCTTCACTCTCCCTCACCCAGTGTACCTGAACCCCTCCACTCTCCCACACCCAGTGTACCTGAACCCATTCACTCTCCATCACCCAGTGTACCTGAACCCATTCACTCTCCCTCGCACAGTGTACCTGAACCCCTTCACTCTCCCACACCCAGTGTACCTGAACCCATTCACGCTCCATCACCCAGTGTACCTGAACCCCTTCACTCTCCCTCGCACAGTGTACCTGAACCCCTTCACTCTCCCTCACACAGTGTACCTGAACACCTTCACTCTCCCTCACCCAGTGTACCTGAACCCCTCCACTCTCCCACACCCAGTGTACCTGAACCCATTCACTCTCCATCACCCAGTGTACCTGAACCCCTTCACTCTCCCTCGCACAATGTACCTGAACCCCTTCACTCTCCCACTCCCAGTGTACCTGAAATCCTTCACCTTCCCTCACACAGTGTAACTGAACCCCTTCATTCTCTGGCTCCCAGTGTACCTAAACCCCTTCACCCTCCCACTCCCAGTGTACCTGAACCCCTTCTCTCTCCCTCACCCAGTGTACCTGAACCCCTTCACTCTCCCTCACCCAGTGTACCTGAACCCCTTCACTCTCCCACACCCAGTGTACCTGAACCCCTTCACTCTCCCACACCCAGTGTACCTGAACCCCTTCACTCTCCCACACCCAGTGTACCTGAACCCATTCACTCTCCATCACCCAGTGTATCTGAACCCCTTCACTCCCTAGCTCCCAGTGCACCTGAACCCCTTCACCCTCCCTCACCCCGTGCATCTGAACCCCTTCACTCTCCCACATCCAGTGTACCTGAACCCCTTTACTCTCCCACACCCAGTGTACCTGAACCCCTTCACCCTCCATCACCCAGTGTACCTGAATCCCTTCACCCTCCCACTCCCAGTGTACCTGAACCCCTTCACTCTCCCTCACCCAGTGTACCTGAACCCATTCACTCTCCATCACCCAGTGTACCTGAATCCCTTCACTCTCCCACTCCCAGTGTACCTGAAATCCTTCACCTTCCCTCACACAGTGTAACTGAACCCCTTCATTCTCTGGCTCCCAGTATACCTAAACCCCTTCACCCTCCCACTCCCAGTGTACCTGAACCCCTTCACTCTCCCTCACCCAGTGTACCTGAACCCCTTCACTCTCCCTCACCCAGTGTACCTGAACCCCTTCACTCTCCCACACCCAGTGTACCTGAACCCCTTCACTCTCCCTCACCCAGTGTACCTGAACCCCTCCACTCTCCCACACCCAGTGTACCTGAACCCATTCACTCTCCATCACCCAGTGTACCTGAACCCCTTCACTCTCCCTCGCACAGTGTACCTGAACACCTTCACTCTCCCTCACCCAGTGTACCTGAACCCCTTCACTCTCCCACACCCAGTGTACCTGAACCCCTTCACCCTCCCTCACCCAGTGTACCTGAACTCCTTCACTCTCCATCACCCAGTGTACCTGAACCCCTTCACCCTCCCACTCCCAGTGTACCTGAACCCCTTCACTCTCCCTCACCCAGTGTACCTGAACCCCTTCACTCTCCCTCACCCAGTGTACCTGAACCCATTCACTCTCCCTCACCCAGTGTACCTGAACCCCTCCACTCTCCCACACCCAGTGTACCTGAACCCATTACCTCTCCATCACCCAGTGTACCTGAACCCCTTCACTCTCCCTCGCACAGTGTACCTGAACCCCTTCACTCTCCCTCACCCAGTGTACCTGAACCCCTTCACTCTCCCTCACACAGTGTACCTGAACCCCTTCACCCTCCCACTCCCAGTGTACCTGAACCCCTTCACTCTCCCACACCCAGTGTACCTGAACACCTTCACTCTCCCTCTCCCAGTGTACCCTGAACCCATTCACTCTCCCTCACACCCAGTGTACCTGAACCCCTTCACTCTCCCTCACCCAGTGTACCTGAACCCCTTCACTCTCCCTCACCCAGTGTACCTGAACCCCTTCACTCTCCCTCACCCAGTGTACCTGAACCCCTTCACTCTCCCTCACCCAGTGTACCTGAACCCCTTCACCCTCCCACTCCCAGTGTACCTGAACCCCTTCACTCTCCCTCACCCAGTGTAACTGAACCCATTCACTCTACCTCACCCACTGTACCTGAACCCCTTCACTCTCCCTCGCACAGTGCACCTGAACACCTTCACTCTCCCTCACCCAGTGTACCTGAACCCCTTCACTCTCCCTCACCCAGTGTACCTGAACCCCTCCACTCTCCCACACCCAGTGTACCTGAACCCCTTCACTCTCCCTCACCCAGTGTAACTGAACCCCTTCACTCTACCTCACCCACTGTACCTGAACCCCTTCACTCTCCCTCGCACAGTGTATCCGAACCCCTTCACTCTCCCACTCCCAGTGTACGTGAAACCCTTCACCTTCACTCACACAGTGTAACTGAACCCCTTCATTCTCTGGCTCCCAGTGTACCTAAACCCCTTCACCCTCCCACTCCCAGTGTACCTGAACCCCTTCACTCTCCCTCACACAGTGTACCTGAATCCCTTCACCCTCCCACTCCCAGTGTTCCTGAACCACTTCATTCTCCCACACCCAGTGTACCTGAACTCCTTCACTCTCCATCACCCAGTGCACCTGAATCCCTTCACCCTCCCACTCCCAGTGTACCTGAACCCCTTCACTCTCCCTCACCCAGTGTACCTGAACCCCTTCACTCTCCCTCACCCAGTGTACCTGAACCCCTTCACTCTCCCTCACCCAGTGTACCTGAACCCCTTCACCCTCCCTCACCCAGTGTACCTGAACCCCTTCACTCTCCCTCACCCAGTGTACCTGAACCCCTTCACCCTCCCACTCCCACTGTATCTGAACCCCTTCACACTCCCTCACACAGTGTACCTGAACCCCATCAATCTCCATCAGCCAGTGTATCTGAACCCCTTCACTCTCCCTCACCCAGTGTACCTGAACCCCTTCACCCTCCCACTCCCAGTGTACCTGAACCCCTTCACACTCCCTCGCACAGTGTACCTGAACCCATTCACTCTCCCTCACGCAGTGTGCCTGAACCCCTTCACCCTCCCTCACCCAGTGTACCTGAACCCCTTCACACTCCCTCTCCCAGTGTACCTGAACCCCTTCACTCTCCCTCACCCAGTGTACCTGAAACCCTTCACTCTCCCACTCCCAGTGTACCTGAACCCCTTCACTCTCCCTCACCCAGTGTACCTGAACCCCTCCACTCTCTCACACCCAGTGTACCTGAACCCATTCACTCTCCATCACCCAGTGTATCTGAACCCCTTCACTCTCCCTCGCACAGTGTACCTGAATCCCTTCACCTTCCCTCACCCAGTGTACCTGAACCCCTCCACTCTCCCACACCCAGTGTACCTGAACCCATTCACTCTCCCTCACCCAGTGTATCCGAACCCCTTCACCCTCCCTCACACAGTGTACCTGAACCCCTTCACCCTCCCACTCCCAGTGTACCTGAACCCATTCACTCTCCCTCACCCAGTGTATCCGAACCCCTCACTCTACCTCGCCCAGTGTACCTGAACCCATTCACTCTCCTTCACCCAGTGTACCTGAACCCCTTCACTCTCCCAGTTCCAGTGTACCTGAACCCATTACCTCTCCATCACCCAGTGTACCTGAACCCCTTCACTCTCCCTCGCACAGTGTACCTGAACACCTTCACTCTCCCTCACCCAGTGTATCTGAACCCCTTCACCCTCCCTCACACAGTGTACCTGAACCCCTTCACCCTCCCACTCCCAGTGTACCTGAACCCCTTAACTCTCCCTCACCCAGTGTACCTGAACCCATTCACTCTCCCTCACCCAGTGTACCTGAACCCATTCACTCTCCCTCACCCAGTGTACCTGAACCCCTTCACTCTCCCTCACACAGTGTACCTGAACCCCTTCACTCTCCCTCACCCAGTGTACCTGAACCCCTCCACTCTCCCACACCCAGTGTACCTGAACCCCTTCACTCTCCCTCACCCAGTGTACCTGAACCCCTTCACTCTCCCACACCCAGTGTACCTGAACCCCTTCACTCTCCCACACCCAGTGTACCTGAACCCCTCCACTCTCCCACACCCAGTGTACCTGAACCCATTCACTCTCCATCACCCAGTGTACCTGAACCCCTTCACTCTCCCTCGCACAGTGTACCTGAACCCCTCCACTCTCCCACACCCAGTGTACCTGAACCCATTCACTCTCCATCACCCAGTGTACCTGAACCCCTTCACTCTCCCTCACACAGTGTACCTGAACCCCTTCACTCTCCCTCGCACAGTGCACCTGAACACCTTCACTCTCCCTCACCCAGTGTACCTGAACCCCTCCACTCTCCCACACCCAGTGTACCTGAACCCATTCACTCTCCATCACCCAGTGTACCTGAACCCCTTCACTCTCCCTCGCACAGTGTACCTGAACCCCTTCACTCTCCCACTCCCAGTGTACCTGAAATCCTTCACCTTCCCTCACACAGTGTAACTGAACCCCTTCATTCTCTGGCTCCCAGTGTACCTAAACCCCTTCACCCTCCCACTCCCAGTGTACCTGAACCCCTTCACTCTCCCTCACCCAGTGTACCTGAACCCCTTCACTCTCCCTCACCCAGTGTACCTGAACCCCTTCACTCTCCCACACCCAGTGTACCTGAACCCCTTCACACTCCCTCACCCAGTGTACCTGAACCCCTTCACTCTCCCACACCCAGTGTACCTGAACCCATTCACTCTCCATCACCCAGTGTATCTGAACCCCTTCACTCTCCCTCGCACAGTGTACCTGAATCCCTTCACCCTCCCTCACCCAGTGTACCTGAAACCCTTCACTCTCCCACACCCAGTGTACCTGAACCCCTTCACTCTCCCACACCCAGTGTACCTGAACTCCTTCACTCTCCATCACCCAGTGTACCTGAACCCCTTCACCCTCCCACTCCCAGTGTACCTGAACCCCTTCACTCTCCCTCACCCAGTGTACCTGAACCCCTTCACTCTCCCTCACCCAGTGTACCTGAACCCATTCACTCTCCTTCACCCAGTGTACCTGAACCCCTTCACTCTCCCACACCCAGTGTACCTGAACCCATTCATCTCCATCACCCAGTGTACCTGAACCCCTTCACTCTCCCTCGCACAGTGTACCTGAACCCCTTCACTCTCCCTCACCCAGTGTACCTGAACCCCTTCACTCTCCCTCACCCAGTGTACCTGAACCCCTTCACCCTCCCACTCCCAGTGTACCTGAACCCCTTCACTCTCCCTCACCCAGTGTACCTGAACCCATTCACTCTCCCTCACCCAGTGTACCTGAACCCATTCACTCCCCCTCGCACAGTGCACCTGAACCCCTTCACTCTCCCTCACACAGTGTACCTGAACCCCTTCACTCTCCCTCACCCAGTGTACCTGAACCCCTCCACTCTCCCACACCCAGTGTACCTGAACCCCTTCACTCTCCCTCACCCAGTGTACCTGAACCCCTTCACTCTCCCACACCCAGTGTACCTGAACCCCTTCACTCTCCCACACCCAGTGTACCTGAACCCCTCCACTCTCCCACACCCAGTGTACCTGAACCCATTCACTCTCCATCACCCAGTGTACCTGAACCCCTTCACTCTCCCTCGCACAGTGTACCTGAACCCCTCCACTCTCCCACACCCAGTGTACCTGAACCCATTCACTCTCCATCACCCAGTGTACCTGAACCCCTTCACTCTCCCACACCCAGTGTACCTGAACCCCTTCACTCTCCCTCGCACAGTGCACCTGAACACCTTCACTCTCCCTCACCCAGTGTACCTGAACCCCTCCACTCTCCCACACCCAGTGTACCTGAACCCATTCACTCTCCATCACCCAGTGTACCTGAACCCCTTCACTCTCCCTCGCACAGTGTACCTGAACCCCTTCACTCTCCCACTCCCAGTGTACCTGAAACCCTTCACCTTCCCTCACACAGTGTAACTGAACCCCTTCATTCTCTGGCTCCCAGTGTACCTAAACCCCTTCACCCTCCCACTCCCAGTGTACCTGAACCCCTTCACTCTCCCTCACCCAGTGTACCTGAACCCCTTCACTCTCCCTCACCCAGTGTACCTGAACCCCTTCACTCTCCCACACCCAGTGTACCTGAACCCCTTCACACTCCCTCACACAGTGTACCTGAACCCCTTCACTCTCCCACACCCAGTGTACCTGAACCCATTCATGCTCCATCACCCAGTGTATCTGAACCCCTTCACTCCCTAGCTCCCAGTGCACCTGAACCCCTTCACCCTCCCTCACCCCGTGTATCTGAACCCCTTCACTCTCCCACATCCAGTGTACCTGAACCACTTCACTCTCCCACACCCAGTGTACCTGAACTCCTTCACTCTCCATCACCCAGTGTACCTGAATCCCTTCACCCTCCCACTCCCAGTGTACCTGAACCCCTTCACTCTCCCTCACCCAGTGTACCTGAACCCCTTCACTCTCCCTCACCCAGTGTACCTGAACCCCTTCACTCTCCCACTCCCAGTGTACCTGAAATCCTTCACTCTCCCTCACACAGTGTACCTGAACCCCTTCACTCTCTGGCTCCCAGTGTACCTGAACCCCTTCACCCTCCCACTCCCAGTGTACCTGAACCCCTTCACTCTCCCTCACCCAGTGTACCTGAACCCCTTCACTCTCCCTCACCCAGTGTACCTGAACCCCTTCACTCTCCCACACCCAGTGTACCTGAACCCCTTCACTCTCCCTCACCCAGTGTACCTGAACCCCTCCACTCTCCCACACCCAGTGTACCTGAACCCATTCACTCTCCATCACCCAGTGTATCTGAACCCCTTCACTCTCCCTCGCACAGTGTACCTGAATCCCTTCACCTTCCCTCACCCAGTGTACCTGAAACCCTTCACTCTCCCACATCCAGTGTACCTGAAACACTTCACTCTCCCACTCCCAGTGTACTTGAACTCCTTCACTCTCCATCACCCAGTGTACCTGAACCCCTTCACCCTCCCACTCCCAGTGTACCTGAACCCATTCACTCTCCCTCACCCAGTGTATCCGAACCCCCTCACTCTACCTCGCCCAGTGTACCTGAACCCATTCACTCTCCTTCACCCAGTGTACCTGAACCCCTTCACTCTCCCAGTTCCAGTGTACCTGAACCCATTACCTCTCCATCACCCAGTGTACCTGAACCCCTTCACTCTCCCTCGCACAGTGTACCTGAACACCTTCACTCTCCCTCACCCAGTGTATCTGAACCCCTTCACCCTCCCTCACACAGTGTACCTGAACCCCTTCACCCTCCCACTCCCAGTGTACCTGAACCCCTTCACTCTCCCTCACCCAGTGTACCTGAACCCCTTCACTCTCCCACACCCAGTGTACCTGAACCCATTCACTCTCCCTCACCCAGTGTACCTGAACACCTTCACTCTCCCTCACCCAGTGTATCTGAACCCCTTCACTCTCCCTCACACAGTGTACCTGAACACCTTCACTCTCCCTCACCCAGTGTATCTGAACCCCTTCACCCTCCCTCACACAGTGTACCTGAACCCCTTCACCCTCCCACTCCCAGTGTACCTGAACCCCTTCACTCTCCCTCACCCAGTGTACCTGAACCCCTCCACTCTCTCACACCCAGTGTACCTGAACCCATTCACTCTCCATCACCCAGTGTATCTGAACCCCTTCACTCTCCCTCGCACAGTGTACCTGAATCCCTTCACCTTCCCTCACCCAGTGTACCTGAACCCCTCCACTCTCCCACACCCAGTGTACCTGAACCCATTCACTCTCCCTCACCCAGTGTACCTGAACCCCTTCACTCTCCCTCACCCAGTGTACCTGAACCGCTTCACCCTCCCACACCCAGTGTACCTGAACCCATTCACTCTCCCTCACCCAGTGTATCCGAACCCCTCACTCTCCCTCGCCCAGTGTACCTGAACCCATTCACTCTCCTTCACCCAGTGTACCTGAACCCCTTCACTCTCCCAGTTCCAGTGTACCTGAACCCATTACCTCTCCATCACCCAGTGTACCTGAACCCCTTCACTCTCTCTCGCACAGTGTACCTGAACACCTTCACTCTCCCTCACCCAGTGTATCTGAACCCCTTCACCCTCCCTCACCCAGTGTACCTGAACCCCTTCACCCTCCCACTCCCAGTGTACCTGAACCCCTTCACTCTCCCTCACCCAGTGTACCTGAACCCATTCACTCTCCCTCACCCAGTGTACCTGAACCCATTCACTCTCCCTCGCACAGTGCACCTGAACACCTTCACTCACCCTCACACAGTGTACCTGAACCCCTTCACTCTCCCTCACCCAGTGTACCTGAACCCCTCCACTCTCCCACACCCAGTGTACCTGAACCCCTTCACTCTCCCTCACCCAGTGTACCTGAACCCCTTCACTCTCCCACACCCAGTGTACCTGAACCCCTTCACTCTCCCACACCCAGTGTACCTGAACCCCTCCACTCTCCCACACCCAGTGTACCTGAACCCATTCACTCTCCATCACCCAGTGTACCTGAACCCCTTCACTCTCCCTCGCACAGTGTACCTGAACCCCTCCACTCTCCCACACCCAGTGTACCTGAACCCATTCACTCTCCATCACCCAGTGTACCTGAACCCCTTCACTCTCCCTCACACAGTGTACCTGAACCCCTTCACTCTCCCTCGCACAGTGCACCTGAACACCTTCACTCTCCCTCACCCAGTGTACCTGAACCCCTCCACTCTCCCACACCCAGTGTACCTGAACCCATTCACTCTCCATCACCCAGTGTACCTGAACCCCTTCACTCTCCCTCGCACAGTGTACCTGAACCCCTCCACTCTCCCACACCCAGTGTACCTGAAATCCTTCACCTTCCCTCACACAGTGTAACTGAACCCCTTCATTCTCTGGCTCCCAGTGTACCTAAACCCCTTCACCCTCCCACTCCCAGTGTACCTGAACCCCTTCTCTCTCCCTCACCCAGTGTACCTGAACCCCTTCACTCTCCCTCACCCAGTGTACCTGAACCCCTTCACTCTCCCACACCCAGTGTACCAGAACCCCTTCACACTCCCTCACACAGTGTACCTGAACCCCTTCACTCTCCCACACCCAGTGTACCTGAACCCATTCACTCTCCATCACCCAGTGTACCTGAACCCCTTCACTCTCCCTCGCACAGTGTACCTGAACCCCTCCACTCTCCATCACCCAGTGTATCTGAACCCCTTCACTCTCCCACACCCAGTGTACCTGAACCCCTTCACTCTCCCACACCCAGTGTACCTGAACCCCTTCACTCTCCATCACCCAGTGTACCTGAACCCCTTCACCCTCCCACTCCCAGTGTACCTGAACCCATTCACTCTCCCTCACCCAGTGTACCTGAACCCCTTCACTCTCCCTCGCCCAGTGTACCTGAACCCATTCACTCTCCTTCACCCAGTGTACCTGAACCCCTTCACTCTCCCAGTTCCAGTGTACCTGAACCCATTCACTCTCCATCACCCAGTGTACCTGAACCCCTTCACTCTCCCTCACACAGTGTACCTGAACCCCTTCACTCTCCCTCACCCAGTGTATCTGAACCCCTTCACCCTCCCTCACCCAGTGTACCTGAACCCCTTCACCCTCCCACTCCCAGTGTACCTGAACCCCTTCACTCTCCCTCACCCAGTGTACCTGAACCCCTTCACTCTCCCTCACCCAGTGTACCTGAACCCATTCACTCTCCATCACCCAGTGTACCTGAACCCCTTCACTCTCCCTCACCCAGTGTACCTGAACCCCTTCACTCTCCCTCACCCAGTGTACCTGAACCCCTCCACTCTCCCACACCCAGTGTACCTGAACCCCTTCACTCTCCCTCACCCAGTGTACCTGAACCCCTTCACTCTCCCACACCCAGTGTACCTGAACCCCTTCACTCTCCCACACCCAGTGTACCTGAACCCCTCCACTCTCCCACACCCAGTGTACCTGAACCCATTCACTCTCCATCACCCAGTGTACCTGAACCCCTTCACTCTCCCTCGCACAGTGTACCTGAACCCCTCCACTCTCCCACACCCAGTGTACCTGAACCCATTCACTCTCCATCACCCAGTGTACCTGAACCCCTTCACTCTCCCTCACCCAGTGTACCTGAACCCCTTCACTCTCCCTCACACAGTGCACCTGAACACCTTCACTCTCCCTCACCCAGTGTACCTGAACCCCTCCACTCTCCCACACCCAGTGTACCTGAACCCATTCACTCTCCATCACCCAGTGTACCTGAACCCCTTCACTCTCCCTCGCACAGTGTACCTGAACCCCTTCACTCTCCCACTCCCAGTGTACCTGAAATCCTTCACCTTCCCTCACACAGTGTAACTGAACCCCTTCATTCTCTGGCTCCCAGTATACCTAAACCCCTTCACCCTCCCACTCCCAGTGTACCTGAACCCCTTCACTCTCCCTCACCCAGTGTACCTGAACCCCTTCACTCTCCCTCACCCAGTGTACCTGAACCCCTTCACTCTCCCACACCCAGTGTACCTGAACCCCTTCACTCTCCCACACCCAGTGTACCTGAACCCCTTCACTCTCCCACACCCAGTGTACCTGAACCCATTCATGCTCCATCACCCAGTGTATCTGAACCCCTTCACTCCCTAGCTCCCAGTGCACCTGAACCCCTTCACCCTCCCTCACCCAGTGTATCTGAAACCCTTCACTCTCCCACACCCAGTGTACCTGAACCACTTCACTCTCCCACACCCAGTGTACCTGAACTCCTTCACTCTCCATCACCCAGTGTACCTGAATCCCTTCACCCTCCCACTCCCAGTGTACCTGAACCCCTTCACTCTCCCTCACCCAGTGTACCTGAACCCCTTCACTCTCCCTCACCCAGTGTACCTGAACCCCTTCACTCTCCCACTCCCAGTGTACCTGAAATCCTTCACTCTCCCTCACACAGTGTACCTGAACCCCTTCACTCTCCCTCACCCAGTGTACCTGAACCCCTTCACCCTCCCACACCCAGTGTACCTGAACCCCTTCACTCTCCCTCACCCAGTGTACCTGAACCCCTTCACTCTCCCTCACCCAGTGTACCTGAACCCCTTCACTCTCCCACACCCAGTGTACCTGAACCCCTTCACCCTCCCTCACCCAGTGTACCTGAACCCCTCCACTCTCTCACACCCAGTGTACCTGAACCCATTCACTCTCCATCACCCAGTGTATCTGAACCCCTTCACTCTCCCTCGCACAGTGTACCTGAATCCCTTCACCTTCCCTCACCCAATGTACCTGAACCCCTTCACTCTCCCACACCCAGTGTACCTGAACCCCTTCACTCTCCCTCACCCAGTGTACCTGAACCCCTTCACTCTCCCTCACCCAGTGTACCTGAACCGCTTCACCCTCCCACACCCAGTGTACCTGAACCCATTCACTCTCCCTCACCCAGTGTATCCGAACCCCTCACTCTACCTCGCCCAGTGTACCTGAACCCATTCACTCTCCTTCACCCAGTGTACCTGAACCCCTTCACTCTCCCAGTTCCAGTGTACCTGAACCCATTACCTCTCCATCACCCAGTGTACCTGAACCCCTTCACTCTCTCTCGCACAGTGTACCTGAACACCTTCACTCTCCCTCACCCAGTGTATCTGAACCCCTTCACCCTCCCTCACACAGTGTACCTGAACCCCTTCACCCTCCCACTCCCAGTGTACCTGAACCCCTCCACTCTCCCACACCCAGTGTACCTGAACCCCTTCACTCTCCCTCACCCAGTGTACCTGAACCCCTTCACTCTCCCTCGCACAGTGTACCTGAACACATTCACTCTCCCTCACCCAGTGTATCTGAACCCCTTCACTCTCCCTCACCCAGTGTACCTGAACCCCTTCACTCTCCCTCACCCAGTGTACCTGAACCCCTTCACTCTCCCTCACCCAGTGTACCTGAACCCCTTCACCCTCCCACTCCCAGTGTACCTGAACCCCTTCACTCTCCCTCACCCAGTGTACCTGAACCCATTCACTCTCCCTCACCCAGTGTACCTGAACCCCTTCACTCTCCCTCACCAGTGTACCTGAACCCCTTCACTCTCCCTCACACAGTGTACCTGAACCCCTTCACTCTCCCTCACCCAGTGTACCTGAACCCCTTCACCCTCCCACACCCAGTGTACCTGAACCCATTCACTCTCCCTCACCCAGTGTACCTGAACCCCTTCACTCTCCCACACCCAGTGTACCTGAACCGCTTCACTGTCCCTCGCACAGTGTACCTGAACCCCTCCACTCTCCCACACCCAGTGTACCTGAACCCATTCACTCTCCATCACCCAGTGTACCTGAACCCCTTCACTCTCCCTCACACAGTGTACCTGAACACCTTCACTCTCCCTCACACAGTGCACCTGAACACCTTCACTCTCCCTCACCCAGTGTACCTGAACCCCTCCACTCTCCCACACCCAGTGTACCTGAACCCATTCACTCTCCATCACCCAGTGTACCTGAACCCCTTCACTCTCCCTCGCACAGTGTACCTGAACCCCTTCACTCTCCCACACCCAGTGTACCTGAACCCCTTCACCTTCCCTCACACAGTGTAACTGAACCCCTTCATTCTCTGGCTCCCAGTGTACCTGAACCCCTTCACCCTCCCACTCCCAGTGTACCTGAACCCCTTCACTCTCCCTCACCCAGTGTACCTGAACCCCTTCACTCTCCCTCACCCAGTGTACCTGAACCCCTTCACTCTCCCACACCCAGTGTACCAGAACCCCTTCACACTCCCTCACACAGTGTACCTGAACCCCTTCACTCTCCCACACCCAGTGTACCTGAACCCATTCACTCTCCATCACCCAGTGTATCTGAACCCCTTCACTCCCTAGCTCCCAGTGCACCTGAACCCCTTCACCCTCCCTCACCCCGTGCATCTGAACCCCTTCACTCTCCCACATCCAGTGTACCTGAACCCCTTTACTCTCCCACACCCAGTGTACCTGAACCCCTTCACCCTCCCTCACCCAGTGTACCTGAACCCCTTCACTCTCCCACACCCAGTGTACCTGAACCCCTTCACTCTCCCTCACCCAGTGTACCTGAACCCCTTCACTCTCCCACACCCAGTGTACCTGAACCCATTCACTCTCCATCACCCAGTGTACCTGAACCCCTTCACTCTCTGTCTCCCAGTGTACCTGAACCCCTTCACCCTCCCTCACCCAGTGTACCTGAACCCCTTCACTCTCCCACTCCCAGTGTACCTGAACCCCTTCACTCTCCCTCACCCAGTGTACCTGAACCCCTTCACTCTCCCTCACCCAGTGTACCTGAACCCCTTCACTCTCCCACACCCAGTGTACCAGAACCCCTTCACACTCCCTCACACAGTGTACATGAACCCCTCCACTCTCTCACACCCAGTGTACCTGAACCCATTCACTCTCCATCACCCGGTGTATCTGAACCCCTTCACTCTCCCTCGCACAGTGTACCTGAATCCCTTCACCTTCCCTCACCCAGTGTACCTGAAACCCTTCACTCTCCCACATCCAGTGTACCTGAAACACTTCACTCTCCCACTCCCAGTGTACTTGAACTCCTTCACTCTCCATCACCCAGTGTACCTGAACCCCTTCACCCTCCCACTCCCAGTGTACCTGAACCCATTCACTCTCCCTCACCCAGTGTATCCGAACCCCTCACTCTACCTCGCCCAGTGTACCTGAACCCATTCACTCTCCTTCACCCAGTGTACCTGAACCCCTTCACTCTCCCAGTTCCAGTGTACCTGAACCCATTACCTCTCCATCACCCAGTGTACCTGAACCCCTTGACTCTCCCTCGCACAGTGTACCTGAACACCTTCACTCTCCCTCACCCAGTGTATCTGAACCCCTTCACCCTCCCTCACACAGTGTACCTGAACCCCTTCACCCTCCCACTCCCAGTGTACCTGAACCCCTCCACTCTCCCACACCCTGTGTACCTGAACACCTTCTCTCTCCCTCTCCCAGTGTACCTGAACCCATTCACTCTCCCTCGCACAGTGTACCTGAACACCTTCACTCTCCCTCACCCAGTGTATCTGAACCCCTTCACCCTCCCTCACACAGTGTACCTGAACACCTTCACTCTCCCTCACCCAGTGTACCTGAACCCCTTCACTCTCCCTCACCCAGTGTACCTGAACCCCTTCACCCTCCCACTCCCAGTGTACCTGAACCCCTTCACTCTCCCTCACCCAGTGTACCTGAACCCATTCACTCTCCCTCACCCAGTGTACCTGAACCCATTCACTCCCCCTCGCACAGTGTACCTGAACCCCTTCACTCTCCCTCACACAGTGTACCTGAACCCCTTCAATCTCCCTCACCCAGTGTACCTGAACCCCTCCACTCTCCCACACCCTGTGTACCTGAACCCCTTCACTCTCCCTCACCCAGTGTACCTGAACCCCTTCACTCTCCCACACCCAGTGTACCTGAACCCCTTCACTCTCCCTCGCACAGTGTACCTGAACCCCTCCACTCTCCCACACCCAGTGTACCTGAACCCATTCACTCTCCATCACCCAGTGTACCTGAACCCCTTCACTCTCCCTCACACAGTGTACCTGAACCCCTTCACTCTCCCTCACACAGTGCACCTGAACACCTTCACTCTCCCTCACCCAGTGTACCTGAACCCCTCCACTCTCCCACACCCAGTGTACCTGAACCCATTCACTCTCCATCACCCAGTGTACCTGAACCCCTTCACTCTCCCTCGCACAGTGTACCTGAACCCCTTCACTCTCCCACTCCCAGTGTACCTGAAATCCTTCACCTTCCCTCACACAGTGTAACTGAACCCCTTCATTCTCTGGCTCCCAGTGTACCTAAACCCCTTCACCCTCCCACTCCCAGTGTACCTGAACCCCTTCACTCTCCCTCACCCAGTGTACCTGAACCCCTTCACTCTCCCTCACCCAGTGTACCTGAACCCCTTCACTCTCCCACACCCAGTGTACCTGAACCCCTTCACTCTCCCTCACACAGTGTACCTGAACCCCTTCACTCTCCCACACCCAGTGTACCTGAACCCATTCACTCTCCATCACCCAGTGTAACTGAACCCCTTCACTCTCTGTCTCCCAGTGCACCTGAACCCCTTCACCCTCCCTCACCCCGTGTATCTGAACCCCTTCACTCTCCCACATCCAGTGTACCTGAACCCCTTCACTCTCCCACACCCAGTGTACCTGAACCCCTTCACTCTCCCTCACCCAGTGTACCTGAACCCCTTCACTCTCCCACACCCAGTGTACCTGAACCCCTTCACTCTCCCACACCCAGTGTACCTGAACCCCTTCACTCTCCCACACCCAGTGTACCTGAACCCATTCACTCTCCATCACCCAGTGTATCTGAACCCCTTCACTCTCTGTCTCCCAGTGCACCTGAACCCCTTCACCCTCCCTCACCCCGTGTATCTGAAACCCTTCACTCTCCCACATCCAGTGTACCTGAACCACTTCACTCTCCCACTCCCAGTGTACCTGAACCCCTTCACTCTCCATCACCCAGTGTACCTGAAACCCTTCACCCTCCCACTCCCAGTGTACCTGAACCCCTTCACTCTCCCTCACCCAGTGTACCTGAACCCCTCCACTCTCCCACACCCAGTGTACCTGAACCCATTCACTCTCCCACTCCCAGTGTACCTGAACCCCTTCACTCTCCCACACCCAGTGTACCTGAACCCCTTCACTCTCCATCACCCAGTGTACCTGAATCCCTTCACCCTCCCACTCCCAGTGTACCTGAACCCCTTCACTCTTCCTTACCCAGTGTACCTGAACCCATTCACCCTCCTACTCCCAGTGTACCTGAACCCCTTCACTCTCCCACACCCAGTGTACCTGAACCCCTTCACTCTCCCACACCCAGTGTACCTGAACCCCTTCACCCTCCCTCACCCAGTGTACCTGAACTCCTTCACTCTCCATCACCCAGTGTACCTGAATCCCTTCACTCTCCCTCACCCAGTGTACCTGAACCCCTCCACTCTCCCACACCCTGTGTACCTGAACCCATTCACACTCCATCACCCAGTGTACCTGAACCCCTTCGCTCTCCCACATGCAGTGTACCTGAACCCATTCACTCTCCATCACCCAGTGTACCTGAACCCCTTCACCCTCCCTCACCCAGTGTATCTGAACCCCTTCACTCTCCCACACCCAGTGTACCTGAACCCCTTCACTCTCCCACACCCAGTGTACCTGAACCCCTTCACTCTCCCACACCCAGTGTAACTGAACCCCTTCACCCTTCCTCACCCAGTGTACCTGAACTCCTTCACTCTCCATCACCCAGTGTACCTGAATCCCTTCACCCTCCCACTCCCAGTGTACCTGAATCCATTACCTCTCCATCACCCAGTGTAGCTGAACCCCTTCACACTCCCTCACACAGTGTACCTGAAACCCTTCACTCTCCCTCACGTAGTGTATCTGAATCCCTTCACTCTCCCTCACCCAGTGTACCTGAACCCCTTCACCCTCCCACTCCCAGTGTACCTGAACCCCTTCACCCTCCCTCACACAGTGTACCTGAACCCCTCCACTCTCCCACACCCAGTGTACCTGAACCCATTCCCGCTCCATCACCCAGTGTACCTGAACCCCTTCACTCTCCCTCACACAGTGTACCTGAACCCCTTCACTCTCCCTCACCCAGTGTACCTGAACCCCTTCACTCTCCCACACGCAGTGTACCTGAACCCATTCACTCTCCATCACCCAGTGTACCTGAACCCCTTAACTCCCTGGCTCCCAGTACACCTGAACCCCTTCACCTTCCCTCACCCCGTGTATCTCAACCCCTTCACTCTCCCACAACCAGTGTACCTGAAGCCCTTCACTCTCCAACACCCAGTGTACCTGAACACCTTCACTCTCCCACTCCCAGTGTATCTGAACCCCTTCACCCTCCCTCACTCAGTGACCCTGAACCCCTTCACCCTCCCTCACCCAGTGTATCTGAACCCTTCACTCTCCCTCTCCCAGTGACCCTGAACCCGTTCACTCTCCCTCTCCCAGTGCACCTGAACGCCTTCACTCAACAACACCCAGTGTACCTGAACCCCTTCACTCTCTGGCTCCCAGTGCACCTGAACCTCTTCACCCTCCCTCACCCCGTGTATCTGAACCCCTTCACTCTCCCACATCCAGTGTACCTGAACCTCTTCACTCTCCCACACCCAGTGTATCTGAACCCCTTCACTCTCCCACACCCTGTGTACCTGAACCCCTTCACTCTCCCTCACCCAGTGTACCTGAACCCCTTCACTCTCCCTCACCCAGTGTACCTGAACCCCTTCACTCTCCCTCGCACAGTGTACCTGAACACCTTCACTCTCCCTCACCCAGTGTACCTGAACCCCTCCACTCTCCCACACCCAGTGTACCTGAACCCATTCACTCTCCATCACCCAGTGTACCTGAACCCCTTCACTCTCCCTCGCACAGTGTATCCGAACCCCTTCACTCTCCCACTCCCAGTGTACGTGAAACCCTTCACCTTCACTCACACAGAGTAACTGAACCCCTTCATTCTCTGGCTCCCAGTGTACCTAAACCCCTTCACCCTCCCACTCCCAGTGTACCTGAACCCCTTCACTCTCCCTCACACAGTGTACCTGAATCCCTTCACCCTCCCACTCCCAGTGTTCCTGAACCACTTCATTCTCCCACACCCAGTGTACCTGAACCCCTTCACTCTCCATCACCCAGTGTACCTGAACCCCTTCACCCTCCCACTCCCAGTGTACCTGAACCCATTCACTCTCCCTCACCCAGTGTACCTGAACCCCTTCACTCTCCCTCACCCAGTGTACCTGAACCCCTTCACTCTCCCTCACCCAGTGTACCTGAACCCCTTCACTCTCCATCACCCAGTGTATCTGAACCCCTTCACTCCCTAGCTCCCAGTGCACCTGAACCCCTTCACCCTCCCTCACCCCGTGCATCTGAACCCCTTCACTCTCCCTCACCCAGTGTACCTGAACCCCTTCACTCTCCCACACCCAGTGTACCTGAACCCCTTCACTCTCCCACACCCAGTGTACCTGAACCCATTCACTCTCCATCACCCAGTGTACCTGAACCCCTTCACTCTCCCTCGCACAGTGCACCTGAACACCTTCACTCTCCCTCACCCAGTGTACCTGAACCCCTCCACTCTCCCACACCCAGTGTACCTGAACCCATTCACTCTCCATCACCCAGTGTACCTGAACCCCTTCACTCTCCCTCGCACAGTGTATCCGAACCCCTTCACTCTCCCACTCCCAGTGTACGTGAAACCCTTCACCTTCACTCACACAGTGTAACTGAACCCCTTCATTCTCTGGCTCCCAGTGTACCTAAACCCCTTCACCCTCCCACTCCCAGTGTACCTGAACCCCTTCACTCTCCTTCACACAGTGTACCTGAATCCCTTCACCCTCCCACTCCCAGTGTTCCTGAACCACTTCATTCTCCCACACCCAGTGTACCTGAACTCCTTCACTCTCCATCACCCAGTGCACCTGAATCCCTTCACCCTCCCACTCCCAGTGTACCTGAACCCCTTCACTCTCCCTTACCCAGTGTACCTGAACCCCTTCACTCTCCCTCACCCAGTGTACCTGAACCCCTTCACTCTCCCTCACCCAGTGTACCTCAACCCATTCACCCTCCCTCACCCAGTGTACCTGAACCCCTTCACTCTCCTTCACCGAGTGTACCTGAACCCCTTCACCCTCCCTCACCCAGTGTACCTGAACCCCTTCACTCTCCTTCACCCAGTGTATCTGAACCCCTTCACTCTCCCTCACCCAGTGTACCTGAACCACTTCACCCTCCCTCACCCAGTGTACCTGAACCACTTCACCCTCCCTCACACAGTGTACCCGAACCCCTTCACTCTCCCTCACCCAGTGTACCTGAACCCCTTCACCCTCCCACTCCCACTGTATCTGAACCCCTTCACACTCCCTCACACAGTGTACCTGAACCCCATCAATCTCCATCAGCCAGTGTATCTGAAATCCGTCACTCTCCCTCACCCAGTGTACCTGAAACCCTTCACCCTCCCACTCCCAGTGTACCTGAACCCCTTCACTCTCCCTCGCACAGTGTACCTGAACCCATTCACTCTCCCTCACGCAGTGTGCCTGAACCCCTTCACCCTCCCTCACCCAGTGTACCTGAACCCCTTCACCCTCCCTCTCCCAGTGTACCTGAACCCCTTCACTCTCCCTCACCCAGTGTACCTGAAACCCTTCACCCTCCCACTCCCAGTGTACCTGAACCCCTTCACTCTCCCTCACCCAGTGTACCTGAACCCCTCCACTCTCTCACACCCAGTGTACCTGAACCCATTCACTCTCCATCACCCAGTGTATCTGAACCCCTTCACTCTCCCTCGCACAGTGTACCTGAATCCCTTCACCTTCCCTCACCCAGTGTACCTGAACCCCGCCACTCTCCCACACCCAGTGTACCTGAACCCATTCACTCTCCCTCACCCAGTGTATCTGAACCCCTTCACCCTCCCTCACACAGTGTACCTGAACCCCTTCACCCTCCCACTCCCAGTGTACCTGAACCCATTCACTCTCCCTCACCCAGTGTATCCGAACCCCTCACTCTACCTCGCCCAGTGTACCTGAACCCATTCACTCTCCTTCACCCAGTGTACCTGAACCCCTTCACTCTCCCAGTTCCAGTGTACCTGAACCCATTACCTCTCCATCACCCAGTGTACCTGAACCCCTTCACTCTCCCTCGCACAGTGTACCTGAACACCTTCACTCTCCCTCACCCAGTGTATCTGAACCCCTTCACCCTCCCTCACACAGTGTACCTGAACCCCTTCACCCTCCCACTCCCAGTGTACCTGAACCCCTTCACTCTCCCTCACCCAGTGTACCTGAACCCCTCCATTCTCCCACACCCAGTGTACCTGAACTCATTACCTCTCCATCACCCAGTGTACCTGAACCCCTTCACTCTCCCTCGCACAGTGTACCTGAACCCCTTCACTCTCCCTCACCCAGTGTACCTGAACCCCTTCACTCTCCCTCACCCAGTGTACCTGAACCCCTTCACTCTCCCTCACCCAGTGTACCTGAACCCCTTCACTCTCCCTCACCCAGTGTACCTGAACCCCTTCACCCTCCCACTCCCAGTGTACCTGAACCCCTTCACTCTCCCTCACCCAGTGTACCTGAACCCATTCACTCTCCCTCACCCAGTGTACCTGAACCCATTCACTCTCCCTCGCACAGTGCACCTGAACACCTTCACTCACCCTCACACAGTGTACCTGAACCCCTTCACTCTCCCTCACCCAGTGTACCTGAACCCCTCCACTCTCCCACACCCTGTGTACCTGAACCCCTCCACTCTCCCTCACCCAGTGTACCTGAACCCCTCCACTCTCCCACACCCTGTGTACCTGAACCCCTTCACTCTCCCACACCCAGTGTACCTGAACCCCTCCACTCTCCCACACCCAGTGTACCTGAACCCATTCACTCTCCATCACCCAGTGTACCTGAACCCCTTCACTGTCCCTCGCACAGTGTACCTGAACCCCTCCACTCTCCCACACCCTGTGTACCTGAACCCATTCACTCTCCATCACCCAGTGTACCTGAACCCCTTCACTCTCCCTCACACAGTGTACCTGAACACCTTCACTCTCCCTCACACAGTGCACCTGAACACCTTCACTCTCCCTCACCCAGTGTACCTGAACCCCTCCACTCTCCCACACCCAGTGTACCTGAACCCATTCACTCTCCATCACCCAGTGTACCTGAACCCCTTCACTCTCCCTCGCACAGTGTACCTGAACCCCTTCACTCTCCCACTCCCAGTGTACCTGAAATCCTTCACCTTCCCTCACACAGTGTAACTGAACCCCTTCAGTCTCTGGCTCCCAGTGTACCTGAACCCCTTCACCCTCCCACTCCCAGTGTACCTGAACCCCTTCTCTCTCCCTCACCCAGTGTACCTGAACCCCTTCACTCTCCCTCACCCAGTGTACCTGAACCCCTTCACTCTCCCACACCCAGTGTACCAGAACCCCTTCACACTCCCTCACACAGTGTACCTGAACCCCTTCACTCTCCCACACGCAGTGTACCTGTACCCATTCACTCTCCATCACCCAGTGTAACTGAACCCCTTCACTCTCTGTCTCCCAGTGCACCTGAACCCCTTCACCCTCCCTCACCCCGTGTATCTGAACCCCTTCACTCTCCCACATCCAGTGTACCTGAACCCCTTCACTCTCCCACACCCAGTGTACCTGAACTCCTTCACTCTCCATCACCCAGTGTACCTGAATCCCTTCACCCTCCCACTCCCAGTGTACCTGAACCCCTTCACTCTCCCTCACCCAGTGTACCTGAACCCCTCCACTCTCCCACACCCAGTGTACCTGAACCCATTCACTCTCCCACTCCCAGTGTACCTGAACTCCTACACTCTCCCTCACACAGTGTACCTGAACCCATTCACTCCCCTTCACCCAGTGTACCTGAACCCCTTCACCCTCCCTCACCCAGTGTACCTGAACCCCTTCACTCTCCATCACCCAGTGTACCTGAATCCCTTCACCCTCCCACTCGCAGTGTACCTGAACCCCTTCACTCTTCCTTACCCAGTGTACCTGAACCCATTCACCCTCCTACTCCCAGTGTACCTGAACCCCTTCACTCTCCCACACCCAGTGTACCTGAACCCCTTCACTCTTCCACACCCAGTGTACCTGAACCCCTTCACCCTCCCTCACCCAGTGTACCTGAACTCCTTCACTCTCCATCACCCAGTGTACCTGAATCCCTTCACTCTCCCTCACCCAGTGTATCTGAACCCCTTCACTCTCCCACACCCAGTGTATCTGAACCCCTTCACTCTCCCACATCCAGTGTACCTGAACCCCTTCACTCTCCCACACCCAGTGTACCTGAACCCCTTCACTCTCCCTCACCCAGTGTACCTGAACCCCTTCACTCTCCCACACCCAGTGTACCTGAACTCCTTCACTCTCCATCACCCAGTGTACCTGAATCCCTTCACCCTCCCACTCCCAGTGTACCTGAATCCATTACCTCTCCATCACCCAGTGTAGCTGAACCCCTTCACACTCCCTCACACAGTGTACCTGAACCCCTTCACTCTCCCTCACCCAGTGTACCTGAACCCCTTCACTCTCCCTCACCCAGTGTACCTGAACCCCTTCACCCTCCCACTCCCAGTGTACCTGAACCCCTTCACCCTCCCTCACACAGTGTACCTGAACCCCTTCACTCTCCCACACCCAGTGTACCTGAACCCATTCACTCTCCATCACCCAGTGTACCTGAACCCCTTCACTCTCCCTCACACAGTGTACCTGAACCCCTTCACTCTCCCTCACCCAGTGTACCTGAACCCCTTCACTCTCCCACACCCAGTGTACCTGAACCCATTCACTCTCCATCACCCAGTGTATCTGAACCCCTTCACTCCCTAGCTCCCAGTGCACCTGAACCCCTTCACCCTCCCTCACCCCGTGCATCTGAACCCCTTCACTCTCCCACAACCAGTGTACCTGAACCCCTTCACTCTCCCACACCCAGTGTACCTGAACACCTTCACTCTCCCTCACCCAGTGTACCTGAACCCCTTCACCCTCCCTCACCCAGTGTATCTGAACCCCTTCACCCTCCCTCACCCAGTGTATCTGAACCCTTCACTCTCCCTCTCCCAGTGACCCTGAACCCCTTCACTCTCCCTCTCCCAGTGCACCTGAACGCCTTCACTCAACAACACCCAGTGTACCTGAACCCCTTCACTCTCTGGCTCCCAGTGCACCTGAACCTCTTCACCCTCCCTCACCCCGTGTACCTGAACCCCTTAACTCTCCCTCACCCAGTGTACCTGAACCCATTCACTCTCCCTCGCACAGTGTACCTGAACCCCTTCCCTCTCCCACACCCAGTGTACCTGAACCCATTCACTCTCCATCACCCAGTGTACCTGAACCCCTTCACTCTCCCTCGCACAGTGCACCTGAACACCTTCACTCTCCCTCACCCAGTGTACCTGAACCCCTCCACTCTCCCACACCCAGTGTACCTGAACCCATTCACTCTCCATCACCCAGTGTACCTGAACCCCTTCACTCTCCCTCGCACAGTGTACCTGAACCCCTTCACTCTCCCACACCCAGTGTACCTGAACCCCTTCACTCTCCCTCACCCAGTGTACCTGAACCCCTTCACTCTCCCTCGCACAGTGCACCTGAACACCTTCACTCTCCCTCACCCAGTGTACCTGAACCCCTCCACTCTCCCACACCCAGTGTACCTGAACCCATTCACTCTCCATCACCCAGTGTACCTGAACCCCTTCACTCTCCCTCGCACAGTGTATCCGAACCCCTTCACTCTCCCACTCCCAGTGTACGTGAAACCCTTCACCTTCCCTCACACAGTGTAACTGAACCCCTTCATTCTCTGGCTCCCAGTGTACCTAAACCCCTTCACCCTCCCACTCCCAGTGTACCTGAACCCCTTCACTCTCCCTCACCCAGTGTACCTGAACCCCTTCACTCTCCCTCACCCAGTGTACCTGAACCCCTTCACTCTCCCTCACCCAGTGTACCTGAACCCCTTCACTCTCCCTCACCCAGTGTACCTGAACCCCTTCACTCTCCTTCACCCAGTGTACCTGAACCCCTTCACTCTCCCTCACCCAGTGTACCTGAACCCCTTCACTCTCCTTCACCCAGTGTACCTGAACCCCTTCACTCTCCCTCACCCAGTGTACCTGAACCCCTTCACCCTCCCTCACCCAGTGTACCTGAACCCCTTCACTCTCCCTCACCCAGTGTACCTGAACCCCTTCACTCTCCCTCACCCAGTGTACCTGAACCCCTTCACCCTCCCACTCCCAGTGTACCTGAACCCCTTCACACTCCCTCACACAGTGTACCTGAACCCCATCACTCTCCATCACCCAGTGTACCTGAACCCCTCCACTCTCCCACACCCAGTGTACCTGAAACCCTTCACGCTCCCTCTCCCAGTGTACCTGAACCCCTTCACTCTCCCTCGCACAGTGTACCTGAACCCATTCACTCTCCCTCACGCTGTGTGCCTGAACCCCTTCACCCTCCCTCACCCAGTGTACCTGAACCCCTTCACCCTCCCTCTCCCAGTGTACCTGAACCCCTTCACTCTCCCTCACCCAGTGTACCTGAAACCCTTCACCCTCCCACTCCCAGTGTACCTGAACCCCTTCACTCTCCCTCACCCAGTGTACCTGAACCCCTCCACTCTCTCACACCCAGTGTACCTGAACCCATTCACTCTCCATCACCCAGTGTATCTGAACCCCTTCACTCTCCCTCGCACAGTGTACCTGAATCCCTTCACCTTCCCTCACCCAGTGTACCTGAACCCCTCCACTCTCCCACACACAGTGTACCTGAACCCATTCACTCTCCCTCACCCAGTGTATCCGAACCCCTTCACCCTCCCTCACACAGTGTACCTGAACCCCTTCACCCTCCCACTCCCAGTGTACCTGAACCCATTCACTCTCCCTCACCCAGTGTATCCAAACCCCTCACTCTACCTCGCCCAGTGTACCTGAACCCATTCACTCTCCTTCACCCAGTGTACCTGAACCCCTTCACTCTCCCAGTTCCAGTGTACCTGAACCCATTACCTCTCCATCACCCAGTGTACCTGAACCCCTTCACTCTCCCTCGCACAGTGTACCTGAACACCTTCACTCTCCCTCACCCAGTGTATCTGAACCCCTTCACCCTCCCTCACACAGTGTACCTGAACCCCTTCACCCTCCCACTCCCAGTATACCTGAACCCCTTCACTCTCCCTCACCCAGTGTACCTGAACCCCTCCATTCTCCCACACCCAGTGTACCTGAACCCATTACCTCTCCATCACCCAGTGTACCTGAACCCCTTCACTCTCCCTCGCACAGTGTACCTGAACACCTTCACTCTCCCTCACCCAGTGTATCTGAACCCCTTCACCCTCCCTCACACAGTGTACCTGAACCCCTTCACCCTCCCACTCCCAGTGTACCTGAACCCCTTCTCTCTCCCTCACCCAGTGTACCTGAAACCCTTCACTCTCCCTCACCCAGTGTACCTGAACCCCTCCACTCTCTCACACCCAGTGTACCTGAACACCTTCACTCTCCCTCTCCCAGTGTACCTGAACCCATTCACTCTCCTTCACACAGTGTACCTGAACCCATTCACTCTCCATCACCCAGTGTACCTGAATCCCTTCACCCTCCCTCACCCAGTGTATCTGAACCCCTTCACCCTCCCTCACACAGTGTACCTGAACCCCTTCACCCTCCCACTCCCAGTGTACCTGAAAGCATTCACTCTCCCTCACCCAGTGTATCCGAACCCCTTCACTCTCCCTCACCCAGTGTATCTGAACCCCTTCACCCTCCCTCACCCAGTGTATCCAAACCCCTTCACTCTCCCTCGCCCAGTGTACCTGAACCCCTTCACTCTCCCTCACCCAGTGTACCTGAACCCCTTCACCCTCCCTCACCCAGTGTACCTGAACCCCTTCACTCTCCCTCACCCAGTGTACCTGAACCCCTTCACTCTCCCTCACCCAGTGTACCTGAACCCCTTCACACTCCCACACCCAGTGTACCTGAACCCCTTCACTCTCCCTCACCCAGTGTACCTGAACCCCTTCACCCTCCCTCACCCAGTGTACCTGAACCCCTTCACTCTCCCTCACCCAGTGTACCTGAACCCCTTCACCCTCCCACTCCCAGTGTATCTGAACCCCTTCACACTCCCTCACACAGTGTACCTGAACCCCATCACTCTCCATCACCCAGTGTACCTGAACCCCTTCACTCTCCCTCACCCAGTGTACCTGAAACCCTTCACCCTCCCACTCCCAGTGTACCTGAACCCCTTCACTCTCCCTCGCACAGTGTACCTGAACCCATTCACTCTCCCTCACCCAGTGTACCTGAACCCCTTCACTCTCCCTCACCCAGTGTACCTGAACCCCTTCACACTCCCACTCCCAGTGTACCTGAACCCCTTCACACTCCCTCACCCAGTGTACCTGAACCCCTCCACTCTCCCACACCCAGTGTACCTGAACCCATTCACTCTCCATCACCCAGTGTACCTGAACCCCTTCACTCTCCCTCGCACAGTGTACCTGAACCCCTCCACTCTCCCACACCCAGTGTACCTGAACCCCTTCACTCTCCCACACCCAGTGTACCTGAACCCATTCACTCTCCCTCACCCAGTGTACCTGAACCCCTTCACCCTCCCTCACCCAGTGTACCTGAACCCCTTCACCCTCCCACTCCCAGTGTACCTGAACCCATTCACTCTCCCTCACCCAGTGTACCTGAACCCCTTCACTCTCCCTCACCCAGTGTACCTGAACCCATTCACTCTCCTTCACCCAGTGTACCTGAACCCCTTCACTCTCCCAGTTCCAGTGTACCTGAACCCATTACCTCTCCATCACCCAGTGTACCTGAACCCCTTCACTCTCCCTCACGCAGTGTACCTGAACCCCTTCACCCTCCCTCACCCAGTGTACCTGAACCCCTTCACTCTCCCTCGCACAGTGTACCTGAACCCCTTCACTCTCCCTCACCCAGTGTACCTGAACCCCTTCACTCTCCCTCACCCAGTGTACCTGAACCCCTTCACCCTCCCACACCCAGTGTACCTGAACCCCTTCACTCTCCCTCGCACAGTGTACCTGAACCCCTTCACTCTCCCTCACCCAGTGTACCTGAACCCCTTCACCCTCCCTCACCCAGTGTACCTGAACCCCTTCACCCTCCCACTCCCAGTGTACCTGAACCCCTTCACTCTCCCTCACCCAGTGTACCTGAACCCCTCCACTCTCCCACACCCAGTGTACCTGAACCCATTACCTCTCCATCACCCAGTGTACCTGAACCCCTTCACTCTCCCTCGCACAGTGTACCTGAACCCCTTCACTCTCCCTCACCCAGTGTACCTGAACCCCTTCACTCTCCCTCACCCAGTGTACCTGAAACCCTTCACCCTCCCACTCCTAGTGTACTTGAACCCCTTCACTCTCCCTCACCCAGTGTACCTGAACCCCTCCACTCTCTCATACCCTGTGTACCTGAACACCTTCACTCTCCCTCTCCCAGTGTACCTGAACCCATTCACTCTCCCTCACACAGTGTACCTGAACCCATTCACTCTCCATCACCCAGTGTACCTGAACCCCTTCACCCTCCCTCACCCAGTGTACCTGAACCCCTTCACCCTCCCTCACACAGTGTACCTGAACCCCTTCACCCTCCCACTCCCAGTGTACCTGAACCCATTCACTCTCCCTCACCCAGTGTAACTGAACCCCTTCACTCTCCCTCACACAGTGTACCTGAACCCCTTCACTCTCCCTCACCCAGTGTAACTGAACCCATTCACTCTCCTTCACCCAGTGTACCTGAACCCCTTCACTCTCCCGCACCCAGTGTACCTGAACCCATTCACTCTCCCTCACCCAGTGTACCTGAACCCCTCCACTCTCCCACACCCAGTGTACCTGAACCCATTCACTCTCCATCACCCAGTGTACCTGAACCCCTTCACTCTCCCTCACCCAGTGTACCTGAACCCCTTCACTCTCCCTCACCCAGTGTACCTGAACCCCTTCACTCTCCCACACCCAGTGTACCTGAACCCCTTCACTCTCCCACACCCAGTGTACCTGAACCCCTTCACTCTCCCACACCCAGTGTACCTGAACCCCTTCACTCTCCATCACCCAGTGTACCTGAATCCCTTCACCCTCCCACTCCCAGTGTACCTGATCCCCTTCACTCCTTCTCACCCTGTGTACCTGAACCACTTCACACTCCCTCGCACAGTGTACCTGAACACCTTCACACTCCCTCTCCCAGTGTACCTGAACCAATTCACTCTCCTTCACACAGTGTACCTGAACCCCTTCACCCTCCCTCACCCAGTGTATCTGAACCCATTCACTCTCCCACACCCAGTGTATCTGAACCCCTTCACCCTCCCTCACACAGTGTACCTGAACCCCTTCACCCTCCCACTCCCAGTGTACCTAAAACCTTTCTCTCTCCCTCACCCAGTGTACATGAAACCCTTCACCCTCCCACTCCCAGTGTTCCTGAACCCCTCCACTCTCTCACACCCAGTGTACCTGAACACCTTCACTCTCCCTCTCCCAGTGTACCTGAACCCATTCACTCTCCTTCACACAGTGTACCTGAACCCATTCACTCTCCATCACCCAGTGTATCTGAACCCCTTCACTCTCCCTCGCACAGTGTACCTGAATCCCTTCACCCTCCCTCACTCAGTGTATCTGAACCCCTTCACCCTCCCTCACACAGTGTACCTGAACCCATTCACTCTCCCTCACCCAGTGTATCTGAACCCCTTCACTCTCCCTCACCCAGTGTACCTGAACCCCTTCACTCTCCCTCACCCAGTGTACCTGAACCCCTTCACTCTCCCTCACCCAGTGTACCTCAACCCATTCACTCTCCCTCACACAGTGTACCTGAAACCCTTCACTCTCCCTCACCCAGTGTACCTGAACCCCTTCACTCTCCCACACCCAGTGTACCTGAACCCCTTCACTCTCCCTCACCCAGTGTACCTGAACCCCTTCACCCTCCCACTCCCAGTGTACCTGAACCCCTTCACTCTCCCACACCCAGTGTACCTGAACCCCTTCACTCTCCCACTCCCAGTGTACCTGAACCCCTTCACTCTCCCACACCCAGTGTACCTGAACCCCTTCACTCTCCCTCACCCAGTGTACCTGAACCCATTCACTCTCCTTCACCCAGTGTACCTGAACCCCTTCACTCTCCCAGTTCCAGTGTACCTGAACCCATTCACTCTCCTTCACACAGTGTACCTGAACCCATTCACTCTCCATCACCCAGTGTACCTGAATCCCTTCACCCTCCCTCACCCAGTGTACCTGAACCCCTTCACCCTCCCTCACACAGTGTACCTGAACCCCTTCACCCTCCCACTCCCAGTGTACCTGAACCCATTCACTCTCCCTCACCCAGTGTATCCGAACCCCTCACTCTACCTCGCCCAGTGTAACTGAACCCATTCACTCTCCTTCACCCAGTGTAACTGAACCCATTCACTCTCCTTCACCCAGGGTACCTGAACCCCTCACCCTCCCTCACCCAGTGTACCTGAACCCATTCACTCTCCCTTACCCAGTTTACCTGAACCCCTCCACTCTCCCACACCCAGTGTACCTGAACCCATTCACTCTCCATCACCCAGTGTACCTGAACCCCTTCACTCTCCCTCACCCAGTGTACCTGAACCCCTTCACTCTCCCTCACCCAGTGTACCTGAACTCCTTCACTCTCCCACACCCAGTGTACCTGAACCCCTTCACTCTCTCACACCCAGTGTAACTGAGCCCCTTCACCCTCCCTCACCCAGTGTACCTGAACTCCTTCACTCTCCATCACCCAGTGTACCTGAATCCCTTCACCCTCCCACTCCCTGTGTACCTGATCCCCTTCACTCCTTCTCACCCTGTGTACCTGAACCACTTCACACTCCCTCGCACAGTGTACCTGAACACCTTCACTCTCCCTCTCCCAGTGTACCTGAACCAATTCACTCTCCTTCACACAGTGTACCTGAACCCCTTCACCCTCCCTCACCCAGTGTATCTGAACCCATTCACTCTCCCACACCCAGTGTATCTGAACCCCTTCACCCTCCCTCACACAGTGTACCTGAACCCCTTCACCCTCCCACTCCCAGTGTACCTAAAACCTTTCTCTCTCCCTCACCCAGTGTACATGAAACCCTTCACCCTCCCACTCCCAGTGTACCTGAACCCCTCCACTCTCTCACACCCAGTGTACCTGAACACCTTCACTCTCCCTCTCCCAGTGTACCTGAACCCATTCACTCTCCTTCACACAGTGTACCTGAACCCATTCACTCTCCATCACCCAGTGTATCTGAACCCCTTCACTCTCCCTCGCACAGTGTACCTGAATCCCTTCACCCTCCCTCACCCAGTGTATCTGAACCCCTTCACCCTCCCTCACACAGTGTACCTGAACCCCTTCACTCTCCCTCACCCAGTGTATCTGAACCCCTTCACTCTCCCACACCCAGTGTACCTGAACCCATTCACTCTCCTTCACCCAGTGTAACTGAACCCATTCACTCTCCTTCACCCAGTGTACCTGAACCCATTCACTCTCCCTCACCCAGTGTACCTGAACCCCTTCACTCTCCCTCACCCAGTGTACCTGAACCCCTTCACTCTCCCTCACCCAGTGTATCTGAACCCCTTCACCCTCCCTCACACAGTGTACCTGAACCCCTTCACCCTCCCACTCCCAGTGTACCTAAACCCCTTCTCTCTCCCTCACCCAGTGTACATGAAACCCTTCACCCTCCCACTCCCAGTGTTCCTGAACCCCTCCACTCTCTCACACCCAGTGTACCTGAACACCTTCACTCTCCCTCTCCCAGTGTACCTGAACCCATTCACTCTCCTTCACCCTGTGTACCTGAACCCCTTCACTCTCCCAGTTCCAGTGTACCTGAACCCATTACCTCTCCATCACCCAGTGTACCTGAACCCCTTCACTCTCCCTCGCACAGTGTACCTGAACACCTTCACTCTCCCTCACCCAGTGTATCTGAACCCCTTCACCCTCCCTCACACAGTGTACCTGAACCCCTTCACCCTCCCACTCCCAGTATACCTGAACCCCTTCACTCTCCCTCACCCAGTGTACCTGAACCCCTCCATTCTCCCACACCCAGTGTACCTGAACCCATTCACTCTCCATCACCCAGTGTACCTGAACCCCTTCACTCTCCCTCACCCAGTGTACCTGAACCCCTTCACTCTCCCTCACCCAGTGTACCTGAACCCCTTCACTCTCCCTCACCCAGTGTACCTGAACCCCTTCACTCTCCCTCACCCAGTGTACCTGAACCCCTTCACTCTCCCTCACCCAGTGTACCTGAACCCCTTCACCCTCCCACTCCCAGTGTACCTGAACCCCTTCACTCTCCCTCACCCAGTGTACCTGAACCCATTCACTCTCCCTCACCCAGTGTACCTGAACCCATTCACTCCCCCTCGCACAGTGCACCTGAACACCTTCACTCACCCTCACACAGTGTACCTGAACCCCTTCACTCTCCCTCACCCAGTGTACCTGAACCCCTCCACTCTCCCACACCCAGTGTACCTGAACCCCTTCACTCTCCCTCACCCAGTGTACCTGAACCCCTCCACTCTCCCACACCCAGTGTACCTGAACCCCTTCACTCTCCCACACCCAGTGTACCTGAACCCCTCCACTCTCCCACACCCAGTGTACCTGAACCCATTCACTCTCCATCACCCAGTGTACCTGAACCGCTTCACTGTCCCTCGCACAGTGTACCTGAACCCCTCCACTCTCCCACACCCTGTGTACCTGAACCCATTCACTCTCCATCACCCAGTGTACCTGAACCCCTTCACTCTCCCTCACACAGTGTACCTGAACACCTTCACTCTCCCTCACACAGTGCACCTGAACACCTTCACTCTCCCTCACCCAGTGTACCTGAACCCCTCCACTCTCCCACACCCAGTGTACCTGAACCCATTCACTCTCCATCACCCAGTGTACCTGAACCCCTTCACTCTCCCTCGCACAATGTACCTGAACCCCATCACTCTCCCACTCCCAGTGTACCTGAAATCCTTCACCTTCCCTCACACAGTGTAACTGAACCCCTTCATTCTCTGGCTCCCAGTGTACCTAAACCCCTTCACCCTCCCACTCCCAGTGTACCTGAACCCCTTCTCTCTCCCTCACCCAGTGTACCTGAACCCCTTCACTCTCCCTCACCCAGTGTACCTGAACCCCTTCACTCTCCCACACCCAGTGTACCAGAACCCCTTCACACTCCCTCACACAGTGTACCTGAACCCCTTCACTCTCCCACACCCAGTGTACCTGAACCCATTCACTCTCCATCACCCAGTGTACCTGAACCCCTTCACTCTCTGTCTCCCAGTGCACCTGAACCCCTTCACCCTCCCTCACCCCGTGTATTGAAACCCTTCACTCTCCCACATCCAGTGTACCTGAACCCCTTCACTCTCCCACACCCAGTGTACCTGAACTCCTTCACTCTCCATCACCCAGTGTACCTGAATCCCTTCACCCTCCCACTCCCAGTGTACCTGAACCCCTTCACTCTCCCTCACCCAGTGTACCTGAACCCCTCCACTCTCCCACACCCAGTGTACCTGAACCCATTCACTCTCCCACTCCCAGTGTACCTGAACTCCTACACTCTCCCTCACACAGTGTACCTGAACCCATTCACTCCCCTTCACCCAGTGTACCTGAACCCCTTCACCCTCCCTCACCCAGTGTACCTGAACCCCTTCACTCTCCATCACCCAGTGTACCTGAATCCCTTCACCCTCCCACTCGCAGTGTACCTGAACCCCTTCACTCTTCCTTACCCAGTGTACCTGAACCCATTCACCCTCCTACTCCCAGTGTACCTGAACCCCTTCACTCTCCCACACCCAGTGTACCTGAACCCCTTCACTCTTCCACACCCAGAGTACCTGAACCCCTTGACCCTCCCACACCCAGTGTACCTGAACCCATTCACTCTCCATCACCCAGTGTACCTGAATCCCTTCACTCTCCCTCACCCAGTGTACCTGAACCCCTCCACTCTCCCACACCCTGTGTACCTGAACCCATTCACACTCCATCACCCAGTGTACCTGAACCCCTTCACTCTCCCACACCCAGTGTACCTGAACCCATTCACTCTCCATCACCCAGTGTACCTGAACCCCTTCACCCTCCCTCACCCAGTGGGTACCTGAACCCCTTCACTCTCCCACACCCAGTGTACCTGAACCCCTTCACTCTCCCTCACCCAGTGTACCTGAACCCCTTCACTCTCCCACACCCAGTGTACCTGAACCCCTTCACTCTCCCTCACCCAGTGTACCTGAACTCCTTCACTCTCCATCACCCAGTGTACCTGAATCCCTTCACCCTCCCACTCCCAGTGGACCTGAATCCATTACCTCTCCATCACCCAGTGTACCTGAACCCCTTCACTCTCCCTCACACAGTGTACCTGAACCCCTTCACTCTCCCTCACGTAGTGTATCTGAACCCCTTCACTCTCCCTCACCCAGTGTACCTGAACCCCTTCACCCTCCCACTCCCAGTGTACCTGAACCCCTTCACTCTCCCTCACCCAGTGTACCTGAACCCCTTCACTCTCCCACACCCAGTGTACCTGAACCCATTCACTCTCCATCACCCAGTGTACCTGAACCCCTTCACTCTCCCTCACCCAGTGTACCTGAACCCCTTCACTCTCCCTCACCCAGTGTACCTGAACCCCTTCACTCTCCCACACCCAGTGTACCTGAACCCATTCACTCTCCATCACCCAGTGTACCTGAACCCCTTAACACCCTGGCTCCCAGTACACCTGAACCCCTTCACCTTCCCTCACCCCGTGTATCTCAACCCCTTCACTCTCCCACAACCAGTGTACCTGAAGCCCTTCACCCTCCCTCACTCAGTGACCCTGAACCCCTTCACCCTCCCTCACCCAGTGTACCTGAACCCCTTCACTCTCCCTCACCCAGTGTACCTGAACCCCTTCACTCTCCATCACCCAGTGTATCTGAACCCCTTCACTCTCCCTCGCACAGTGTACCTGAATCCCTTCACCCTCCCTCACCCAGTGTATCTGAACCCCTTCACCCTCCCTCACCCAGTGTACCTGAACCCCTTCCTCTCCCTCACCCAGTGTACCTGAACCCCTTCACTCTCCCTCACCCAGTGTACCTGAACCCATTCACTCTCCCTCACCCAGTGTACCTGAACCCCTTCACTCTCCCTCACCCAGTGTACCTGAACCCATTCACTCTCCTTCACACAGTGTACCTGAACCCCTTCACCCTCCCTCACCCAGTGTATCTGAACCCATTCACTCTCCCACACCCAGTGTATCTGAACCCCTTCACCCTCCCTCACCCAGTGTACCTGAACCCCTTCACCCTCCCACTCCCAGTGTACCTGAACCCCTTCACTCTCCCTCACCCAGTGTACATGAAACCCTTCACCCTCCCACTCCCAGTGTACCTGAACCCCTTCACTCTCTCACACCCAGTGTACCTGAACCCCTTCACTCTCCCTCACCCAGTGTACCTGAACCCATTCACTCTCCTTCACCCAGTGTACCTGAACCCCTTCACTCTCCCAGTTCCAGTGTACCTGAACCCATTACCTCTCCATCACCCAGTGTACCTGAACCCCTTCACTCTCCCTCGCACAGTGTACCTGAACCCCTTCACTCTCCCTCACCCAGTGTATCTGAACCCCTTCACCCTCCCTCACACAGTGTACCTGAACCCCTTCACCCTCCCACTCCCAGTATACCAGAACCCCTTCACTCTCCCTCACCCAGTGTACCTGAACCCCTCCATTCTCCCACACCCAGTGTACCTGAACCCATTACCTCTCCATCACCCAGTGTACCTGAACCCCTTCACTCTCCCTTACCCAGTGTACCTGAACCCCTTCACTCTCCCTCACCCAGTGTACCTGAACCCCTTCACTCTCCCTCACCCAGTGTACCTGAACCCCTTCACTCTCCCTCACCCAGTGTACCTGAACCCCTTCACTCTCCCTCACCCAGTGTACCTGAACCCCTTCACCCTCCCACTCCCAGTGTACCTGAACCCCTTAACTCTCCCTCACCCAGTGTACCTGAACCCATTCACTCTCCCTCACGCAGTGTACCTGAACCCATTCACTCTCCCTCGCACAGTGCACCTGAACACCTTCACTCACCCTCACACAGTGTACCTGAACCCCTTCAATCTCCCTCACCCAGTGTACCTGAACCCCTCCACTCTCCCACACCCTGTGTACCTGAACCCCTCCACTCTCCCTCACCCAGTGTACCTGAACCCCTCCACTCTCCCACACCCTGTGTACCTGAACCCCTTCACTCTCCCACACCCAGTGTACCTGAACCCCTCCACTCTCCCACACCCAGTGTACCTGAACCCATTCACTCTCCATCACCCAGTGTACCTGAACCGCTTCACTGTCCCTCGCACAGTGTACCTGAACCCCTCCACTCTCCCACACCCAGTGTACCTGAACCCATTCACTCTCCATCACCCAGTGTACCTGAACCCCTTCACTCTCCCTCACACAGTGTACCTGAACACCTTCACTCTCCCTCACACAGTGCACCTGAACACCTTCACTCTCCCTCACCCAGTGTACCTGAACCCCTCCACTCTCCCACACCCAGTGTACCTGAACCCATTCACTCTCCATCACCCAGTGTACCTGAACCCCTTCACTCTCCCTCGCACAGTGTACCTGAACCCCTTCACTCTCCCACTCCCAGTGTACCTGAAATCCTTCACCTTCCCTCACACAGTGTAACTGAACCCCTTCATTCTCTGGCTCCCAGTATACCTAAACCCCTTCACCCTCCCACTCCCAGTGTACCTGAACCCCTTCTCTCTCCCTCACCCAGTGTACCTGAACCCCTTCACTCTCCCTCACCCAGTGTACCTGAACCCCTTCACTCTCCCACACCCAGTGTACCAGAACCCCTTCACACTCCCTCACACAGTGTACCTGAACCCCTTCACTCTCCCACACGCAGTGTACCTGAACCCATTCACTCTCCATCACCCAGTGTAACTGAACCCCTTCACTCTCTGTCTCCCAGTGCACCTGAACCCCTTCACCCTCCCTCACCCCGTGTATCTGAAACCCTTCACTCTCCCACATCCAGTGTACCTGAACCACTTCACTCTCCCACACCCAGTGTACCTGAACTCCTTCACTCTCCATCACCCAGTCGACCTGAATCCCTTCACCCTCCCACTCCCAGTGTACCTGAACCCCTTCACTCTCCCTCACCCAGTGTACCTGAACCCCTCCACTCTCCCACACCCAGTGTACCTGAACCCATTCACTCTCCCACTCCCAGTGTACCTGAACTCCTACACTCTCCCTCACACAGTGTACCTGAACCCATTCACTCCCCTTCACCCAGTGTACCTGAACCCCTTCACCCTCCCTCACCCAGTGTACCTGAACCCCTTCACTCTCCATCACCCAGTGTACCTGAATCCCTTCACCCTCCCACTCGCAGTGTACCTGAACCCCTTCACTCTTCCTTACCCAGTGTACCTGAACCCATTCACCCTCCTACTCCCAGTGTACCTGAACCCCTTCACTCTCCCACACCCAGTGTACCTGAACCCCTTCACTCTTCCACACCCAGAGTACCTGAACCCCTTGACCCTCCCTCACCCAGTGTACCTGAACTCCTTCACTCTCCATCACCCAGTGTACCTGAATCCCTTCACTCTCCCTCACCCAGTGTACCTGAACCCCTTCACTCTCCCACACCCAGTGTACCTGAACCCCTTCACTCTCCATCACCCAGTGTACCTGAACCCCTTCGCTCTCCCACATGCAGTGTACCTGAACCCATTCACTCTCCATCACCCAGTGTACCTGAACCCCTTCACCCTCCCTCACCCTGGGTATCTGAACGCCTTCACTCTCCCACATCCAGTGTACCTGAACCCCTTCACTCTCCCACACCCAGTGTACCTGAACCCCTTCACTCTCCCACACCCAGTGTAACTGAACCCCTTCACCCTTCCTCACCCAGTGTACCTGAACTCCTTCACTCTCCATCACCCAGTGTACCTGAATCCCTTCACCCTCCCACTCCCAGTGTACCTGAATCCATTACCTCTCCATCACCCAGTGTAGCTGAACCCCTTCACACTCCCTCACACAGTGTACCTGAACCCCTTCACTCTCCCTCACGTAGTGTATCTGAATCCCTTCACTCTCCCTCACCCAGTGTACCTGAACCCCTTCACCCTCCCACTCCCAGTGTACCTGAACCCCTTCACCCTCCCTCACACAGTGTACCTGAACCCCTCCACTCTCCCACACCCAGTGTACCTGAACCCATTCCCGCTCCATCACCCAGTGTACCTGAACCCCTTCACTCTCCCTCACACAGTGTACCTGAACCCCTTCACTCTCCCTCACCCAGTGTACCTGAACCCCTTCACTCTCCCACACCCAGTGTACCTGAACCCATTCACTCTCCATCACCCAGTGTACCTGAACCCCTTAACACCCTGGCTCCCAGTACACCTGAACCCCTTCACCCTCCCTCACCCCGTGTATCTGAACCCCTTCACTCTCCCACAACCAGTGTACCTGAACCCCTTCACTCTCCCACACCCAGTGTATCTCAACCCCTTCACTCTCCCACAACCAGTGTACCTGAAGCCCTTCACCCTCCCTCACTCAGTGACCCTGAACCCCTTCACCCTCCCTCACCCAGTGTATCTGAACCCTTCACTCTCCCTCTCCCAGTGACCCTGAACCCGTTCACTCTCCCTCTCCCAGTGCACCTGAACGCCTTCACTCAACAACACCCAGTGTACCTGAACCCCTTCACTCTCTGGCTCCCAGTGCACCTGAACCTCTTCACCCTCCCTCACCCCGTGTACCTGAACCCCTTCACTCTCCCTCACCCAGTGTACCTGAACCCCTTCACTCTCCCACACCCAGTGTACCTGAACCCCTTCACTCTCCCACACCCAGTGTACCTGAACCCATTCACTCTCCCTCACCCAGTGTACCTGAACCCCTTCACTCTCCCTCGCACAGTGTACCTGAACCCCTCCCCTCTCCCACACCCAGTGTACCTGAACCCCTCCACTCTCCCACACCCAGTGTACCTGAACCCATTCACTCTCCATCACCCAGTGTACCTGAACCCCTTCACTCTCCCTCGCACAGTGTACCTGAACCCCTTCACTCTCCCACACCCAGTGTACCTGAACCCCTTCACTCTCCCTCACCCAGTGTACCTGAACCCCTTCACTCTCCCTCGCACAGTGCACCTGAACACCTTCACTCTCCCTCACCCAGTGTACCTGAACCCCTCCACTCTCCCACACCCAGTGTACCTGAACCCATTCACTCTCCATCACCCAGTGTACCTGAACCCCTTCACTCTCCCTCGCACAGTGTATCCGAACCCCTTCACTCTCCCACTCCCAGTGTACGTGAAACCCTTCACCTTCACTCACACAGAGTAACTGAACCCCTTCATTCTCTGGCTCCCAGTGTACCTAAACCCCTTCACACTCCCACTCCCAGTGTACCTGAACCCCTTCACACTCCCTCACCCAGTGTACCTGAACCCCTTCACTCTCCCTCACCCAGTGTACCTGAACCCCTTCACTCTCCCTCACCCAGTGTACCTGAACCCCTTCACTCTCCCTCACCCAGTGTACCTGAACCCCTTCACTCTCCCTCACCCAGTGTACCTGAACCCCTTCACTCTCCCTCACCCAGTGTACCTGAACCCCTTCACTCTCCCTCACACAGTGTACCTGAACCCCATCACTCTCCATCACCCAGTGTACCTGAACCCCTCCACTCTCCCACACCCAGTGTACCTGAATCCATTCAATCTCCATCAGCCAGTGTATCTGAAATCCGTCACTCTCCCTAACCCAGTGTACCTGAACCCCTCCACTCTCCCTCACCCAGTGTACCTGAACCCCTTCACTCTCCCTCGCACAGTGTACCTGAACCCATTCACTCTCCCTCACGCTGTGTGCCTGAACCCCTTCACCCTCCCTCACCCAGTGTACCTGAACCCCTTCACCCTCCCTCTCCCAGTGTACCTGAACCCCTTCACTCTCCCTCACCCAGTGTACCTGAAACCCTTCACCCTCCCACTCCCAGTGTACCTGAACCCCTTCACTCTCCCTCACCCAGTGTACCTGAACCCATTCACTCTCCCACACCCAGTGTACCTGAACCCATTCACTCTCCATCACCCAGTGTATCTGAACCCCTTCACTCTCCCTCGCACAGTGTACCTGAATCCCTTCACTCTCCCTCACCCAGTGTACCTGAACCCCTCCACTCTCCCACACCCAGTGTACCTGAACCCATTCACTCTCCCTCACCCAGTGTACCTGAACCCCTTCACCCTCCCTCACACAGTGTACCTGAACCCCTTCACCCTCCCACTCCCAGTGTACCTGAACCCATTCACTCTCCCTCACCCAGTGTACCTGAACCCCTTCACTCTCCCTCACCCAGTGTACCTGAACCCCTTCACTCTCCCTCACCCAGTGTACCTGAACCCCTTCACTCTCCCGGTTCCAGTGTACCTGAACCCATTCACTCTCCATCACCCAGTGTACCTGAACCCCTTCACTCTCTCTCGCACAGTGTACCTGAACACCTTCACTCTCCCTCACCCAGTGTACCTGAACCCCTTCACCCTCCCTCACACAGTGTACCTGAACCCCTTCACCCTCCCACTCCCAGTGAACCTGAACCCCTTCACTCTCCCTCACCCAGTGTACCTGAACCCCTCCATTCTCCCACACCCAGTGTACCTGAACTCATTACCTCTCCATCACCCAGTGTACCTGAACCCCTTCACTCTCCCTCGCACAGTGTACCTGAACCCCTTCACTCTCCCTCACCCAGTGTACCTGAACCCCTTCACTCTCCCTCACCCAGTGTACCTGAACCCCTTCACCCTCCCACTCCCAGTGTACCTGAACCCCTTCACTCTCCCTCACCCAGTGTACCTGAACCCCTTCACTCTCCCTCACCCAGTGTACCTGAACCCCTTCACTCTCCCTCACCCAGTGTACCTGAACCCCTTCACTCTCCCTCTCCCAGTGTACCTGAACCCCTTCACTCTCCCTCACACAGTGTACCTGAACCCATTCACTCTCCATCACCCAGTGTACCTGAACCCCTTCACCCTCCCTCACCCAGTGTACCTGAACCCCTTCACTCTCCCTCACACAGTGTACCTGAACCCCTTCACCCTCCCACTCCCAGTGTACCTGAAAGCATTCACTCTCCCTCACCCAGTGTACCTGAACCCCTTCACTCTCCCTCACCCAGTGTACCTGAACCCCTTCACTCTCCCTCACCCAGTGTACCCGAACCCCTTCACTCTCCCTCTCCCAGTGTACCTGAACCCCTTCACACTCCCTCACCCAGTGTACCTGAACCCCTTCACTCTCCCTCACCCAGTGTACCTGAACCCCTTCACTCTCCCTCACCCAGTGTACCTGAACCCCTTCACTCTCCCTCACCCAGTGTACCTGAACCCCTTCACTCTCCCACACCCAGTGTACCTGAACCCCTTCACTCTCCCTCACCCAGTGTACCTGAACCCCTTCACTCTCCCTCACACAGTGTACCTGAACCCCTTCACTCTCCCTCACCCAGTGTACCTGAACCCCTTCACCCTCCCACTCCCAGTGTACCTGAACCCCTCCACTCTCCCACACCCAGTGTACCTGAATCCATTCAATCTCCATCAGCCAGTGTATCTGAAATCCGTCACTCTCCCTAACCCAGTGTACCTGAACCCCTCCACTCTCCCTCACCCAGTGTACCTGAACCCCTTCACTCTCCCTCACCCAGTGTACCTGAACCCCTTCACTCTCCCTCACCCAGTGTACCTGAACCCCTTCACTCTCCCTCACCCAGTGTACCTGAACCCCTTCACCCTCCCACTCCCAGTGTACCTGAACCCCTTCACTCTCTCACACCCAGTGTACCTGAACCCATTCACTCTCCATCACCCAGTGTATCTGAACCCCTTCACTCTCCCTCCCAGTGTACCTGAACCCCTTCACTCTCCCTCACCCAGTGTACCTGAACCCCTTCACTCTCCCTCACCCAGTGTACCTGAACCCCTTCACTCTCCCTCACCCAGTGTACCTGAACCCCTTCACCCTCCCACTCCCAGTGTACCTGAACCCCTTCACTCTCCATCACCCAGTGTACCTGAACCCCTCCACTCTCCCACACCCAGTGTACCTGAATCCATTCACTCTCCATCACCCAGTGTATCTGAACCCCTTCACTCTCCCTCGCACAGTGTACCTGAACCCCTTCACTCTCCCTCACCCAGTGTACCTGAACCCCTCCACTCTCCCACACCCAGTGTACCTGAACCCCTTCACTCTCCCTCACCCAGTGTACCTGAACCCCTTCACTCTCCCTCACCCAGTGTACCTGAACCCCTTCACCCTCCCACTCCCAGTGTACCTGAACCCATTCACTCTCCCTCACCCAGTGTACCTGAACCCCTTCACTCTCCCTCACCCAGTGTACCTGAACCCCTTCACTCTCCCTCACCCAGTGTACCTGAACCCCTTCACTCTCCCACACCCAGTGTACCTGAACCCCTTCACTCTCCCTCACCCAGTGTACCTGAACCCCTTCACTCTCCCTCACCCAGTGTACCTGAAACCCTTCACGCTCCCTCTCCCAGTGTACCTGAACCCCTTCACTCTCCCTCGCACAGTGTACCTGAACCCATTCACTCTCCCTCACCCAGTGTACCTGAACCCCTTCACTCTCCCTCACCCAGTGTACCTGAACCCCTTCACCCTCCCACTCCCAGTGTACCTGAACCCCTTCACACTCCCTCACCCAGTGTACCTGAAGCCCTCCACTCTCCCTCACACAGTGTACCTGAACCCCTTCACTCTCCCTCACCCAGTGTACCTGAACCCCTTCACCCTCCCACTCCCAGTGTACCTGAACCCCTTCACTCTCCCTCACCCAGTGTACCTGAACCCCTTCACTCTCCCACACCCAGTGTACCTGAACCCATTCACTCTCCATCACCCAGTGTACCTGAACCCCTTCACTCTCCCTCACACAGTGTACCTGAACCCCTTCACTCTCCCTCACCCAGTGTACCTGAACCCCTTCACTCTCCCTCACCCAGTGTACCTGAACACCTTCACACTCCCACTCCCAGTGTACCTGAACCCCTTCACACTCCCTCACCCAGTGTACCTGAAGCCCTCCACTCTCCCACACCCAGTGTACCTGAACCCCTTCACTCTCCCTCACCCAGTGTACCTGAACCCCTTCACTCTCCCTCACCCAGTGTACCTGAACCCATTCACTCTCCATCACCCAGTGTACCTGAACCCCTTCACTCTCCCTCACCCAGTGTACCTGAACCCCTTCACCCTCCCTCACCCAGTGTACCTGAACCCCTTCACCCTCCCACTCCCAGTGTACCTGAACCCATTCACTCTCCCTCACCCAGTGTATCCGAACCCCTCACTCTACCTCGCCCAGTGTAACTGAACCCATTCACTCTCCTTCACCCAGTGTACCTGAACCCATTCACTCTCCCTCACCCAGTGTACCTGAACCCCTTCACCCTCCCTCACCCAGTGTATCCTGAACCCCTTCACTCTCCCTCACCCAGTGTACCTGAACCCCTCCACTCTCCCACACCCAGTGTACCTGAACCCATTCACTCTCCATCACCCAGTGTACCTGAACCCCTTCACTCTCCATCACCCAGTGTACCTGAACCCCTTCACCCTCCCTCACCCAGTGTACCTGAACCCCTTCACTCTCCCACACCCAGTGTACCTGAACCCCTTCACTCTCCCACACCCAGTGTACCTGAACCCCTTCACCCTCCCTCACCCAGTGTACCTGAACTCCTTCACTCTCCATCACCCAGTGTACCTGAATCCCTTCTCCCTCCCACTCCCAGTGTACCTGATCCCCTTCACTCCTTCTCACCCTGTGTACCTGAACCACTTCACACTCCCTCGCACAGTGTACCTGAACCCCTTCACTCTCCCTCACCCAGTGTACCTGAACCCCTTCACTCTCCCTCACCCAGTGTACCTGAACCCCTTCACTCTCCCTCACCCAGTGTACCTGAACCCCTTCACTCTCCCTCACCCAGTGTATCTGAACCCCTTCACCCTCCCTCACACAGTGTACCTGAACCCCTTCACCCTCCCACTCCCAGTGTACCTGAACCCCTTCACTCTCCCTCACCCAGTGTACCTGAAACCCTTCACCCTCCCACTCCCAGTGTACCTGAACCCCTTCACTCTCTCACACCCAGTGTACCTGAACCCCTTCACTCTCCCTCACCCAGTGTACCTGAACCCATTCACTCTCCATCACCCAGTGTACCTGAACCCCTTCACTCTCCCTCACCCAGTGTACCTGAACCCCTTCACCCTCCCTCACCCAGTGTACCTGAACCCCTTCACCCTCCCTCACCCAGTGTACCTGAACCCATTCACTCTCCCTCACCCAGTGTACCTGAACCCCTTCACTCTCCCTCACCCAGTGTACCTGAACCCATTCACTCTCCTTCACCCAGTGTACCTGAACCCCTTCACTCTCCCTCACCCAGTGTACCTGAACCCATTCACTCTCCCTCACCCAGTGTACCTGAACCCCTTCACTCTCCCTCACCCAGTGTACCTGAACCCCTTCACTCTCCCACACCCAGTGTACCTGAACCCCTTCACCCTCCCTCACCCAGTGTACCTGAACCCCTTCACCCTCCCACTCCCAGTGTACCTGAACCCCTTCACTCTCCCTCACCCAGTGTACCTGAACCCCTTCACTCTCCCTCACCCAGTGTACCTGAACCCCTCCACTCTCCCACACCCAGTGTACCTGAACACCTTCACTCTCCCTCTCCCAGTGTACCTGAACCCATTCACTCTCCTTCACACAGTGTACCTGAACCCATTCACTCTCCCTCACCCAGTGTACCTGAACCCCTTCACTCTCCCTCACCCAGTGTACCTGAACCCCTTCACTCTCCCACACCCAGTGTACCTGAACCCCTTCACTCTCCCTCACCCAGTGTACCTGAACCCATTCACTCTCCTTCACCCAGTGTACCTGAACCCCTTCACCCTCCCTCACCCAGTGTACCTGAACCCCTTCACTCTCCCACACCCAGTGTACCTGAACCCCTTCACTCTCCCACACCCAGTGTACCTGAACCCCTTCACTCTCCCTCACCCAGTGTACCTGAACCCCTTCACTCTCCATCACCCAGTGTACCTGAACCCCTTCACCCTCCCACTCCCAGTGTACCTGAACCCCTTCACTCTCCCTCACCCAGTGTACCTGAACCCCTTCACTCTCCCACACCCAGTGTACCTGAACCCCTTCACTCTCCCTCACCCAGTGTACCTGAACCCCTTCACTCTCCCTCGCACAGTGTACCTGAACCCATTCACACTCCCTCACCCAGTGTATCCGAACCTCTTCGCTCTCCTTCGCCCAGTGTACCTGAACCCCTCACCCTCCCTCACCCAGTGTATCTGAACCCCTCCACTCTCCCACACCCAGTGTACCTGAACCCCCTCACTCTCCCACACCCAGTGTACCTGAACCCCTTCACCCTCCCTCACCCAGTGTACCTGAACTCCTTCACTCTCCATCACCCAGTGTACCTGAATCCCTTCACCCTCCCACTCCCAGTGTACCTGAACCCCTTCACTCCTTCTCACCCAGTGTACCTGAACCCCTTCACTCTCATAGTCCCAGTGTACCTGAACCCCTTCACTCTCCCTCACCCAGTGTACCTGAACCCCTTCACTCTCCCTCACCCAGTGTACCTGAACCCCTTCACACTCCCTCACCCAGTGTACCTGAACCCCTTCACTCTCCCTCACCCAGTGTACCTGAACCCCTTCACCCTCCCTCACCCAGTGTACCTGAACCCCTTCACTCTCCCACACCCAGTGTACCTGAACCCCTTCACTCTCCCTCACCCAGTGTACCTGAACCCCTTCACTCTCCCTCACCCAGTGTACCTGAACCCCTTCACCCTCCCACTCCCAGTGTACCTGAACCCCTTCACTCTCCCTCACCCAGTGTACCTGAACCCCTTCACCCTCCCTCACCCAGTGTACCTGAACCCCTTCACTCTCCCACACCCAGTGTACCTGAACCCATTCACTCTCCATCACCCAGTGTATCTGAACCCCTTCACTCTCCCTCGCACAGTGTACCTGAACCCCTTCACCCTCCCTCACCCAGTGTACCTGAACCCCTTCACCCTCCCACTCCCAGTGTATCTGAACCCATTCACTCTCCCTCACCCAGTGTACCTGAACCCCTTCACTCTCCCTCACCCAGTGTACCTGAACCCCTTCACTCTCCCTCACCCAGTGTACCTGAACCCCTTCACCCTCCCTCACCCAGTGTACCTGAACCCCTTCACTCTCCCTCACCCAGTGTATCTGAATCCCTTCACTCACCCTCAGCCAGTGTACCTGAACCCCTTCACCCTCCCTCACACAGTGTACCTAAGCACCTTCACTCTCCTTCACCAAGCGACCCTGAACCCCTTCACCCTCCCTCACCCAGTGCAACTGAACCCCTTCACCCTCCCTCACCCAATGTATCGGAACCCTTCACTCTCCCTCACCCAGTGACCCTGAACACCTTCACTCTCCCTCTCCCAGTGCACCTGAACCCATTCACTCTTCAACACCTTGTGTACCTAAACCCCCTCACCCTCCAACACCCAGTGTATCCGAACCCCTTCACCCTCCCTCTCCCAGTGTACCTGAACCCTTTCACTCGCCCTAACCCAGTGTATCTGGACCCCTTCATTCTCCCTCACCCAGTGTATCTGAACCCCTTCACTCTCCCTCACCCAGTGTATCTGAACCCCTTCATTCTCCCTCACCCTGTGTATCTGAACCCCTTCACTCTCCCTCACCCAGTGTATCTGAACCCCTTCATTCTCCCTCACCCAGTGTATCTGAACCCCTTCACCCTCCCTCACCCAGTGTACCTGAACCCCTTCATTCTCCCACACCCAGTGTCTCCGAACCCCAGCACTTTTCCTCACCCAGTGTATCTGAGCCCCTTCACTCTCCCTCACCCAGTGTATCTGAACCCCTTCATTCTCCCTCACCCAGTGTATCTGAACCCCTTCACTCTCCATCACCCAGTGTCTCCGAACCCTATCACTTTTCCTCACCCAGTGTACCTGAATCCCTTCACTCTCCATCACCCAGTGTACCTGAACCCCTTCACCCTCCCACTCCCAGTGTACCTGAACCCCTTCACTCTCCCTCACCCAGTGTACCTGAACCCCTCCACTCTCCCACACCCAGTGTACCTGAACCCATTCACTCTCCATCACCCAGTGTATCTGAACCCCTTCACTCTCCCTCACACAGTGTACCTGAACCCCTTCACCCTCCCTCACCCAGTGTACCTGAACCCCTTCACTCTCCCTCACCCTGTGTACCTGAACCCCTTCACCCTCCCTCACCTAGTGTACCTGAACCCCTTCACCCTCCCTCACCCAATGCACCTGACCCCTTCACTCTCCCTCACCTGGTGACCCTGAACCCCTTCACCCTCCCTCACCTAGTGACACTGAACCGCTTCACCCTCCCTCACCCAGTGTACCTGAACCCATTCACTCTCCCTCACCCAGTGTATCCGAACCCCTCACTCTACCTCGCCCAGTGTAACTGAACCCATTCACTCTCCTTCACCCAGTGTAACTGAACCCCTTCACTCTCCCTCACACAGTTTACCTGAACCCCTTCACTCTCCCTCACCCAGTGTACCTGAACCCCTTCACTCTCCCTCACCCAGTGTACCTGAACCCCTCCACTCTCCCACACCCAGTGTACCTGAACCCATTCACTCTCCATCACCCAGTGTACCTGAACCCCTTCACTCTCCCTCACCCAGTGTACCTGAACTCCTTCACTCTCCATCACCCAGTGTACCTGAATCCCTTCACCCTCCCACTCCCAGTGTACCTGAACCCCTTCACTCCTTCTCACCCAGTGTACCTGAACCCCTTCACTCTCCCTCACCCAGTGTACCTGAACCCCTTCACTCTCCCTCACCCAGTGTACCTGAACCCATTCACTCTCCCTCACCCAGTGTACCTGAACCCCTTCACTCTCCCTCACCCAGTGTACCTGAACCCATTCACTCTCCCTCACCCAGTGTACCTGAACCCCTTCACCCTCCCTCACACAGTGTACCTGAACCCCTTCACCCTCCCACTCCCAGTGTACCTGAACCCCTTCACTCTCCCTCACCCAGTGTACCTGAACCCCTTCACCCTCCCACTCCCAGTGTACCTGAACCCCTTCACTCTCCCACACCCAGTGTACCTGAACCCCTTCACTCTCCCTCACCCAGTGTACCTGAACCCCTTCACTCTCCCTCACACAGTGTACCTGAACCCATTCACTCTCCATCACCCAGTGTACCTGAACCCCTTCACTCTCCCTCACACAGTGTACCTGAACCCCTTCACCCTCCCTCACCCAGTGTACCTGAACCCCTTCACCCTCCCTCACCCAGTGTACCTGAACCCATTCACTCTCCCTCACCCAGTGTATCTGAACCCCTTCACTCTCCCTCACCCAGTGTACCTGAACCCCTTCACTCTCCCTCACCCAGTGTACCTGAACCCCTTCACTCTCCCTCACCCAGTGTACCTGAACCCCTTCACTCTCCCTCACACAGTGTACCTGAACCCCTTCACTCTCCCTCACCCAGTGTACCTGAACCCCTTCACTCTCCCACACCCAGTGTACCTGAACCCCTTCACCCTCCCTCACCCAGTGTACCTGAACCCCTTCACCCTCCCACTCCCAGTGTACCTGAACCCCTTCACTCTCCCTCACCCAGTGTACCTGAACCCCTTCACCCTCCCACTCCCAGTGTACCTGAACCCCTTCACTCTCCCACACCCAGTGTACCTGAACCCCTTCACTCTCCCTCACCCAGTGTACCTGAACCCATTCACTCTCCCTCACACAGTGTACCTGAACCCATTTGCTCTCCCTCACTCAGTGTATCTGAACCCCTTCACCCTCCCTCACACAGTGTACCTGAACCCCTTCACCCTCCCACTCCCAGTGTACCTGAACCCATTCACTCTACCTCACCCAGTGTACCTGAACCCATTCACTCTCCTTCACCCAGTGTACCTGAACCCCTTCACCCTCCCTCACCCAGTGTATCTGAACCCCTCTACTCTCCCACACCCAGTGTACCTGAACCCCTTCACTCTCCCACACCCAGTGTACCTGAACCCCTTCACCCTCCCTCACCCAGTGTACCTGAACTCCTTCACTCTCCATCACCCAGTGTACCTGAACCCCTTCACCCTCCCACTCCCAGTGTACCTGAACCCCTTCACTCCTTCTCACCCAGTGTACCTGAACCCCTTCACTCTCACAGTCCCAGTGTACCTGAACCCCTTCACTCTCCCTCACCCAGTGTACCTGAACCCCTTCACTCTCCCTCGCACAGTGTACCTGAACCCATTCACTCTCCCTCACCCAGTGTACCTGAACCCCTTCACTCTCCCTCACCCAGTGTACCTGAACCCCTTCACTCTCCCTCACCCAGTGTACCTGAACCCCTTCACTCTCCCACACCCAGTGTACCTGAACCCCTTCACTCTCCCACACCCAGTGTACCTGAACCCCTTCACCCTCCCTCACCCAGTGTACCTGAACTCCTTCACTCTCCATCACCCAGTGTACCTGAATCCCTTCACCCTCCCACTCCCAGTGTACCTGAACCCCTTCACTCTCCCTCACCCAGTGTACCTGAACCCCTTCACTCTCCCAGTCCCAGTGTACCTGAACCCCTTCACTCTCCCTCACCCAGTGTACCTGAACCCCTTCACTCTCCCTCGCACAGTGTACCTGAACCCATTCACACTCCCTCACCCAGTGTACCTGAACCCCTTCACTCTCCCTCGCACAGTGTACCTGAACCCCTTCACTCTCCCTCACCCAGTGTACCTGAACCCCTTCACTCTCCCACACCCAGTGTACCTGAACCCCTTCACTCTCCCTCACCCAGTGTACCTGAACCCCTTCACTCTCCCTCACCCAGTGTACCTGAACCCCTTCACCCTCCCACTCCCAGTGTACCTGAACCCCTTCACTCTCCCTCACCCAGTGTACCTGAACCCCTTCACTCTCCCACACCCAGTGTACCTGAACCCCTTCACTCTCCCACACCCAGTGTACCTGAACCCATTCACTCTCCATCACCCAGTGTATCTGAACCCCTTCACTCTCCCTCGCACAGTGTACCTGAACCCCTTCACTCTCCCTCACCCAGTGTACCTGAACCCCTTCACCCTCCCACTCCCAGTGTACCTGAACCCCTTCACTCTCCCTCACCCAGTGTACCTGAACCCCTTCACTCTCCCTCACCCAGTGTACCTGAACCCCTTCACTCTCCCTCACCCAGTGTACCTGAACCCCTTCACCCTCCCTCACCCAGTGTACCTGAACCCCTTCACTCTCCCTCACCCAGTGTATCTGAATCCCTTCACTCACCCTCAGCCAGTGTACCTGAACCCCTTCACCCTCCCTCACACAGTGTACCTAAGCACCTTCACTCTCCTTCACCAAGCGACCCTGAACCCCTTCACCCTCCCTCACCCAGTGCAACTGAACCCCTTCACCCTCCCTCACCCAATGTATCGGAACCCTTCACTCTCCCTCACCCAGTGACCCTGAACACCTTCACTCTCCCTCTCCCAGTGCACCTGAACCCATTCACTCTTCAACACCTTGTGTACCTAAACCCCCTCACCCTCCAACACCCAGTGTACCTGAACCCCTTCACTCTCCCTCTCCCAGTGTACCTGAACCCCTTCACTCTCCCTCACCCAGTGTACCTGAACCCCTTCACTCTCCCTCACCCAGTGTACCTGAACCCCTTCACTCTCCCTCACCCAGTGTATCTGAACCCCTTCACTCTCCCTCACCCAGTGTATCTGAACCCCTTCACTCTCCCTCACCCAGTGTACCTGAACCCCTTCACTCTCCCTCACCCAGTGTACCTGAACCCCTTCACTCTCCCTCACCCAGTGTACCTGAACCCCTTCACTCTCCCACACCCAGTGTACCTGAACCCCTTCACTCTCCCTCACCCAGTGTACCTGAACCCCTTCACTCTCCCTCACCCAGTGTATCTGAACCCCTTCACTCTCCCTCACCCAGTATACCTGAACCCCTTCACTCTCCATCACCCAGTGTACCTGAACCCCTTCACTCTCCCTCACCCAGTGTACCTGAACCCCTTCACTCTCCATCACCCAGTGTACCTGAACCCCTTCACTCTCCCACTCCCAGTGTACCTGAACCCCTTCACTCTCCCTCACCCAGTGTACCTGAACCCCTCCACTCTCCCACACCCAGTGTACCTGAACCCATTCACTCTCCATCACCCAGTGTACCTGAACCCCTTCACTCTCCCTCACACAGTGTACCTGAACCCCTTCACTCTCCCTCACCCAGTGTACCTGAACCCCTTCACTCTCCCTCACCCAGTGTACCTGAACCCCTTCACCCTCCCTCACCCAGTGTACCTGAACCCCTTCACTCTCCCTCACCCAGTGTACCTGAACCCCTTCACTCTCCCTCACCCAGTGTACCTGAACCCCTTCACCCTCCCTCACCCAGTGTACCTGAACCCCTTCACTCTCCCTCACCCAGTGTACCTGAACCCCTTCACTCTCCCTCACCCAGTGTACCTGAACCCCTTCACTCTCCCACACCCAGTGTACCTGAACCCCTTCACTCTCCTTCACCCAGTGTACCTGAACCCCTTCACCCTCCCTCACCCAGTGTACCTGAACCCCTTCACTCTCCATCACCCAGTGTACCTGAATCCCTTCACCCTCCCACTCCCAGTGTACCTGAACCCCTTCACTCTCCCTCACCCAGTGTACCTGAACCCCTTCACCCTCCCACTCCCAGTGTACCTGAACCCCTTCACCCTCCCACTCCCAGTGTACCTGAACCCCTCCACTCTCCAACACACCCAGTGTACCTGAACCCATTCACTCTCCATCACCCAGTGTATCTGAACCCCTTCACTCTCCCTCACCCAGTGTACCTGAACCCCTTCACTCTCCCTCACCCAGTGTACCTGAACACCTTCACTCTCCTTCACCCAGTGTACCTGAACCCCTTCACTCTCCCTCACCCAGTGTACCTGAACCCCTTCACTCTCCCTCACCCAGTGTCCCTGAACCCCTTCACCCTCCCTCACCCAGTGTACCTGAACCCCTTCACTCTCCCTCACCCAGTGTACCTGAACACCTTCACTCTCCCTCTCCCAGTGCACCTGAACCCCTTCACTCAACAACACCCTGTGTACCTGAACCCATTCACTCTTCAACACCTAGTGTACCTAAACCCCCTCACCCTCCCACACCCAGTGTATCCGAACCCCTTCACCCTCCCACACCCAGTTTACATAAACCCCTTTACCCAATTTCCCTCGGGATCAATAAAATATGACTATGACTATTCAATCTCCCTCACCAACAGTACCTGAACCCCTTCACCCTCCCTTACCCAGTGCATCTGACCCCTTCACTCTCCCTCACCCAGTGTACCTGAACCCCTTCACCCTCCCTCACCCAGTGTACCTGAACCCCTTCACCCTCCCTCACCCAGTGTACCTGAACCCATTCACTCTCCGTGTCATAGTGACCCTGAACCCCTTCACTCTCCCTCACCCAGTGCACCTGAACCCCTTCACTCAATGATACCCAGTGTATCTGAACCCCTTCACCCTCCTTCACCCATTGTATCTGAACCCCTTCACCCTCCTTCACACAGTGTACCTTAATCCCTTCACTCTCCATCACCCAGTGTACCTGAATCCCTTCACCCTCCCACTCCCAGTGTACCTGAACCCCTTCACTCTCCCACACCCAGTGTACCTGAACCCCTTCACTCTCCCTCACCCAGTGACCCTGAACCCCTTCACTCTCCCTCACCCAGTGCACCTGAACCCCTTCACTCAACGACACCCAGTGTGCTTGAACCCACCCTCTGTTCCACTCCCGTCGTCCTGTGTCACCATTTCTGTATGTTTCCCCTTGACCCCTCTATAGTTGATGCCTCGTCTCCCCTGCTTCCAAGAGCTTTCAACTACTGCACAGCCACCCAGAGGTGAAGGAGGAAAGGAAGACCGACTTCATTGGCTTCTAGTCCCTGTTGCTGGCTTTGCCTGGTCTTGAAAGCCCAGTCAGCTGTGACCAAGGGTAGAACAACTTTAATCTTTAAGCTGTAATGATATTGCATCACATTGAGTAGACCAGCAACCAACACCTCAGACCTCTCTTGTGAAACGGCCACTTTAGGGCAAGCTTGATTACTGATATAGATTTTTACAGTGTAACTTCTGCCACGACCCAACTCCACTTTTTGGGAGTTGATTTAAATATCTCTTTATCTTTTGACTGTACTTCATGTTGGTGTTGTTTTAAGGGAATTTACACAAACTATTTCTTCTCTTCTTTCCAGGAGGAGTTCTGGGTCATCTATACAGGTATGCTTTCAGAACATTTCACAAACTGCTGGGTGATTATCAGCAGAGTGAAATGTATTTCTCCACTTCTGTCCTAAACTTGGAATGGTCTTTCGAAAATCTCTGTTGTGGTGTAATGCATCAATGAAACCGGCCTTTTGGCCTGCTGAGCCTCTGTGAACCATCAGGAACACATTTATACAATATCAACAGAAAAGACAGGAAATACTCAGTAAGTCCTTCAGCATCTCTGGAGATAAACAGCTAACACTTGCTGTCAAAACTGGGAAAGAATTGAACTGAATTGACTTTATTTCTTACATCATTCACATGCGTGAGTAAAAATCCGTGCATTACGTCTGCGTCTAAATGTACAATGTGTAATCACAGTAATTTATAATAATTTATAATAAATAGAACAGTCAATGTAATATCGAGTACACTCAGATCAGTGTGAGTTCATCAGTTTGGTGGCCTGGTGGAAGAAGCTGTCCCAGAGCCTGTTGGTCCTGGCTTTTATGCTGCGGTACCACTTCCGGGATGGTAGCAGCTTGAATAGATTGTGGTTGGGATAGTTTGGGCCCCCAATGATCCTACGGGCCCTTTTTACACACGTCCTTGTAAATGTCCTGAATCGTGGGAAGTTCACAACTACAGATGTGCTGGGCTGTCCACACCACTCTCTGCAGAGTCCTGTGATTAAAGGAGGTACAGTTCCCATACCAGTGATGCAGACAGTTAGGATGCTCTCAATTGTGCCCCTGTAGAAAGTTCTTAGGATTTACACACCCATACCAAACTTCCTCAACCATCTGAGGTGAAAGAGGCATTGTTGTGCACTTTTCACCACACAGCTGATGTGTACAGACCAAGTGAGGTCCTCAGTGATGTGGATGCCGAGGTACTTCAACCCCAGATCCATTGATGTCAATAGGGGTTAGCCTGTCTCCATTCCTCCTGTGATCCACAACCAGCTCCTTTGTTTCCGCAACATTGAGGAAGAAGTTGTTTCTTTGACACCACTGAGTCAGAGAGATAACTTCATTCCTATAGGCCACCTTGTTAATGTTTGAGATAAGGCCAATCAATGTAGTGCCGTCAGCAAAAAAGAAACAAGTTAGTTGTCATGAGGGGAGGTGGAGGAAGGGATGGGTAGAACAATGGGCATATCTTTGATAGGATGAGACCAAATGGGTTAATGTGGCATTTACCAGGACAGTAAGCTTCTTTGTTGGTTAATGTGTTGTAAATAGCAAGACCATAGGACATGTCCAACAGGCCAGAATGTAAAATTAGAATTGAAAACAGGAGCCAAAATGATGACAGCAGAAATTGTTTGATACAGTGGAAAGGTGGTGAATTCTGTACAGAGTCCAGGCAGGTGCAATGTGCCCAGACTGAAGATAAGGTGTTCACCCTCAGCCTCGTACTGGGCTTCAGAATAACGGTGCAGGGGGTCAGAGTGGGCAGGCAAGAGGCAACAGGAAGCTCAGGTTCAATCCTGCAGGAGCTCCATGTTGGATTTTGTTCTCTCTATGTGCAAAAATGTTATTTTATTTTACCCACATTTCCATAATTTCTCCTGGTTTCAACCACTCACCGACAAATTTAGGGCAATTTACAGTGGCCAGACAACCTAGTGACCCAATTGCAAGGGCTTGAGAAGTGCAAAAATACTGGAACACCCCAGGGGAAGCAACAGTGTCACAGGGAGGATGAGCAAACTCCACACTGACAACGTCTGAGCTCAAGATCAAGATCAAGTTTGGCTCACTGGCACAATGAGGCAGCAGCTCTGGCAGTGGTCACTGTGTTACCATAAACAATCATCAAGCTGAAGCAATAACTCCCTTTCTATCTTCACCACACTCCCTGGCCCACTGAATGTCCCATTATTTCCTGCCTGGCCCACTGAGTGTTTCCATCATTTACTGCCTGGCCCACTGAGTGTTTCCATCATTTACTGCCTGACCCACTGAGTGTTTCCACCATTTCCTGCCTAACTGTGTCTGAACATGGCAATGATGAGGCTGCAGAATCTGATCTCTCCGTCCCATGTCATCCTCAGACTGATGCGGGCAGTAAACTCTCGTCTTTCTCTGCACTTCTGGTAGTGTCATGGCTCTAGCTGCATCATTGTGGTGTGTGGAGCCACAGAGGGTAATCTTTGTACCCCAGGTAGTGCCTGTTGAAATAGTCAGAAGTGCTGACTCCTTTAGGGAGATAAAGTCAACTATGTGCCAGGAAACATGGAGTTTGCCATGAGAAAACTTTTTTCATAATCCGTAACAGCTCACATATTGTGGGAGCAGACGTCCTTCTCATTGAGAAAAGAAGTCCCAGCTATTGAAGGAAGTCGCTGGCTTTCCACAGGAGTAGACAGCCTCCTGGAAGCTGACAATGCAGCTGAGAGGCTACCTGTTCAACACCATCGTCCATTCTTCATGAATGCAGTGCTTGAGTGGCCTCCCTGATGCTGCAGTGGGCTGCCAGAGATCTGATAGTGGCTGCTTGGAAATGTCCTGTGACAAGGAAACTGAGAAGGAAGGTGATCCTGGCTTCAGTGAAGAGGTGAGTCTGGCAGGAGAGTGTAGCCGAAGGCCCTCTTTCAGATGTCCCTTAGTCAGCACTGGAAGCTTTGGAAGACCTGGGTTTGGGAATATCTCGGGGTCTGAGTAGGATAGAAGGAAGCAGGGAAGCAGGAAGGTTGCAGAAGGACTGAGACAAAGGAAAACGGGCTAATAAGTGGCCGATGGAATGTAGTGTCGGGAAGTGTAAGGTCATGCACTTTGGTAGAAGGAATAAAAGTGTAGACTATTTTCTGGATGGGGCGAAATTTCAAAACTCATCGATGCGAATGCACTTGAGAGTCCTTGTGCAGGATTTCCTAAAGGTTGAATTGCAGTTTGAGCTGGTAGTGAGGAAGGCAAATGCAATGTTAGCACTCATTTTACGAGGCTTTGTGAAGCCCTGGTGAGGCCTCACTTGGAGTATTTTGGGCCCCTTATCTATGAAAGGGTGTGCTGACATGGGAGAGGGTTCAAAGGAGGTTCACGAAGATGATCCGGGATTGATGCCTCTGGACCTGTATTCATTGGAATTTAAAAGAATGAGGGGGGATCTCTGAAGGCATAGATAGAGTGGATGTGGAAAGGATGTTTCCTGTAGAGGGGGAGTGTAGGACATGAGGACACAATTTCTGAATAGCAGGATGTCCACGTTGAACAGAGATGCCAGAGGGTGGTGAATCTGTGGAATTCATTGCCACAGGCAGCTGTGTAGGCCAGGTCATTGAGTGTATTTAAGGGGGAGGTTAATAGATTCTTGATATGTGAGGGTGTGAAAGAATACGGGGAGGTTGGAGAATGGGGTGGAGAGGGAAATGTATCAGACATGATTAAATAGCAGAACAAACTCAATGGATCAAATGGCCTAATTGTGCTCTAGTGGCTTATGGTCTTAATGCATCGTAAGTGCACTGGGAATGTCGGGCAGGATAGTGAAATGAGACTCTGCAGAATGTCCTGTGTCCCTGATGACTTCACCTGCAAGAAGTGTCTCCAGCTGCAGTTTCTTCCAGGGTGTGTTAAGGATTTAGAACAGGAGATGGATAAATTCTGGATAATTCGGGAGACTGGGGACATACAGGGAGGTAGCTACCCCCAAGATTCAGCACACAGGTGGACCATTAGGAGGGGAAGGGGATGGGCAGCCAGTGCAGAATAGCCTGTGGCCATTTCTGTCAGCAACAGCTATACTGCTTTGGATACTGTTGCAGATAAGACCTAGCCGAGGAAAGTCACAGTAGACAGGTCTTTGGCACTCAGCCTGGCTTTGTGGCTCAGAAGGGAAGTGGGGAGAAAAGACAAGCTGTAGTGATAGGGGATTCCTCGGTTAGGGGAACAGACAGGAGGTCCTGTGGACGAAAATGAGACTCCCGGATGGTATGTAGCCTCCCAGCTGCCAGGGTCCAGGACATCTTGGATTGGGTCCACAGCACAGTATTCTTAACTGGAAGCTGAGGAGCCAGAGGTTGGTAACAATGGCTTAGTTAGGAAGGGTGATGAGGTCCTGCAAGGTGAGTTCGGCAGAGTTTGGTGCTAAGTTAAAGGAAAGGACCTCCAGGATTGCGATCTCAGGATTACTACCTGTGCAATGTGGTAGTGAGGCTACAACTAGGAAGATTATACCGTTTAACACAAGGTTAAAGAGATGGTGTAGGAGAGAGGGCTTCAGATTTTTGGGATCATTGAGTACTCTTCCGGGGAAGGTGGGATCTGTACGGAAGGGACGGATTGTGTCTGAATGGAGGGTGATTAGTATCCTTGGGGGAAGGCTTGCTAGTACTACATGGGGAGGGGGTCGGGGGGGTTAAACTGAAGTTGTAGGGGGGTGGGAACCAGAACACAAGTGCAGAGTGGCTGTGGGGAAAGATGTAGTTAAGTCTACATACAAGGTCAGGAAATGACAAATTGAGCATAGTGGGACTAATGTTCTGATTTTCAATGCATGGAGTATTGTAGGGAAGGCAGATGAGCTCAGGGTATGGACCAGCATGAGGAATTATGACATTGTAGCCATTAGTGAGACTTGGTTGCAGGAGGGACAGGACTGGCCACTCAGTCTTCCGGGGTTCTGTTGTTTTAAACATGATAGAGCAGGAGGGATTAAAGGGAAGGGTGACATTACTAGTCAGGGAAAATGTCACGACAGTGAATAGACAGGACAGTCTGGAGAGCTTGCCTACTGAGGCTATATAGGTGGAACTGTGGAATAAGAAAAGGATGGCCACATTAATGGTATTATGTCATAGATTAGCCCCCACAGTCAGTGGATTTAGAGGAGGAAATTTTGTAGAGAGATCGCAGACTGTTGCAAAAGGCATACTTTCCACATATTGACTGGGATGATGGAAAAGGGCTGGATGGGATAGAGTTTGTCAAATGTGTTCAGGACGGTGTTCCGGCTTAGTCAGTACATAAAGGTCCCAACTAGAGAGAGTGCAATACTAGATCTCCTATTAGGGAATAGGACAAGGCAGGCGACAGAAGTTTGCATAGGGGACCACATTGCATCTAGTGATCATAATGCCATTCATTTCAAGGCAACTGCAGTGTTAGCATTTACTTCAAGAGGACTAGAATATAATAACAAGGAACATAATATAATAATAATATAACATAATAACCCTCCCTGCCCCTGAAGACTTCTCCCTCCACCCCTCTCTCCCTTCTGGTGAGTGCTTCTGTTCCAAGCCCCCCAGCTTTTGAGTTTCCTATCTCCATGGGGATAACCACTGCGGGTCAGGATGAGAGATATTGGAGAGGCTACATCAAGGCAAGGCTGCTAGACTGGACAGTATCAGCCCCAGGGTACTGAAGGCCCATGCGAGCCAGCTGTCTGGTAGTTTGCCAGTACCTTTACAATCTGAGTCTGAGTCAGGAAAAGATACCGGGTGCCATGGAAGTCTTCCTGCTTGGTTCCTGTACCCAAGAAGGTGACTCCATCTGACATCATCTGACTACAGAGCAATTGTCCTCACATCTCTTGTGTGAAAGTGCTGGAGAGGCTGCTTCAGACTTACCTTGGACCACAGGTGAGATCTTCATTGGACCCTCTACAGTTTGCCTACCAACCTCATGTGGGAGTGGAAGATGCCATCATCTACCTGTCGAAGAGAGCTCACTCCCACCTGGATGATGCTGGTGGCACTGTGAGAATCACATTTTTTGATTTCTATAGTGACTTCAGTACAATTCAGCCACTTCTGAGCGAGAAGCTGCAAAAGATGGGCGTAGACCAATCCACTATCTGCTGGATTACTGACGACCTGACAGATAGACCCCAGTTTGTATGGCTGGGTAGTTCTCTGTCTGAGGTGGTGGTGAGTGGAACTGGAGCCCCACAAGGAACTGTCCTGTTTCCGTTTCTGTTCACACTGTACACCTCAGACTTTCAGTACAAATCTGAGTCCTGTCAATTGCAGAAGTTCTCTGATGTCTCTGTGGTGGTTGAGTGTATCAGAGGTGGGCAGGAGTAAGTACAGAGGAACGATGGACAAGTTTGTGGAGCAGTATGTGAGGAATTATCTGCTCCTGAATGTGGCCAAACCCAGGAAGATGGTGATTGATTTTAAGAGGAAGACGACCGTCAGGAGTCCTGTATACATTCTGGGAGAAGGAGTGACATACAGATGCTTGGGTGTTCACCTCAACAACTGACTTGACAGGAAAACCAACACCAAGGCTGTTTACAAGAAGAGGATGGGCAGATTCTATTTTCTAAGGAAGCTGAGCTCCTTCAATGTGTGCAGCACGATGTTAAAAATCTTTTACCGGTCTGTTGTAGCGAGTGCAGTCTTCTTTGCTTCTTTATGTTGTGGGAGCAGCATCGTTGCTGGTGATGCAACAGATTAGATAAACTCATCAAGAAGGCTGGATCCATCCTGGGCTACAACCCAGACTCTTTTGAGTTAGTGGTGGAGAGGAGGTCACTAAACAAACTGTTATCTGTTATGGACAATCTGGCTCATCCTCTCCATGAACTACTGAATAAGAAGCAGAGCACCTTTTCAAACAGACATTCAGCTCCGCCATCACAAAGGTCATTACAGAAAATCTTCCCTATTGAATGTAATAAGCATATACAACAGGTTCATCTCTGTGCGACAGGAGAACACGCATCATAGTACAATAGTCTCTGTTTTATTACTTCGTACATTATTATTGCACATTGGGAAATTATTATTGTGTATATTATTATTCTGTACTTTATTATTAGTTAAGTCTGCACGCTGCTAAGTGTGTTTTTAAATGTTAATGCTGTAACAAAAGAATTTCTCACTCGGGATCAATAAAGTACTTAGTATCATTATTAAAGTTCAGGCTTCATAAGGCACTAGTGAGACCTCACTTGGAGTATTATGCGTACTTTTGGGGCCCTTATTTAAGAAAAGTTGTGCTGACATTGGAGGGGGTTCCAAGGAGGGAATGAAAGACTTATCATAGGGGGATCATGTACAATGCCTACAAAAACTATTCACCAACCCCACCGCACCCCCCCCGGACGTTTTCATGTTTTATTGTTTTACAACATTGAATTACGATGGATTTAACTTGGCTTTCTTTTTGATACTGCTAAACGGAAAAAGACTCTTTTGTGTCAAAGTGATCTAAATTAATTATAAACATGAGATACAAAATAATTGATTACACAAGTATTCACCCCCTTCAAGTCAGTATTTAGTAGATGCACCTTTGGCAGCAATTACAGCCTTGAGTCTGTGTAGATAGGTCTCTATCAGCTTTGCACATCTGGACACTCCAATTTCTCTCCATTTTTCTTTACAAAACTGCTCAAGCTCTGTCAGATTGCATGGGGATTGTGAGTGAAAAGCCCTTATCAAGTACAGCCACAAATTCTCAATTGAATTGAGGTCTAGACTCTGACTTGGCCACTCCTGGACATGAACTTTGTTGTTTTTAAGCCATTCTCGAGTAGCTTTGGCTTTATGCTTGGGGTCTTTGTCTTGCTGGAAAACTGCTCCCAACTCACAGTTCTCTTGCAGACTTCATCAGGATTTCCCTGTATTTTGCTGCATTCATTTTACCCTCTACCTTCACAAGCCTTCCAGGACCTGCTGCAGTGAAGCATCCTCACAGCATGATGCAGCCATCACCATTCTTCATGGTAGGGATTTTTTGATGATGTGTTCACGTGGTGTGCTTTGATGATGTCCAGTGTTTGGCTTATGCCAAACATAGCACTTAATCTGATGGCCAAAATGCTCAATTTTGGTTTCATCAGACCATAGAACCTTCTTCCAGCTGACATCAGAGTCTCCCACATGCCTTCTGGCAAGCTCTAGCTGAGAATTCATGTGAGTTCTTTTCATCAGTAACTTTCTCTTTGCCACTCTCCCATTAAGCTGCAACTGGTGAGGCACCTGGGCGACAGTTGTTGTATGCGCAGTCTCTCTCATCTCATCCACAGAAGCCAGTAACTCCTCCAGAGTTGTCATAGGTCTCTTGGTGGCCTCCCTCACTTGTTCCCTTCTTGCATAGTTACTCGGTTTTTGATGACGGCCTGCTCTGGACTGATCTACAGCTGCGCCATATTCTTTCTATTTCTCGATATTGACAACTGTACTCCAAGGGATAGTCAGTGACTTGGTAATTTTCTTGTATCCTTCTCATAACTGGTGCTTTTGAATACCCTTTTCACAGAGTTGCTTTGAGTTTTCTTTTGACTTCTTGGTGTAGTTTTTGCCTGGGTACTGACTCACCAGCAGTTGGACCTTCCAGATACGGGTGTATTTTCACTACAATCAATTGAAACACCTTAACTGTACACAGGTCTCCAAAAATACATCTTCATTTGACTAATTATGTGACTTGTAAAACCCTTTGGCTGCACTAGTGATGATTTGGTGTGTCATATTAAAGGGAGGTGAATACTTATGTAATCAATTATTTTGTGTTTTATATTTGTAATTAATTTAGATCTCTTTAACACTGAAGAATCTTTTCTGTTGATTAGTGTCAAAAAAGGCAAATTAAATCCACTGTGATTCAGTGTTGTAAAACACTAAAGCATGAAAACTTCCAAGGCGGGTGAATACCTTTTATAGGCACTGCAATGGCTCAGGGCCTGTATTTGCTGGCATTTAAAAGAATGAGGGAAGATATTATTAAAACCTATCGAATATTGAAATGCCTAGATAGAATGGATGTGAAGAGGATGTTCCCTACAATGGGGGAGTCTAGGACCAGAGGGCACAACTTCAGAATAAAGGGCTGTCCATTTAGAACAGAGATGAGGAGGAATTTCTTTAGCCAGAGGGTGGTGAATCTGTGGAATTTGTTGCCACAGGTGGCTTTGGAGGCCAGGTCATTGGGTATATTTGAGATGGAGATTGACAGATTCATGATTAGGCAGGGTGTGAAAAGTTACAGAGAGAAAGCAGGAAAATGGCATTGGGGGGAAATGGATCAGCCACGATGGAATGGTGGAGCAGGATCGATGGGCTGAATGGCCTAATTCTGCTCCTATATATTATTGTTTTATGGTCTTATGATATGGGGTCTCTGAAGATCCTCTGGAGGTAAGGTGAGTGCAGACATGGTGAACCAAAAGGATTGTTTCTGTGCTGCATGTCTTTAATCTACTCTACCACTCACCTACCAGAGGAGATTCATTTTGGCCAATCAACCTACCATCCTTTTATGATGTGAGCAGAAGCCCATGTGTTCACAGGGCCAAACTCTAAAGAGTTGTGAATGCAGCCCAGCCCATCACTCAAACCAGCCTGCCTCCATTGACTGTCTACACCCCCCCCCCCACTACGTGAGGAAAATATCCAACATAATCAAGGAACACCCTCCACCCTCTCATTACTTTTCCTTCACCCTCTTCCATTGGGCAAGATTTTAAAAGCTTAGAACAGTCGAGGACAGCTCCTGTCCTGTTGTTAAGAAATCTCTCACAGGCTAAACATAAACTCTCAAACTCCCATTCTAACACACCATTACTTTAATTTGCCTGACAGAGGAAATGGAGACTTGTCAGTGGGAATAGAATGTCTGCAGGAACCATTGAGCGTTCCGGTAAACACAACAAGACTCTGTGCAATCCGAAATCACTGGATGGGATTAAACAAAGATGTAAAAATAACAAATGCTTTTTTGCTACTTTGATTTAATCACAATTTTTCAAAGCTGTGTTCCCAATATCTGTGATTCAAGTATTTTCATATACTATTGATTCGTTATTTTGTTGAAACCAGAGACTTGTTTTAACAATTGTCACCTGCAGATGGCGATCAATGTGCATCAAACCCATGCCAAAATGGCGGAACGTGCACTGACCAGTTGAAAAGTTACCAGTGCTGGTGTCCAGAGAACTTTGAGGGCTGGAATTGTGAAACAGGTAAGAAATATATTTTATTGAAGCAGCCAAATAAAAACAAGCTTGGCTTTCTTTCACGTTCGAAAACTGTTCCTACTTCAAATTCACTGTAAAACACATAAAAAATGCTGATGAACGCATCAGGCGAGGCAGCATCTATAGGAAGAGGTACAGTCGACGTTTTGGGCCGAGACCCTTCGTCAGGACTAACTGAAGGAAGAGTTAGTAAGAGATTTGAACGTGGGAGGGGGAAGGGGAGATCCAAAATGATAGGAGAAGCCAGGAGGGGGAGGGATGGAGCCAAGAGCTGGACAGGTGATTGGCAAAAGGGATATGAGAGGATCATGGGACAGGAGGCCTAGGGAGAAAGAAAGGGGGGGGGAGCCCAGAGGATGGGCAAGCAGTATAGTGAGAGGCACAGAGGGAGAAAAAGGAGAGACAGAGAGAAGAAGGAGAGAGAGAGAGAGAAAAAAAGAATAAATAAATAAATAAATAAATAGATAGATAGATAACGGATGGGGTACAAAGGGAAAGTGGGGCATTAACGGAAGTTTGAGAAGTCAATCTTCATGCCATCAGTTTGGAGGCTACCCAGACGGAACATAAGGTGTTGTTCCTCCAACCTGAGTGCGGCTTCATCTTTACAGTAGAGGAGGCCGTGGATAGACATGTCAGAATGGGAATGGGATGTGGAATTAAAATGTGTGGCCACTGGGAGATCCTGCTTTCTCTGGCGAACAGAGTGTAGGTGTTCAGTGAAATGATCTCCCAGTCTGCGTCGGGTCTCGCCAATATATAGAAGGCCACATCGGGAGCACCGGACGCAGTATATCACCCCAGCCGACTCACAGGTGAAGTGATGCCTCACCTGGAAGGACTGTCTGGGGCCCTGAATGGTGGTGAGGGGGGAAGTGTAAAGGCATGTGTAGCAATTGTTCCACTTACAAGGATAAGTGCCGGGAGGGAGATCGCTGGGAAGGGATGGGGGGGGGGACAAATGGACACGGGCGGTTGCGTAGGGAGCGATCCCTGTGGAAAGCAGAGGGGGAAAGTGAAAGACGTGTTTAGTGGTGGGATTCCATTGGAGATGACGGAAGTTATGGAGAATTATATGTTGGACCTGGAGGCTAGTGGAGTGGTAGGTGAGGACAAGGGGAACCCTATTCCTAGTGGAGTGGCGGGAGGATGGAGTGAGAGCAGATGTGCGTGAAATAGGGGAGATGTGTTTGAGAGCAGAGTTGATAGTGGAGGAAGGGAAGCCCCTTTCCTTAAAAAAGGAGGACATCTCCCTCGTCCTGGAATGAAAAGCCTCATCCTGAGAGCAGATGCGGCGGAGCAGATGAATTGCTGGAAGTTGATGGCAGGGTGGGAAGAGGAATAGTCCAGGTAGCTGTGAGAGTCCGTAGGCTTATAGTAGACATCAGTAGATAAGCTGTCTCCAGAGATAGAGACAGAAAGATCTAGAAAGGGGAGGGAGGTATCGGAAATGGACCAGGTAAACTTGAGGGCAGGGTGAAAGTTGGAGGCAAATTTAATGAAGCCAACGAGCTCAGCATGCGTGCAGGAAGCAGCGCCAATGCAGTCGTCGATGTAGCGAAGGAAAAGTGGCGGACAGATACCAGTATAGGCTCGGAACATCGATTGTTCCACAAAGCCAACAAAAAGGCGGGCATAGCTAGGACCCATACGGGTGTCCATAGCTACACTTTAGTTTGGAGAAAGTGGGAGGAGCCAAAGGAGAAATTATTAAGAGTAAAGACTAATTCCGCTAGACGGAGCAGAGTGGTGGTAGAGGGGAACTGGTTAGGTCTGGAATCCAAAAAGAAGCGGAGAGCTTTGAGACCTTCCTGGTGGGGGATTGAAGTATATAGGGACTGGACATCCATGGTGGAAATAAAGCGGATGGGGGCCAGGGAACTTCAAATCATCAAAAAGTTTAAGAGCGTGAGAAGCGTCACGAATATGGGTAGGAAGGGATTGAACAAGGGGGGGCTAAAACCGTGTCAAGATATGCAGAAATGAGTTTGGTGGGGCAGAAGCAAGCTGAGACAATAGGTCTACCTGGACAGGCAGGTTTGTGGATCTTGGGTAGGAGGTAGAAACAGGAAGTGCAAGGTGTGGGAACTATAAGGTTGGTAGCAGTGGATGGGAGATCCCCTGACTGAGCGGATAAAGTTGGTGATGGTATGGGAGACAATGGCCTGGTGCTCCTTAGTGGGGTCATGATCGAGGGGTAAATAAGAGGAGGTATTCACGAGTTGTCGCTGTGCCTCGGCAAGGTAGAGGTCAATACACCAGACTACAACAGCAACCCCCCTTATCAGCCGATTTTATAATAAGGTTAGGATTAGTGTGGAGGGAGTGGAGAGCATAGCGTTCGGATGGGGTGAGGTTGGAATGGGAACAAGGTGCGGTGAAGTCCTGTCAGCAGTTAGCAATGAAGAGATCCAGAGCAGGCAGAAGACCAGAGTGGGGTGTCCATGAAGAGGAGGAGGGTTGAAGATGGGAGAAGGGGTCATCGGTGGGGGTGGAAGAGTCCTTGCCGAAGAAGTAGGCTCGAAGATGGAGCCGGCAGAAGAAGCGTTCAGTTCAGCGTCATGGCGAACACGGAACTCGCTGAGGTGTGGGCGAAGGGGGCAAAGGTGAGGCCCTTACTGAGGACAGAGCGTTCTACCTCAGACAGTTGAAGGTCGGAGGGGATGGTAAAGACCCGGCACGGATGAGAGCTGGGATCAGAGGGGGGAGGGGGAGGGAGGCTGGGGGTGTCAATGGGGAGGGGATGGTTGGGGTGAGAGGAAGATGGAGCCTCTGAGGGCCCAGGAGTTGACGGTGGGATCTGAAGGAGACGGGGTTGCAGAGTGGTGGTGGGGGAAGGGGAGACGGGAGTCACAATAGCAGCACATAAAGACCCGGCCTGGAGTTCAAGGCTGGGGTCGCAGTTGGTGGTTGTGCAATCGCTTTGAATGCGTCCATGGTCGTTGCTGGAGCCGACGAGATCAATGGCAGCGGCCGCAATCTGAAGCTCATGCTGGCTAGCATCGGGGCCAGCAGGCTCTGGGGTCTGCAGATGTAAGATCTTGCGATCCTTGCCTAACATGACAAGGTCAAAAAAACGGCGATTGCAGGCATGGATCCGATGGAGGATGAAGTAACGGGTAGGACCATTACAGACTGCGAAGAAAGTGTCCCGAAGGTGTGGAAGGGTCTGGGATAGGGACACCAAATACCTCCTCATGGCGAAGAGGATCGCCTTCAGAGCTTGACGGGAGAAGCGGCGAGAGGCAGAGTCAATAAAATGTCAGTACCTGGGATCCTCAGAAGGTCCAAATTGAGAGGCTCAAAAACGAATCCTAAAGCCAACTGGAGTATGTTGACGGCGGAGACATGTTCCAAGGAAGGATATATGGCTGTAATAGCAAGTCTGAGTCAAAATGTGATTGAAAATTCACCATATTTAGCTAAATGTGTATATCTTTCTGCCAATGTACACCATGTCAAGATTTAGCCAAATGAAAAGCAAGCTGTTGAAGCCAGAAAATACAATAATAGGGTCATAATAGATAAAAGATGATAGGGTTAATGTTTGAGGTGTGTCTGGTGGCGCTGGGCCTGTACTCACTGGGGTTTAGAAGAGTAAGGGGGGAATTTCATTGAAACTTACTGAATATTGAAAGACCTAGATAGAGTGGACATGGAGAGAGCTTTTCCAATACTGGGAGAGTCTAGAACCAAAGGGCACAGCTTCAGAATAGAGACAGAGAGGAGGAAGGATTTCTTTAGCCAGGCAGTGGTGAATCCGTGGAATTTATTGCTGCAGATGACTGTGGGGGTCAAGTCATTGGGTAGAGTTAAAGCAAACAAGCTCTTGGATATATTTAAAGTGAAGCTTGTCAGGTTCTTGATTAGTAAAGTTGTCAGAGGTAAAGGGTAGGAAGCAGGAAAATGGGGCCTATCTACTTCTAATTGTCTAAATCCTACTGACGAACCCCATTTAAGTTTCTTTGTTCATACAAACACCTCTCTCTTTCTTCATCCCGTTCTTTCTTTGTTGCTTCACCCTTCCCTTCAACATTGCAATTATCACACTTCCCATCCATCACCGACAAATATTTCCTCTCTACCTATCCATCCCTTCATGCTCTGCTGCATGTCTCTATCACTCATCCATCCCACCTTTCATTTATCCCGTGTTTCATTTCGATTCATGTCTCTCTCAATCCCAGTGACTTTTACAGACATCACTGTAGCCAGCCAGAGCATACAAATTCAGGCCGGGGGTCATGTTCTTGGTCTTTGCCATTCAATAGGACAATGGCTAATCTGACCTTAACTTCATTCCCACCTAACGCCAGAAACTTTCACCCACCTATCAAGAGCCTATCTACCTCTGCCTTAGAAATGTTCAGGATCTGCTTCCTCTGTGCTTTCAGGAAGAGAGTTGCAAAGTCCCTCAACCATCTGAGAGAAAATAAATTCACCTCGTCATTCTGTTCATGTTTCAAAGACTCCAGCTATTTCTGTTCCTTTGTATCTCCCTCATGTTCCCTTCACAGCTAACTTTCTTACCTATGTTTGTATCATCAGCAAATTTAGCAACCGTACCTTTGGTGCCTTAATCTAGGTAACTTGTTTTATAAGTGCAGCACATTTTGCCAAAGTGAGGAAGACCCATGTGCCGATTCTCCTGGATTTACGGACTCGGCTAACTGTGGTGGGACTGCCTTCATCTGCCTCCAAGTGGGTCTGCATGGCACTTCTCCCCACCCCGAGCTGCAGCAATTGGGGTCTGTCAAGCTGAGCAGAGGTGGGAGCATTGTGTCAGCCGGGCCAGAGTTCCCATGCCTGCTCACTCTCCCATCCCAGCTGTTTCTGTGATTCTCTCCCACACACTGCTATTGTTTATTCTGATTTATGAGCTATTCCGGATACGAACAATTCTCAGGAATGGAACCCTAATGAACCTGGGGCCTGCCTGTATGTGAACTCTGTTTCCTGTTAACCAATTTTCTAGCCACACTAAAATGTTACCTCCTGCATCATAACCCCTGATTTTCCACAACCTCTGAGGTGGGAGCTGACCAAGTGCAGTACGTCCTGCACTCTCTACTCCTCGGTCCATAGCATGTTTTCTTATCTCATGGACACAGATTCCCTTTTCCCATCTGAACTCTTGTATTGATCTAGACCAGCTCCCATTACCTCTGGCACTTCTCCTCAATCTGCTTTCTCCCAATTCCTGCCATGTGCTTGGGATGACAGTCAGGATCTGAATTACCCCACTCCTCACAAAGTTTTCACCCTTCCAGTGAATTACAGCAGCATTGCTTCACAGCTCCTTGATCGTAAGGGTTCTGGAGAATATTAGCCAACACAAGACCAATACTCACAGAATTTCAGCATTATACAGTTTGGCACAATCATTTGGCCCATGGTTGATCCCTAACTAACCCTCTCCAGCCTTTTCCGAGTGCACTGTAATTTCTGTTCTGAACGGTATTAATCCCGTTCTCTTTTGAAAGTTACTGCTCAACATGGGACGTGCGTTTGGGCTTCTGTACCTCCTGCTCGATGGGAGGGGTGGGGGCAGAAGAGAGAATGTCCGGGGAGGGTGGTGGGGGTTCTTAGGGGCTGGTTTCTGTGATGGGCTCAGCTGGGACTGAAACTGTTTACAATATACATTAATGATTTAGATGAAGGGATTAAAAGTAACATTAGCAGATTTGCAGATGACACAAAGCTGGGTGGCAGTGTGAAATGTGAGGAGGATGTTATGAGAATGCAGGGTGACTTGGACAGGTTGGGTGAGTGGGCGGATGCATAGCAGATGCAGTTTAATGTGGATAAATGTGCGGTTATCCACCTTGGTGGCAAGAACAGGAAGGCAGATTACTATTTGAATGGAGTCAAGTTAGGAATAGGGGAAGTACAATAAGATCTAGGTGTCCTTCTACATCAGTCACTGAAAGTAAGCATGCAGGTACAGCAGGCAGTGAAGAAAGCCAATGGCATGCTGGTCTTCATGACAAGGGGAATTGAGTATAGGAGCAAAGAGGTCCTTCTGCAGTTGTACAGGGCCCTGGTGAGACCACACCTGGAATATTGTGTACAGTTTTGGTCTCCAAATTTGAGGAAGGACATTCTTGCTATGGAGGGAGTGCAGCATAGGTTCACGAGCTTAATTCCTGGGATGGTGGGACTGTCATATGTTGAAAGATTGGAGTGACTGGGCTTGTATACACTGGAATTTAGAAGGATGAGAGGGGATCTTATTGAAACATATAAGATTATTAAGGGATTGGACACGCTGGAGACAGGAAGCATGTTCCCGCTGATGGGTGAGTCCAGAGCCAGAGGCCACAGTTTAAGAATAAGGGGTAGGCCATTTAGAACAGAGTTGAGGAAAAACTTTTTCACCCAGAGAGTGGTGGATCTGTGGACTGCTGTGCCCCAGAAGGCTGTGGAGGTGAAGTCTCTGGATGCTTTCAAGGAAGAGATGGTAAGAGCTCTTAAAGATAGCGGAGTCAAGGGATATAGGGAGAAGGCAGGAACGGGGTACTAATTGTGGATGATCAGCCATGATCACAGTGAATGGCGGTGCTGGCTCGAAGGGCAGAATGGCCTACTCCTGCACCCATTGTCTGTTGTCTATTGTCTATAGAGTCACAGCTCTAGAAACTCAGATGCAATCCTGACCTCTAGAGCTGACTGTGTCCCTGTGACATTATGTGTTTCCCATGGATGTGCTGGTTTCTTCCACGTCCCAAAGGTGTGCAGGTTTGTTCTGTGACTGGTGTGGGTGGTCGAGAATAGTGGGTTATAGATGTTACAGGCAAGTTATAAGCTGGAGGGGGTGTGGTTGGAATTGCTTTGAGAGATGTATGGTTTGGGAAAGCTGAATAGCTAGCTTCTGCAGCACAACATGGGACCTTCATCTGCTTTCTCAGAGAGCATAGCCTGGATCATTCTAACCTCCCAGTTGGAAAACGGCTCATGCACTGCTGGTCATTGACATTTGCAAATGGAAACAGTTCCTCCTCTGTTTACTCTGCAAAGACATTTCATAATCTGGAATGCCTGCCTCTCAAATCTCATTTTAACCTTTTGCACTCCGGGGAGAATAAACACAGTTGCTCTACTCTTTTCCCACTGCTGATGTTCCTCAGATCCTCCATAACCTTTCTAAAATTACTTCAGTCTGGACTGGGTCAGAGAGCAGGCACCTAAATTGTAGTTCAGGTGCCAATCTCCATGCACTGTTGGCTTTTGGTAATGCTTAGTGATTCCCATTCTATTGCAAAAATCTTAATATTCCAGTCTGAGTGATTGGATATCCTGAAGTTTCAACATCAGCTGATGATATTGCCTTTTAAACTCAATGGAGAAAAATTCCCCAAACTCCCCTTAATTCCATGTGATTTGCTGAAGAATTTATTGTACTACATGTTGCATGATAGAAGACCTTGAGGTCTAGGGTTGTTCCCAGGGACACACTCGGAGTCAAACAGCAAGTGCTGCTGGCAGTTCATCAGCTCTTTGGTTTGCCTGAAACTAGTTGATCTGCTAACACACCGAGATGTCCGTGGAGGAATGCTGCTGACTGGCACTTCCCAGGCTGCAGGAGTTCGTGCTGAGGGACACACGGAAACTTGATGCAGCCACCATAAGGGCTCGGTGGGAAGGACCACAGAGTAGAGTTCTTCCTCAACCAGAGAGGGAGTGGCCGGATTGAGGAGGAAGCCCACCAATTATTATTGTAGCATTATACCACCCCAGAGTGCCACATGAGTGACAGCCAGCAATCCTGTTGGTTTGTATGAATGCAGGTGTGAACAGTTCAGAAAGCATTGATTATGAATGTAAAGAATGAATAGGAATTAAACAGTTTATTATTAGAAATAATTCTTCATTATAAATAAAGTTTATTTTGTTTAAAAAGATACTAGATCTCTCATTAGGAAATGAGAAAGGACAGGTAACAGAAGTTTGTGTAGAGGATCACTTTGCATTTAGTGATCGTAATGCCATTAGTTTCAAGATAATTATGGAGAAGGATAGTTCTGGTCCTTGGGTTGAGATTCTAAACTGGAGAAAGGTCAGTTTTGATGGTATCAGAAAGGAGCTGGCAAGTATGATTTGGGACAGGTTGTTTTCTGGCAAGGATATACGCACCAAGCGGGAGACTTTCAAAAGTGCAATTTTGAGAGCATTGTGTTTGTATGTTCCTGTCAGAATAAAAGGCAAGGATAAAAGTTTTAGGGAACCTTGGTTTTCGAGAGATATTGAGGCCCCGGTTAAGAAAAAGATGGAGGTGCATAGCCACAGTAGTGCAGAGACTCGGGTGATGCTATTACATTTCAGGGCATCGGAGTGCAGAGTCCAATCCCAGCATCCTCTGTAAGGAGTGTCTGTACGTCACCCTGTGAAATGCGTGGGTTTTCCCCGGTGCTCTGGTTGCCTCCACATTCTAAAGACATACCAGGTAGATTAATTGTTCATTGCTGGGCAGTGCAGCTCAAAGGGCCAGAAAGCCTATTCCATGCTGTTACTCAAAGTAAATAAAGGGAAAATTAATAGATCAGGCGTAGGCAGGTAGGAACAAATCGGGTACTTGTGAAGTGGGAACAAATCGGTACTTGTGAAGTATAAGAAATGCATGAGAACACTTAAAAAAGAAATCAGGAGGGAAAAAGGAGGTAAGAGGTTGCTGTAGCAGACAAGGTGAAGGAGAATACCAAGGGCTTCTACAGATATATGAAGAGCCAAAGGTTAGCAAGGGACAAAGCTGGTCCTCTGGAAGATCAGACTGGTCATCAATGTGTGGAGCCAAAGGAAATGGGGGAGATCTTAAATGGATATTTTGCATCTGTATTTACTCGAGAGATGGACCAAGAAGTGAGGGAAAACAACAGTAAGGTCATGAACTGTATATGGATTAGAGAGGAGGAGGAGATTTTGCTGTTTGGAGGAAATTTAGGGTGGATAAATCCCCAAGTCTTGATAAGGTGTTCCCTCGGGTCATATGGGAGGCTGGCGCAGAAATTGCAGGGGCCCTGGCAGAGATATTTAAAATATCCTTAGCCGTGGGTGAGGTGCCGTAGGAGAGGATAGGTAAGGTTCTTTGCTTGTTTAATAAAGGCTCTAAGTATAAATCAGAAAATTATAGGCTGGTGAGACTGACATCAGTAGTGGGTGAGTTATTGGAAGATATTCTAAAGGACCAGATACATTAGTATTTGGGTAGACAGGGACTGATTTGGATAGTCAATGTAGGTATAGTGCATGGTAGGTCATGTTTAACCAATCTTATACAGTTTTTCAAGGAAGTTACCAGGATATTTGATTAAGGCATGGCAGTAGATGTTGTCTGCATGAACTTGAGCGAGGCCTTCAGCAAAGTTCCACATAAGAAAGTTGGTCAAGAAGAATCAGTCGCTCAATATTCACCATGAGATAGTAAATTGGATTAGACATTGGCTTCGCAGGAGAAGCCCGAGAGTTGTAGTAGATGGTTGCCTCTCTGACTGGAGAATGTGACTAGAGGTGTGCCTCAGAGGTCAGTGCTGTATCCATTGTTGTTTTTCATCCATACCAACCATCTGGATGATAAAGCAGTTAACTGGATCAGCAAATCTGCAAATGACACCAAGATTGGTGACAGCAAGGAAGTCTATCAAAGCTTGCAGCAATATCTCGACCAGCTGGAAAATGGGATGAAAAATGGCAGACAAGTGTGAGGTGTTGCACTACAGTAGGACCAAACAGGGTAGGACATACACAATGAATGGTAGGGTATTGATGGTTGTGGTAAAACAAAAGGAATTGGAAATACAGATCCATAATTCATTAAAAGTGGCGGCACAGGTAGATAGGGTCATAGAGAAAGCTTTTGGAACATCGGCCTTCATAAATCAAAGTACTGAGTACAGGAGAGAGGATGTTATGTTGAAGTTGTATAAGACGTGGTTGAAGCCTAACTTGGAGTCTTGAGAGAAAATTTACAGGGATGTTTCCGGGACTGGGTGACCTGAGTTATAAGGAAAGATTGAATAGTTATGCCTTTATTCCCTAAAGCATAGAAGAGTGAGGGGAGATATACAAAATTAAGAGGGGTATAGATAGGGTAGGCTTTTTCCACTGAGATTGAATGAGACTTGAAGTGGAGGTCATGGGTTAAAGGTGAAAGGTGAATTGTTTAAGGGGACCATGAGGGGGAGCTTCTTCACTCAGAAGGTGGTGAGAGTGTGGAACAAGCTCCCAGTAGATATGGTGGATGTGGGTTCGATTTGGAGGGCTGTGGTCCGGATGCAAATCAATGGGAGGAGGCAGATTTATACTTCGGCACAGAGGATGGGAAAAAATGTCTATTTCTGTGCTGTCACGTTTTAAGACTTGTCTCAAAAAATGGTTGGGAGCATTCAGTAGAGTGGATAATCTGCCAGTCCAGCAATGCCAAATCTTTGAATTATCAGAGATTTACTATGTAGTAGTCACATTAGCAGTCTCGATGTTTCTGCTGACTTTAGGGTCCCTCAAATTCCTCACAAATTCATAACCATCAGAATTTTCCCATTTATGGTCGAAATGGTTATGTGTAGATATCTCCCATCTCTACTTGTGTCATTCTTAAAGGTCTTATCATGTCATGTTCCACTCTGTAAAATTTCAAACCTCATAAAATTCTTATAAAACTCAGATCAGCTTTCTGAACAAGGTCCATTTGGACTCCTTTTTGGTGACCTTGAAAGCCTCTGGACCACACTTGGGAGATGATATTTAAAGGGAAAATAACTAGTGATTCTGTGTAAATTCCTCTAGTTTTGGACAAGAGGGATCAGGTTGAGGATTTGGGCATGTTCACTGAGAACATAGCTGGTACAATCTGAGCCTTAGCCCTGCTTGCCTGCCTGATCCCAATAGCTTTGTTATTGCTGATCTGTCCATGAGAGAGCAGCACTGGGAGTTGGACAGACCGAGTAAGTCCCAGATCAGGCTGAAAGTCAGGTGAGGGCCTAATTGGAGAGAACAGTGGGAATTAACTATTGGGATGCCAGGGAGAAGAGCAGTCCAAGTGAAGGACCTCAACCTGAATCATCAACGCTTCATTTCCTTCCATAGATGCTGCCTGACCCTTTGAGTTCCTCCAGTTGTTTGTTCATTTTGCTTCAGGATCCAACATCTGCAGTCACTTGTATCTCCATTGCCTGAAAATAACCTACTTTGCTTGCTTGCAGAAAAAAACACAAAGATTAAATGCATCTTTGAAAATGGGAATTGCCAGCAGTTCTGCAACGATTTTGCTCATTCATCTCGTGAATGTAGCTGTACAGAAGACTACAGGCTTGCAGAAGATGGAGTATCGTGTGTAAAAACAGGTCATTTCTACCATGTTTATTTGACAAGTGATCTGTAACATTGGCAAGAACAGGGTGACAAAGTGCAGGTGCAGAAGGGTGAAACTTTGAACCTGCTGATAGCAGCATTTGGAGACATCAGGAGCACAAACAGAGCCTTCAGTAGGTCCATGGAGAGCTGATGGCAAAGGGAAAGGCAGATAAGGAAAGATAAAGTAAAATATTCCTTTAGCAATCAAAGCAAAAATGCAAGAGCAGAGAGGCTCTTAGTTAGGTCAGTTAGAAAACTGTGTATAGTTGAGGACCCCATAATTGTGTCAGGAGAATGGTGTTGGAGTTGAAGACTTTAATGATGAAGAACGATTGGCAGGGCTGAGGTTCTTCACCCTGAAAAAGAGGAGACTGTGTGAGGAGGGTAGATTCTGAAAGGTTAAGATATAAAGAAAGGGCAGTATTATCCCTTGTCAGAAAGAAGGTTAAGCAGCAGATGAGGGTGAATGGTGGAGCTGGAGGAGTTAGTTCCCATCCCATATTGGGGTGTGGAGCAGAATAATGTCAGTAAGAGCTGCGATCTCAGCCACACCTGGTTGAGCAGTTGATCCACAAGACACGTGGACACATTGGCTTTCTGCTATCTGACCCTATCACTGCCATAGATCAAAAGTCTTAGTTGGAGATAACCTGAAGTGTAGTGTCCAAATCAAAACAAATCTGTTGGCACAACATTTACTTAATGGAAAAAAAGAAATGATTTATTTTCTCAATAGTGCCGTACCCATGTGGGAAAGTGCCCCGGATGAAGGAGCATGTGGCTGAAGCACCAGACCGCTTGGCCAGAATTGTGAATGGGAAAAATGCTGTCAAAGGACAATCCCCGTGGCAGGTAAACGCCAATAATTAGATTCTGATCAGAACGGCAGTGCCCATGACAATTCACTGGCGTCACTAGGCATGGCTAGTAAAGCCTGCAGGTATCAAATAATCGAGAAATAATCTCTTCTCCTCTGCTCCCTTGCACAATCGACCCAGCTACTCTTGACTGAGCTTCAGCAGTCATAGTCATAGTCATACTTGATTGATCCCAGGGGAAATTGGTTTTCGTTACAGTTGCACCATAAATAATTAAATAGTAATAAAACCATAATTAGTTAAATAGTAATGTGTAAATTATGCCAGGAAATAAGTCCAGGACCAGCCTATTGGCTCAGGGTGTCTGACCCTCCAAGGGAGGAGTTGTAAAGTTTGATGGCCACAGGCAGGAATGACTTCCTATGACGCTCTGTGCTGCATCTCGGTGGAATGAGTCTCTGGCTGAATGTACTCCTGTGCCCACCCAGTACATTATGTAGTGGATGGGAGACATTGTCCAAGATGGCATGCAACTTGGACAGCATCCTCTTTTCAGACACCACCGTCAGAGAGTCCAGTTCCATCCCCACAACATCACTGGCCTTACGAATGAGTTTGTTGATTCTGTTGGTGTCTGCTACCCTCAACCTGCTGCCCCAGCACACAACAGCAAACATGATAGCACTGGCCACCACAGACTCGTAGAACATCCTCAGCATCGTCCGGCAGATGTTAAGGGACCTCAGTCTCCTCAGGAAATAGAGATGGCTCTGACCCTTCTTGTAGACAGCCTCAGTGTTCTTTGACCAGTCCAGTTTATTGTCCAGGTATTTGTAATCCTCCACTATGTCCACACTGACCCCCTGGATGGAAACAGGGGTCACCGGTACCTTAGCTCTCCTCAGGTCTACCACCAGCTCCTTAGTCTTTTTCACATTAAGGTGCAGATAATCCTGCTCACACCATGTGACAAAGTTTCCTACTGTAGCCCTGTACTCAGCCTCATCTCCCTTGCTGATGCATCCAACTATGGCAGAGTCATCCGAAAACTTCTGAAGATGACAAGACTCTGTGCAGTAGTTGAAGTCTGAGGTGTAAATGGTGAAGAGAAAGGGAGACAAGACAGTGCCCCGTGGAGCCCCAGTGCTGCTGATCACTCTGTCTGACACACAGTGTTGCAAGCACATGTACTGTGGTCTGCCAATCTACATGCTACACGCGTGACTTCCTCCTCAAAGTTCGAAGTTAATTTATTATCAATGTACCCTGAGATTCATTTTCTTGCAGGCATACTCAGTAAGTCCAAGAAATATAATAAAATCAATGAAAGACTACACCCAACAGGACAGACTGACAACCAATGTGAAAAAGACAAATACAAAAGATAGATAGATAGATAGATAAATAAATAAATAAATAAGCAAACAATAAATATCAAGTAGATGAGATGAAGAGTTCTCGAAAGTGAGTCCATAGGCTCAGTGATGAGGCGAGTGAATTTGAATGAGGTTATCCCCAATAGTTCAATAGCCTGATAGTTGAGAAATAATAACTGTTCCTGAACCTGGAGGCTCCTGTGCTTTCTTCCTGATGGTGAGCGGAGAGCATGTTCTGGGTGGTGGGAATCCCTGATGATGGATGCTGCTTTCCTGCGACAACACTCCATGCAGATGTGCTCAATGGTGGGGAGGACTTTACCTGTGATGGACTGGGCTGTATCCACTACTTTTTGTAGAATTCTTCGTTCAAGGACATTGGTGCTTCCATTCCAGGCTGTGATGCAGCTAGTCAATATAGTCTCCATCACACACCTATAGATGTTAGTCAAAGTTTTAGCAAACTTTGCAAACTCCTGAGGAAGTCAGGTGCTGCCATGCTTCCTTTATATTACACTTCTGTGCGTGACGGTTCCTCTGCAATGATAACGCTGAGGAATTTTAAATTGCTGACCCTCTCCATCTCTGATTTCCCCGATGAGGTCTGGCTCATGGATCACTGTTTTCCTCCTCCTGAAGTTAATAATCAGCTCCTGGGTCTTGCTGACATTGAGTGTGAGGTCATTGTCTGGCCACTCAGCCAGATTTTCAATCTCTCTCCTAAATGCTGACTTGTCACTACCATTCATTTCGCCAATGACATCAGCAAACTTAAATATGGCATTGGAGCTGTGCTTGGTCTCACAGTCATACGTGTATAGAGCAAGAGGCAAAGCACACAGCCGTGTGGAGCCCCTGTGCTGATGGAGATCATGGAGCAGATGTTGTTGCCAATCTGAACTGACTGGCATCTCCAAGTGATGACATTGGTGATCCAATTGCACAAGGTCGGCATCCTGGTGGTATTTAGCCTCAGGTTTTGGCTCCAACCAGTGAAAAAGGACACTCTTGCTTTTCTTGATCTGACATACATCTCCAGATTTACTGAAACAGGAGGAAGCATCACTACCTTTCAGAATCTAACACAACATGAAGGTTCCAACTTCTAGATCTTTGTACATATACTCATTGTGTGGATAAATTGATGTAGTCCTTGATCAGGTGTAGGTACCCCATTCTTTTTGTATTTATACCCCTCAACTTATATGGGTATTTATACTATTAAATCTTTGTACAGTATCTGAGCCCTAGAGTGGGATTAGCTGAAGGCTTTATCTGATTCTGGTCTGTATTTTTGAACAGATTTTTTTAACTAATAAAGGAGAATTTTTGTGTGGCGCTGTGTTAATTGCTCCTCAGTGGGTTCTCACTGCTGCTCACTGCACCCATGACAAGAGGAGTGAGGATCTGCAAATTGTAGCAGGTATGTTTTTCTTAGACCATAAGACATAGGAGCAGATTTAAGCCATTCAGCCTCATCAGATCTGCTTCGATCATGGCTGATTTATTATTTCAACCCCATTCGAGTGGTTGCTACTTCCTCCAGCTCACACCTCCTCTCACACCTGTTCATCTGCCCCAACCCCCACATCAACCAATCTCTCCCCTCATCTCCTCCATTGCAAGTGCAAATTTACAGTACTAACAACCCCTTCCCCCATCAAATACAAATCTGGATTTCCTTTGCATGCAGAGGGTGAAGCAATGGCTTTTCACTGTGGAACATCAAATCAGGAGCAGTATTGTGTGCTGCCCAACTTTATGGGAGTAGATCTTCAAAACATTCATTGGTCCAGCACACATTTACTTATCTTCACCAGCACTGTTCAAAGTGATTAATGCCTTCTCTCCCAGACAGTCTTCAGCTAGAAGCATAGTTTTGGGTTTTGGTTTCTTTATTCTCAACTCTGCCATGGAGTAGATCCAAGGCTGAGAATGATACCATGGTATCACTGAAATCCTGAGCTCTTTTGTGGAACCACATTACGATTCACCCCTTCCATCTTTTTCCCATTTCAATTTGATTGTTGTTGATACTTGATACTGAAACTTTTCCACAAATCTGGATGCTATAGTGGTTTGGGATTGTGTCAAAGGAACTGGATTGGAAGTTCACTAGGAACGTGTGGCTTGTGTTTGCCCTTAGAAACATGAAAACATAGAAAACCTACAGCACAATATAGACTCTTCGGCCCACAACGTTGTACCGAACATGTCCCTACCTTAGAAATTACTAGGGTTACCCATAGCCCTCTATTTTTCTAAGCTCCATATACCTATCTAAAACTCTCTTAAAAGACCCTGTCGTATCCCCTTGTGAAGGAGGGTGGTAGAGTAATAAAGAGATGTGGCATGGAGGCAGGCCCAGTGAATCACTGAAATCATTGAATCTGTGCCAACCAACAACCAGCCATTTACACAAGTCCTGTGTTATCTTCCAACATTCCCTGCAGCTGCCCCCAAATTGGCCAATGAGCAGCCCAAAATATGGTTGTTTTTGAATTCTGTATTGTGGTTTCATTTGCATGGAAATGAGATAACTGAAAATCTACCAATTTGAGATAATGTCATGAAGTTTGGATTGGTAGTGTGCAGCTGAGGCCAGATTGGTCTGGGAATCTGTAATGGGGATTACTGTGGTTTGATGTGGGGATTAGATGGATTTGGGTATAACTCATTGAATTTTCAGGTGATTTGTTTGGGATTTCACACATAAGTAAAGAATAATCAGGGGCTAGAAAAAGTTTTATACTGTTCTAAAAAAGTTTAATTTATGTCTACACAGAAGTACTGTTCAATTTAAAGCTTTCACCAAATAACATCAACAACTGAGCAAATGCCAAATTCATAGCCAGCCATTTCTTTAGTTCTTAAAGGATTCAGCATAGTCACACATTGATTGTTAAAAACCCCATCATGTGCTTCTCGAAGGCCTGCATTTGCAGAAAAGGGGTGAGCCAGCAGTGCAGCTGATAGAGCTGCTGACTCTTAGCTCCATTAACCTGGGATCAACCTTGACCTTCGGTGCTGTCTATGAGGATCAAGTATCTTCCCCTTGTGCTGGCATGAGTTGTGCTTTTCTCTCATATCCTAAAGACATGTAGGTTGACTGGTTTTTCGGACACTCTAAATTGCCCCCGGTGTGTAGAATCTTACGGGTTTGATGAAAATGTGTGGGATTAGAATTTGCCATTCCAAGCATGCTCATTATTGAATGTGATTATCTGATGGAGTTTTGGAATAACATTGAACAGATGGACCCTGGAAACTAATGTTAATTTACTGTTGGCCTGCACAAGGCAAATGGATTGACTTGATAAGTGAGCCTAATTAAATTCACCTTTACTCCTCTCTGAAGGGGAACATATGCTGAATATAGAAGAAGGGACGGAGCAGAAAAGGAATGTGTCGGAAATGATCAACCATGAGAACTACAACCCTAAGACTGTTGACAATGATATTGCAATGCTGAAGCTTGATGTGCCCATTACTCTGAATGACTATGCAGTTCCTATCTGTTTACCTGAGCCAGACTTTGCTGTGCGGGAATTAACACAAATTCGGTTTTCCACCGTGACTGGATGGGGAAGGGTACTCGAAGGTGGGCTGGTAGCTAACATACTGCAAATCCTCCAGGTGCCAGTTGTCTGGACATCTCTGTGCCAGTCAACCACCAAGTATAAAATTACTGACAACATGTTCTGTGCTGGATATTATGAGGCATCGAAAGACACTTGTAAGGGAGACAGTGGGGGACCACACGTCACAAAGTACAAAGGCACCTGGTTTTTGACAGGAATAGTTAGCTGGGGTGAAGGGTGTGCCCGTGAGGGCAAGTATGGAACCTACACCAAAATTCACAAGTACTTCCACTGGATAAGGCAGTTCCTGAATCCTGCAAATCTGACGCTAAGTGCAAGTTTTGAGAATCTTACAGAATCATCAGAACCATTGGCAAATACTTCTCATGTTAGTTTCTTAAACTAGTAAGGGACATGTAGTTTCTGAGAAATAAAGATCTTGATGTTAAATATTCAATTGTGTTATTTCCACATTACTAGTAAAATCCTGAATCAGTTTATTAAATTCTTAAATGACCATTTTACAAATTGTACAAATGTCCTGAACTGCTTTCTGTAGGTTTTAATTACAACACAGCTTAGGTAATATCCAGAAGTTCAATTCCATAGTCATTTGTTTTCTCAGCGCTATGGAATAAAAGTGAACTTATTTTTTGGAGCCAACCAAGAGTGTTGTAGCAATCCAGAAGCAGGGTTTTGCCTCTTCAGGTCTCGCGTGGAGGGAAGGGATGGATGAATCAGGTAATTTGACCATCTCCAGGTTTATCCAGTCATGCCCTGGCTATTTCCACTTCCTGATGCCAAATACAATGATTCATTCCAGCAGGACATCCAGTAATTGACTCCACTAATCCAGTGGATGCACCATTGTCTTTGCGGCAGAAGCCGGATTGCAGCAGTATGTGGTTTCCTCTCCGACAGGAGTGCTGTGCTGTATGGTTGCTTGTCATCTGGATGATAATGTGGTAAACTGGATCAGCAAATTAGCAGATAACTCCAAGACTGTGGGTGTAGTGGTCAGCGAGGAAGGCTGGCTAAGTTTGCAGAGGGATCTGGCCCGCCTGTGAAAATGTGCTGAAAAATAACAGATAGAATTTAATGCAGTCAAGTCTGAAGTGTTGAACTTTGAGAGGACGAGTCAGGGTAGCACTTACAGTAAACGGTAGGGCACTGGGGAGCGCAGTAGAACAGAGGGATCTGGGAATACTGATCCATAATTCCTTGAAAGTGGTGTCACAGGTAGACAGGGCCATATAGAGAACTTTTGGCACATTGGCCTTCATAAATCACAATGCGGAGTACAGAAGTTGGGATGTCATGTTGAAGTTGTATAAAACATTGGTGAGCCCTATTTTGGAGAGTTGTGTGTAGTTTTGGTCACCTACCCACAGGAATTATACTTATACTTCATACTTTATACCAATAAATTGGAAGAATAAACAGAAAATTCATAAGGATGTTGCCAGGTCTTGAGGACCTGAGTTATAGGGATAGGTTGAGTAGGTTAGGGCTTCATTTGCTGGAATGTAGGGGAATGAGTGGAGACTAGATAAAGATATACAACTGTTATGTAAACGGCAACAATGAATATCAATCGAGACAGGTTATATAAAAACAACCAAACATTTATTAAACACGTATAAATGATAAGGGAAAAAAGAACAAAGGAAAACTTTAACCAGAAGTTAACAGATTATGCAGCCGTTCACCAACTCCACTCGGCTCTGGTTTTTAAAGCGTTAAATGCTAAAACAGTTCTTAAAGCGATACAGTCAGATATAGTTCTTAGAGCGGTAACTTCAAAAGTCCAACAGTTTTACACATTCAATTGGGAGAGACTTCTCTGGAGAAAGATTTCTTCATGGACGCACCTTTACTGCTGGTTCTGTCCACAGGATTCATGATGCCGAAATAAACAGTTTAAATCGACTGACCTTAAATTCCTTTAGAGAGAGAGAGAAAGCACCTTTTTGCATGAACACTTTGCTCTTTCTGGCAAGAGGTATCTCGATGCAGGTACTCCTCCAACGAAGACTCAATAAGGTCGATTCTTTATTAAACTGCCAAACAATGCCGACTTCTCTCGATCCTTCAATAAATTCTTCACTCTCCCTTCAACTGTTGGAATTGAGTAAATTGGCACATCCAGCCACAAATTTCCAGTCCAAGTAATATGGAATCTTTCAACAGAATGCCCAACCATTTTAAAAATGAAACTGCGTCACAAAAACAAACACAACAGAAACAGAGGCACAGCACGTTCTACCTGGAAATCTACAAACTTAAAAACCAACTGCGTCACCTGGGTCGACCCTTATATAGTCACGGGGCACGTCATCACGTGACCTCACATCGGCGGGAAAATCACATCAGGTGACCTCCAAAAGACCATTACATCATTCTCACAAAAAAAAACATCTCCTTGAGCATGTAACACAACATTATGAAGAGCATAGACAAGGTAAACACAAGCAGAATCTTTCCATTGAGGTGTAGTGAGACTAAAACTAAAGATGATGGGATAAGGGTGAAAGGTGACATTTTTAAGGGGAACATGAGGGGGAATGTCTTCACACAGAGGATGGTGAGAGTGTGAAACTGGTGGATGTGGGGTTGATTTCAACATTTAAGGGAAGTTTGGATAAGTACACGGATGGGCAGGGTATGAAGGGCTACGGTCCAGGTTCAAGTCGACAGGATTAAGCATGGACTAGATGGGCCAAAGAGCCTGTGCCTGTGCAGTAGTGATTTATAACTACAATAATACAACAAAGTCAAAGTTATAATTATCATTTGCGCAAGTGCAATGAAAAACTTACTTGCAGCAGTATTACAGGGACAGAGATCATACAAGCATTTACAAGAAAATCAAATTAAACCTAAATTACACACAACATCTAGCAACCAGCTTCAACCTTCCACCTATGTTCTCTGCTATTCTCCTGACTGCAGTCAACATCTCACCTCAGGCGGACATCAAACTAGCTCTTGAGGAAACGAGCTGTAATCAACAAAAAAGGAAATGGTGTAGCCTGACACCTGTCATTTCATGTTGGAAGACTTTAATCAGGCGATCTGGAAGGAGTCTCTGTCTACCTACGATCAGCACATCACCTGCAAAACTAGGGAACTCAACATCGCCAGCCATCAAGAACACCTCCTACTTCTTCCCTCAGTGTCACTTGGGTAAATCTAGCCATCTAACATAGACACATAGAAATCCTACAGCACAATACACACCATTTGGCCCACAAACTGCGCCGAACATGTCCTTACCTTAGAAATTACCTCTGGCTACCCGTAGCCCTCTATTTCTAAGCTCCATGTACCTATCCAGGAGTATCATAAAAGACCCTATAGTATCCATCTCCACCACCATTGCCGGCAGCCCATTCCACACACTCACCACTCTCTGCATAAGTAAATTACCTGACATCCCCTCTGTACCTACTTCAAAGCACCTTAGAACTGTGCCCTCTCGTGCTAGTCATTTCAGAAGGACAGAAAGCCTCTGACTATCCACACGATCAATGCCTCTCATCATCTTATACAGGTCACCTCTCATCCTCCATTGCTCCAAGGAGAAAAGGCCGAGTTCACTCAACCTATTCTCATAAGGCATGCTCCCCAATCCAGGCAACATCCTTGTGAACAAAGGCTGTTGTAAATCTAGTCCAGAAGAAAAGAAGAGCTTATGAAAGGTTAAAAAAAAACAGGTAATGTTAGAGATCTGGAAAACATAGAAACATAGAAACATAGAAAATAGGTGCAGGAGTAGGCCATTCGGCCCTTCGAGCCTGCACCGCCATTTATTATGATCATGGCTGATCATCCAACTCAGAACCCAGCCTTCCCTCCATACCCCCTGACCCCTGTAGCCACAAGGGCCATATCTAACTTCCTTTTAAACATAGCTAATGAACTGGCCTCAACAGTTTGCTGTGGCAGAGAATTCCACAGATTCACCACTCTCTGTGTGAAGAAGTTTTTCCTAACCTCGGTCCTAAAAGGCTTCCCCTCTATCCTCAAACTGTGACCCCTCGTTCTAGACCTCCCCAACATCGGGAACAATCTTCCCGCATCTAGCCTGTCCAATCCCTTTAGGATCTTATACGTTTCAATCAGATCCCCCCTCAATCTTCTAAATTCCAACGAGTACAAGCCCAGTTCATCCAGTCTTTCTTCATATGAAAGACCTGCCATCCCAGGAATCAATCTGGTGAACCTTCTTTGTACTCCCTCTATGGCAAAGATGTCTTTCCTCAGATTAGGGGACCAAAACTGCACACAATACTCCAGGTGTGGTCTCACCAAGGCCTTGTACAACTGCAGTAGTACCTCCCTGCTCCTGTACTCGAATCCTCTTGCTATAAATGCCAGCATACCGTTCGCCTTTTTCACCGCCTGCTGTACCTGCATGCCCACTTTCAATGACTGGTGTATAATGACACCCAGGTCTCGTTGCACCTCCCCTTTTCCTAATCGGCCACCATTCAGATAATAATCTGTTTTCCTATTTTTGCCACCAAAGTGGATAACTTCACATTTATCCACATTAAATTGCATCTGCCATGAGTTTGCCCACTCACCCAACCTATCCAAGTCACCCTGCATCCTCTAGTCACCCTGCATCCTCTGGTCAAGATTATAAGACTAGCAGGAAGGAGCTTAAGAATGAAATTAGGAGAGCCAGAAGGGGCCATGAGAAGGCCTTGGCGGACAGAATTAAGAAAAACCGCAAGACATTCTACAGGTATGTGAAGAGCAAGAGGATAAGACATGAGAGAGTAGGAGCAATCAAGTGTGACAGTGGAAAAGTCTGTACGGAACCAGAGGAGATGGCAGAGGTACTTAATGAATACTTTGCTTCAGTAATCACTACGGAAAAGGATCTTGGCGATTGTAGGGATGACTTGCAGTGGACTGAAAAGCTTGTGAATGTAGATATTAAGGAAGAGGATGTGCTGGAGCTTTTGGAAAGCATCAAGTTGGATAAGTCACCGGGACCGGACGAGATGTACCCCAGGCTACTGTGGGAAGTAAGGGAGGAGATTACTGAGCATCTGATGATTATCTTTGCATCATCAATGAGGACAGGAGAGGTTCCGGAGGATTGGAGGATTGCGGATGTTATTCCCTTATTCAAGAAAGTGGGTAGAGATAGCCCAGGAAATTATAGACCAGTGAGTCTTACTTCAGTGGTTGTTAAGCTGATGGAGAAGATAATGAGAGGCAGGATTTATGAACATTTGGAGAGGCATAATATGATTAGGAATAGTCAGCACGGCTTTGTCAAAGGCAGGTCGTGCCTTAAGAGCCTGATTGATTTTTTTTGAGGATGTGACTAAACACATTGATGAAGGGAGAGCAGTAGATGTAGTGTACATGGATTTCAGCAAGGCATTTGATAAGATACCCCATGCAAGGTTATTGAGAAAGAAAGGAGGCATGGGATCCAAGGGGACATTACTTTGCGGACCGAGAACTGGCTTGCCCACAGAAGGCAAAGAGTGGTTGTCGACGGGTCATATTCTACATGGGGGCTGGTGACCAGTGGTGTGTCTCAGGGATTTGTTCTGGGACCCCTACTCTTCATGATTTTTATAAATGACCTGGATGAGGAAGTGGAGGGATGGGTTAGTAAATTTGGTGATGACACAAAGGTTGGGGGTGTTGTGGATAATGTGGAGGGCTGTCAGAGGTTACAGCGGGTCATTGATACGATGCAAAACTGGGCTGAGAAGTTCAACTCAGATCAGTGTGTGGTGGTTCATTTTGGTAGGTCAAATATGATGGCAGAATATAGCATTAATGGCAAGACTGTTGGCAGTGTGGAGGATCAGAGGGATCTTGGGGTCTGAGTCCATAGGACACTCCAAGCTTCTGCGCAGTTTGAATCTGTGGTTAAGAAGGCACACAGTGCATTGGCCTTCATTAATTGTGGGAATGAGTCTAAGAGCCGAGAGGTAATGTTGCAGATCTATAGGACCCTGGTAAGACACCACTTGGAGTATTTGGAGAACTGCCTTTGACAAAGTCATGCTGACTATTCCTAATTATATTATGCCTCTCCAAATGTTCATAAATCCTGCCTCTCAGGATCTTCTCCATCAACTTACCAACCACTGAAGTAAGCCTCACTAGTCTACAATTTCCTGAGCTATCTCTACTCCCTTCCTTGAACAAGGGAGAAACATCTGCAGTCCTATAATCCTCTGGAACCTCTCCCATCTCCATTGATGATGCAAAGATCATCGCCAGAGGCTCAGCAATCTTCTCGCTTGCCTTCCACAGTAACCTGGGGTACATCTCATCCAGTCTCAGTGACTTATCCAACTTGATGTTTTCTAAAAGCTCCAGCAGATCCTTTTCCTTAATATCTACATGCTCAAGCTTTCAATCTATTGTAAGTCATCCCTACAATCACCAAAATCCTTTTCTGTAGTGAATCCTGAAGCCAAGTATTCATTAAGTACCTCTGCTATCTTTTCCAGTTCCATACACACTTTTCCACTGTCAGACCTAATATGTCCTATTCTATCACATCTTATCCTCATACTCTTCACATACTTGTAGAATGCCTTGGGGTTTGTCAGCCAAGGCCTTCTTATGGCCTCTTCTGGCTCTTCCAATTTCATTCTTAAGCTACTTCCTGCTAGCCTTATAATCTTCTAGATCTCTATCATTACCTAGTTTCTTGAACCTTCGTAAGCTCTCCTTTTCTTCTTGACTAGATTTACAACAGCCTTTGTACACCATGGTACCTATACCCTACCATCCTTTCCCTGTCTCATTGGAACGTACCTATGCAGAACTCCACCCAAATATCCCTTGAACATTTGCCACATTTCTCCCATATGTTTCCCTGAGAACATTTGTTTCCAATGAATGTTTCCAAGTTCCTGCCTGATAGCCTCACATTTCCCCTTACTCCAATTAAATGCTTTCCTAACTTGTCTGTTCCTATCCCTCTCCAATGCTATGGTAAAGGAGTTAGAATTGTGATCACTATCTCCATAATGTTCTCCCACTGAGAGATCTGACACCTGACCAGGTTCATTTCCCAATACCAGATCAAGTACAGCCTCTCTTCTTGTAGGCTTATCTACATATTGTTTCAAGAAACCTTCTTGAACACACCTAACAAACTCCACCCCATCTAAACCCCTCGCTCTAGGGAGATGCCAATTGATATTTGGGAAATTAAAATCTCCCACCACAACAAACCTGCTATTATTACACCTTACCAGAAACTCCCGATCTGCTCCTTGATGTCCCTGTTACTATTGGGTGGTGTATAAATAATACCCAGTAGATTTAGTGACCCCTTCCTGTTTCTAACTTCCACCCACAAAGACTCAGTAGACAATCCCTTCATGACTTCCTCCTTTTCTGCAACTGTGACACTATCTCTGATCAGCAGTGCCACACCCTCACCTTTTTTGCCTCCCTGCCTGACCTTTCTGAAACATCTAAAGCCTGGCACTCGAAGTAACCATTCCTGCCCCTGAGCCATCCAAGTTTCTGTAATGGCCACAACATCGTAGCTCCAAGTACTGATCCACGCTCTAAGCTCATCTGCTTTGTTCATAATACTCCTTGCATTAAAATAGACATATCTCAAACCATCAGTCTGAGCGTGTCCCTTCTCTATCACCTGCCTATCCTCCCTCTCACACTGTCTCCAAGCTTTCTCTATTTGTGAGCCAACTGCCTCTTCCTCTGTCTCTTCAGTTCAGTTCCCACCACCCCCCTCCAGTAATTCTAGTTTAAACTCTCCCCAATAGCCTTTGCAAACCTCCCTGCCAGGAAATTGGTCCCCCTGGGATTCAAGTGCAATCTGTCCTTTTTGTACAGGTGACACCTGCCCCAAAAGAGGTGCCAATGTTTCAGAAATCTGAATCCCTGCCCTCTGCTCCAATCTCTCAGCCACACATTTATCCTCCACTTTATTCTATTCCTATACTCACTGTCGCGAGGCACAGGCAGTAATCCTGAGATCACTACCTTTGAGATCCTGCTTCTCAACTTTCTTCTTAAATTCCTGTAGTCCATTTTCAGGACTTCCTTCCTTTTCCTATCTATGCCACTAGTACCAATATAAACCATGACTTCTGGCTGTTCTCCTTCCCACTTCAAGATATCGTGGATGCGATCAGAAACAACCTGGGAGGCAAACTACCATCCGTGTTTTTTTCCTGCATCCACAGAATCGCCTGTCTGATCCCCTAACTATAAAGTCCCCTATTACTGCTGCCTTCTTCCTTTCCCTACCCTTCTGAGCCACAGGGCCAGACTCTGTGCCAGAGGCACGACCACTGTTGCTTCCTCCAGGTAGGCCCCCCCACCAACAGTAATCAAACAGGAGTGCTTATTGTTAAGGGGACAGTCACAGGGGTACTCTCTAGTACCTGACTCTTGCCCTTCCCTCTCCTGACTTTTACCCACTTATCTGTCTCCCGAGGCCCCGGTATGACTACCTGCCTATAGCGCCTATCACCTCCTCACTCTCCCTGACCAGCCGAAGGTCATTGAGCTGCATCTCTAGTTCCCTAACGCAGTCCCTAAGGAGCTGCAGCTCGATGCACCTGGCGCAGATGTGGCCATCCGGGAGGCTGGGAGTGTCCAGGACCTCCCACGTCTGACACCCAGTACAGAACACAAGCCTCATACAAATACTTCCTGCCTGTGTTCTACACAGATAACATACCTCACCTCTACACGTTATTGGCAAAGCTCCATTGAGCCAAAGCCTTCCTACTCTGTCTCCCTCTACTCCATCACCCGCTGCTCTGATGCCCGCTCTATAAAGCCGTCTCCTTTTAAAATCTTCTCGCTGTTCTAACTGGCTGACGTCCACACGCTTGTGCAGTCGTGCCCCGATCTGGCTGTGCTCCCTCTTCCTGTATACAGGCAGAGACAGAAGAGTGCAGCAGTGAAGAAGAGTAGAAAGAAGGGGACTTCAGAAACAAGGAGCAATTTTGAGGTAGCTTCCAGCTGGTGGACTGAACCATGTCAAGGATTCGTCAGTAGACCTAAATAAATATGCCACAGCCATCACTGACTTCATAAGGACATGAACAAGTGTGTTCACACAAAAACGTTCAGAGCCCTGCCCAGCCACAAGCCCTGGATGAACCAGGAGATTTGTAATCTACTAAGACCTGGATCGGTGACATTTAAGGCTGGCAACCCAATGTCATAGCAGAAATCTGGTTATGACGGACAGAAGGCTATTACGGGAACAAAGACGCAGTTTCAGACTGGAATCACAGGTGGACCATAGAACCATACAACCATAGAAACTACAGCACAGAAACAGGCCCTTTGGCCCTTCTTGGCTGTGCCGAACCATTTTCTGCCTAGTCCCACTGACCTGCACACGGACCATATCCCTCCATACACCTCCCATCCATATATCTGTCCAATTTATTCTTAAATGTTAAAAAAGAACCCGCATTTACCACCTCGTCTGGCAGCTCATTCCATACTCCCACCACTCTCTGTGTGAAGAAGCCCCCCCCAATGTTCCCTTTAAACTTTTCCCCCCTCACCCTTAACCCATGTCCTCTGGTTTTTTTCTCCCCTTGCCTCAGTGGAAAAAGCCTGCTTGCATTCACTCTATCTATACCCATCATAATTTTATATACCTCTATCAAATCTCCCCTCATTCTTCTACGCTCCAGGGAATAAAGTCCTAACCTATTCAACCTTTCTCTGTAACTGAGTTTCTCAAGTCCCGGCAACATCCTTGTAAACCTTCTCTGCACTCTTTCAACCTTATTTATATCCTTCCTGTAATTTGGTGACCAAAACTGAACACAATACTCCAGATTCGTCCTCACCAATGCCTTATACAATCTCATCATAACATTCCAACTCTTATACTCAATACTTCGATTAATAAAGGCCAATGTACCAAAAGCTCTCTTTACGACCCTATCTACCTGTGACAACACTTTTAGGGAATTTTGTATCTGTATTCCCAGATCCCTCTGTTCCACTGCACTCCTCAGTGCCTTACCATTAACCCTGTATGTTCTACGTTGGTTTGTCCTTCCAACGTGCAATACCTCACACTTGTCAGTATTAAACTCCATCTGCCATTTTTCAGCCCATTTTTCCAGCTGGTCCAAGTCCCTCTGCAGGCTCTGGAAACCTTCCTCACTGTCTACTACACCTCCAATCTTTGTATCATCAGCAAACTTGCTGATCCAATTTACCACATTATCATCCAGATCATTGATATAGATGACAAATAACAATGGACCCAGCACTGATCCCTGTGGCACACCACTAGTCACAGGCCTCCACTCAGAGAAGCAAATCTCTACCACCACTCTCTGGCTTCTTCCATCGAGCCAATGTCTAATCCAATTTACCACCTCTCCATGTATACCTAGCGACTGAATTTTCCTAACTAACCTCCCATGCGGGACCTTGTCAAAGGCCTTACTGAAGTCCATGTAGACAATATCCACTGCTTTCCCTTCATCCACTTTCCTGGTAACCTCCTCGAAAAACTCCAAAAGATTGGTCAAACATGACCTACCACGCACAAAGCCATGTTGACTCTCCCTAATAAGCCCCTGTCTATCCAAATGCTTGTAGATTCTGTCCCTTAGTACTCCCTCCAATAACTTACCTACTACTGACGTTAAACTCACCGGCCTATAATTTCCTGGACTACTTTTCGATCCTTTTTTAAACAACGGAACAACATGAGCCACTCTCCAATCCTCCGGCACTTCACCCGTAGACAGCGACATTTTAAATATTTCTGCCAGGGCCCCCACAATTTCAACACTAGTCTCCTTCAAGGTCCGAGGGAACACTCTGTCAGGTCCCGGGGATTTATCCACTTTAATTTTCCTCAAGACAGCAAGCACCTCCTCCTTTTCAATCTGTACAGTTTCCATGGTCTCACTACTTGATTCCCTCAATTCCATAGATTTCATGCCAGCTTCCTTAGTAAATACAGACTCAAAAAACCTATTTAAGATCTCCCCCATTTCCTTTGGTTCCGCACATAGCCGACCACTCTGATCTTCAAGAGGACCAATTTTATGCCTTACAATCCTTTTGCTCTTAATATACTTGTAAAAGCTCTTTGGATTATCCTTCACTTTGACTGCCAAGGCAACCTCATGTCTTCTTTTAGCCCTCCCAATTTCTTTCTTAAGTATTTTCTTGCACTTCTTATACTCCTCAAGCACCTGATTTACCCCCTGTTTCCTATACATTTCATACAACTTCCTCTTCTTCTTTATCAGAGTTGCAATATCCCTTGAGAACCAAGGTTCCTCATTCCTATTCAATTTGCCTTTAATCCTGACAGGAACATACAAACTCTGCACTCTCAAAATTTCCCCTTTGAAGACTTCCCACCTACCAATCACATCTTTGCCAGAGAACAACCTGTCCCAATCCACACTTTTTAGATCCTTTCTCATTTCTTCAAATTTGGCCTTCTTCCAGTTCAGAACCTCAACCCTAGGACCAGATCTATCCTTGTCCATGACAAGATGGACAATTGATAGCTGTGCAGGGTTTGCACAATGTAGCTGCCCAAAAGGCGTGATAGGATAGTATAAATGGCATTGACCCATTCCTCCTGAATGAGCTCAATAGTTTTATTCAAATGTTCGAATTAACTCCTCCCTCAGAGATTATCTAGATCTGTTCCAGTGTGTCTACCATCACAACAGGACAACAGCAAATGGGACTTCTCTGGTTCTTAACTTTGCTCTGCGTAACAGGAGATAATAAGGCTGTTGTTCATCGGCTAGAGCTATACATTCAACACAATCATTCTATCCAAACTCATCATCAAGTTTCTTGGGATCTGTACCTCTGGACACTTGACTTCCTCATTGGCAGTCCTCAGTGAAGACTGGTAACAGCATCTTCTTCTTCCTGATCATCAATGTAGGTACACCTCAAGGCTGTGTGCTTAGTCCCACTCTGCTCTCTATACACACACGACTGTATGGCTAAGCACAGCTCCAATGGCCTCTTCAGATGCTATCCAATGCTATCTGATGCAATCATGGATGATATATTGTAATTTACAGGAGAGAGGGATAAATCGCATCAAGGTTCTTCCCTAATGTACTGTAAGTGCAATGCCACATAGCATTCTATCCTTAAATCCCACCTTCCTTCAGATGAAAGTTTTAGAAAATTATCTTCTTCCTTTGACCTTTTGAGTTACATCTCACTGAGACTATTTGTCAGAGATATATAGTCTTGAAACCCTTCCAATAAATGCGACTGGGTCCCTTCCCATGTGTATCATACTTCTGAACATTTAATCTGCTCTCCTGCAGAGGACAGGCTGCCAAGGATAATATTGTTTATTTCATTTAAGGTCATCAGATGTCAATGGCTACTCAGAGCAAAGTAGGTCCTTATGGAGAGTTCCAGTTTGCTTCCACATTGGTCAAAGTCCAGCTGCTTTACCTGGTTTGTTTCTGGGGAGCCTGGTGGGGCCCACTCTCTTCTCAAGATCAGCCCATTTTTCCAGCTGGTTCAAAGGTTCAAAGGTCCAATTTAATATCAGAGAAATGTATACAATATACATCCTGAAATGCTTTTACTTTGCAACCATCCATGAAAACAGAGGAGTGCCGCAAAGAATAAACGACAGTTAAATGTTAGAACCCCAAAGTCCCCCTAGCTCCCCTCCCTCCCGTGCGTAAGCGGCAGCAAGCAACAATCCCCCTTCCCCTACTGGCACCCACCACTGAGCACTCAAGTGTGAGCAAAGCAATAGCAAAGACACAGACTTGCAGTTACCCCAAAGACTTCACATTTCACCCAGTATACAACACACCACAGGCTTTCTCTCTCCCTAATGAGGGAGAAGGACATGTCTCCGTTTTCCAGCGAGCGGGGAGACATAACAGCAAGATCCCACTGTAAACTTTCACAGTCTTCCTCAATGCACTGCAACTCCAATCTTGGTGTCATCTACAAATTTGCTGATCCAGTTTACCACATTACCAGATCATTGATAGAAATGAAAAACAACAAAGGACCCAGCACTGATCCCAGCAGCACATCACTAGTCACAGGCCTCCAGTCAGAGAGGCAACCATCGACTACCACTCTCTGGCTTCTCCCACAAAGCCAATTTCTATTCCAATTTACAACATCATCTTGAATGCCAAGTGTCTGGATTTTCTCGACCAACCTTCCATATGGGATCTTGTCAAATCCTTCCCTAAAGTCCATGTAGACAACATCCACTGCCTCGCCTTCATCAACCTTCCTAGAGACTTCCTCAAAAAACTCTATAAGATTGGTTACACATGACCTACCATTAACAAAGCCATGCTGACTATCATAATCAGTCCATACTTATCCAAATATTCATATATGTCCTTTGACAATAAGTTTAATTTAAACTTTGAACTATACTCATGTTGTTCTACAGATACACAGTAGAGAACATCCTGACAAGCTATATCACTGCATGGTACGGAAACTGCACTGTGGTGGACAGGAAGGCTCTTCAACGGGTCGTCACACTGCCCAATGTATCTCCGGCACCAACCTCCCCACTATCAATGAAATATATACAGAAAGATGCCAGAAAAGTGACAGTAACATCATGAAATATCCCACCCAGCCTGCTCATGGACTGTTTGTCCTACTCCCATCAGGGAGGAGTCTATGTAGCATCCGTGCCAGGACCACCAGACTCAAAAACAGTTCTTTCCCCAAGCAGTGAAGCTGCTTTATCATTTTCTGTTTTGCACATTATGTACAGCCTAGCATCACATTATGGACATCCAATCAATCCATTAAAAACATCTTTTTTGTGGTCCTGCATCTGACCTGGAGTAACAATTATTTCATTCTCCATTACACTTGCGTACTGGATTTATCACTAAACAATCTTGAATCTTTCCAAGGGAATTGAATCAGAATCAGGTTTTATGCTGCTAGCATATGTTGTGAAATTTGTTGTTTTCAGGCAGCCATACAGTGGAAAACATAAATAAAAGCACTATCAATTATAATAAGAACTACTTATATATTTATGAAATTAAGTAGTGCAAAAAGAGGGAAAATTGGTGAGATTACGTATATGCATTCACTATGCATTAGAACACTGATGGCAGAGGGGAAGAAGCTGTTTCTAAATTATTGACTGTGTGTCTTCACGCTCCTGTACCTCCTCCCTGATGGTAGCAATAAGAAGGCATTTTTGCATGATGAGGGTCCTTAATGATGGATGCAACCTTTTTGAGGCATCACCTTCTGAAGATGTCCTCGATGCTGGGGAGGCTAGTGCCCATGATGGAACTGGCTGTGTTTGCAACTTTCTGCAGCTTTTTCCGATCCTGTGTAACAGCCCCTCCATAACAGATGGTGATGCAACCAGTCTGGATGCTCTCCACGGTACATCTGAAGAAATTTGCAAGAGTCTTTGATGATATAACAAATCTTCTCCAACTCATAATGAACATAATGAAATTGAATTGGATTGAATTGAATTTTATTTTTTACGTCCTTCACATACAAGAGGAGTAAAAATCTTTACTTTATGTCTCTGTCTGAATGTGCAATGTGCAATTTCTTTTCAATCTTTTTAATAATATTATAAAAATTGCATGAATACAAATACAAAATTCATAAGGATACAAGTAACATGAATTACATTACATTTAAATCACATATCAATCATGTAGAAAAAAAGATTGAATTATGAAATAAAATAAAGTAATTTTATTTTATTTTACAAAATCTACCCCGACTACCAAAATGAGCTGGTTGGTAAAAAATAGAGAAGAAAAAAAAAACCTTACCATATAACATTATAATAATAATGGCTCAGATCCATACTTTAATAACAGTTCAAAGATTATGAAAATAACTCAGAAAGGTCCCCATAACATTAGAAAATCATGTTTAGAATCAGAAGTCGAACAGCGAATCTCCTCTAGATCTAGGCATAACGTCAGATAGCCATTGAGCATGAGTGGGCGGGGCGGCCTCCTTCCACTTGAGCAAGATTGCCCTCCTGGCCATAAGAGACATAAAGGCCAATACCCGCAAATCAAATGGCTTCAGTATTGAAGCGCTATCCTCAACAATGCTAAACATAGCAGTCAAGGGATTGGGCTTAAAACTAACATTGAAAAGTACAGAAAAAGATTGAAATACATCTTTCCAAAATTTTTCAAGGCTCTGACATGTTCAAAACATATGAATTAGTGTGGCCACTCCACTAGTACATCTATCACAGTAAGGGGAAATATGCACATATTGAATCCAGAGAGTCAAAAAAAGAAGATTTAGGAATAAAAACAGGCACAGCTTGAAAAAGATATATAAATTTAGGTAAGATATTCATTTTAATAGAATTAATTCGGCCAATCAGTGATAAAGAGAGAGGCGACCAATTAGAAAATGCTTTTTAGTTAAAGTTAAAAACTTTTCCTTAAATAAACCTTTATAATTTTTAGTAATTGTTACTCCTAAATATGTAAATTGTTTTCTTAATACTTTAAAAGGAAGGTTAATACCAGTTGGTATTAAATTGTTTAAAGGAAACAGTTCACTCCTATGTAAATTTAATTTATATCCTGAGAACTGACTAAAATTAGACAGTAAACAGAACACTGATGGTAAAGAGGTTGTAACATTAGATATAAAAAGTAATAAGTCATCAGCATAAAGCGATACTTTATGAATAGTACCTCTCCTTAAAATACCAGTAACCTCTTTTGACTCTCAAAAAGGCAATTGCTAAGGGTTCTAAAACCAAACCAAAAAGCAGAGGGCTCAAAGGACAACCTTATCTAGTCCCACGTTGGAGTTTAAAGGGTTTGTAATTCTGAAGTTTAGTAAGAACCTGAGTGGAGGGAAATAAATAAAGTAATTTAATCCAATGAATAAAATTAGGTCCAAAATTAAAATATTTTAAGGATGTAAAAAGATAATTCCATTCAACTCTGTCAAAGGCCTTCTCTGCATCCAAAGATATCACACATTCTGATATTTCCTTAGATGGAGAATGCATAGCATTTAACAAACGCCGTATATTAAAATGGGAATATCGATTTTTAATAAATCCTGTCTGATCATCTGAAACTATAGAAGATATAATATTTTCAAGTCTGCAAGCCAACACTTTATACAAAATTTTAGTATCAAAATTGAGTAAAGAGATAGGTCTATACAAAGAACATTCAGTAAGATTCTTATTCTTTTTAAGAATAAGCGAAATGGAAACTTCGTAAAAAGACTGCGGTAAACCTTCCTACCTTAAAGGAATCTGTAAGGGTAGAACATAAATGTGGTATAAATAAGGAGGAAAAAACCTGATAAAATTCTCCAGAGAATCCATCGGGTCCTAGGGAATTCCTAGAATGCAATTCTCGAATAGCCTGAGCAATTTCTTCCTGAGAAATAGGTTGATCCAATTGCCTGCGATCATCTATCGAAAGATTAGGAATACTTAATTGAGCTAAAAATTATTCATTGCAATATTATCATTAACAGAGTCAGAACTATACAATTTGGAATAAAATTCCCTAAAAGTGTCATTAATATCAAAGTGGTCAGTTGTCATGTCCCCATTAATTTTATGTATTTCTTTAATTTGCCGCTTGGCTATAATTGGCTTCAATTGATTAGAAACATAGAAACATAGAAAATAGGTGCAGGAGTAGGCCATTCGGCCCTTCGAGACTGCACTGCCATTCAGTATGATCATGGCTGATCATCCAACTCAGAACCCCGCCCCAGCCTTCCCTCCATACCCCCCGATCCCTTTAGCCACAAGGGCCATATCTAACTCCCTCTTAAATATAGCCAGTGAACTGGCCTCAACTGTTTCCTGTGGCAGAGAATTCCACAGATTCACCACTCTCTGTGTGAAGAAGTTTTTCCTAAACTCGGTCCTAAAAGGCTTCCCCTTTATCCTCAAACTGTGACCCCTTGTTCTGGACTTCCCCAACATCGGGAACAATCTTCCTGCATCTAGCCTGTCCAATCCCTTTAGGATTTTATACGTTTTAATCAGATCCCCCCTCAATCTTCTAAATTCCAATGAGTACAAGCCCAGTTCATCCAGTCTTTCTTCATATGAAAGTCCTGCCATCCCAGGAATCAATCTGGTGAACCTTCTTTGTACTCCCTCTATGGCAAGGATGTCTTTCCTCAGATTAGGGGACCAAAACTGCACACAATACTCCAGGTGTGGTCTCACCAAGGCCTTGTACAACTGCAGTAGTACCTCCCTGCTCCTGTACTCGAATCCTCTCGCTATAAATGCCAGCATACCATTCGCCTTTTTCACCGCCTGCTGTACCTGCATGCCCACTTTCAATGACTGGTGTATAATGACACCCAGGTCTCGTTGCACCTCCCCTTTTCCTAATCGGCCACCATTCAGATAATAATCTGTTTTCCTATTTTTGCCACCAAAGTGGATAACTTCACATTTATCCACATTAAATTGCATCTGCCATGAATTTGCCCACTCACCCAACCTATCCAAGTCACTCTGCATCCTCTTAGCATCCTCCTCACAGCTAACACTGTCACCCAGCTTCGTGTCATCCGCAAACTTGGAGATGCTGCATTTAATTCCCTCATCCAAGTCATTAATATATGTTGTAAACAACTGGGGTCCCAGCACTGAGCCTTGCAGTACCCCACTAGTCACCACCTGCCATTCTGAAAAGGTCCCATTTATTCCCACTCTTTGCTTCCTGTCTGCTAACCAATTCTCCACCCACACCAATACCTTACCCCCAATACCGTGTGCTTTAAGTTTGCACACTAATCTCCTGCGTGGGACCTTGTCAAAAGCCTTTTGAAAATCCAAATATACCACATCCACTGGTTCTCCCCTATCCACTCTACTAGTTATATCCTCAAAAAATTCTATGAGATTCGTCAGACATGATTTTCCTTTCACAAATCCATGCTGACTTTGTCCGATCATTTCACCGCTTTCCAAATGTGCTGTTATCACATCTTTGATAACTGACTCCAGCAGTTTCCCCACCACCGATGTTAGGCTAACTGGTCTATAATTCCCTGGTTTCTCTCTCCCTCCTTTTTTAAAAAGTGGGGTTACATTAGCCACCCTCCAATCCTCAGGAACTAGTCCAGAATCTAAAGAGTTTTGGAAATTTATCACTAATGCATCCACTATTTCTTGGGCTACTTCCTTAAGTTCTCTAGGATGCAGACTATCTGACCCTGGGGATTTATCTGCCTTCAATCCCTTCAATTTACCTAACACCACTTCCCTACTAACAAGTATTTCGCTCAGTTCCTCCATCTCACTGGACCCTCTGTCCCCTACTATTTCTGGAAGATTATTTATGTCCTCCTTAGTGAAGACAGAACCAAAGTAATTATTCAATTGGTCTGCCATGTCCTTGCTCCCCATAATCAATTCACCTGTTTCTGTCTGTAGGGGACCTACATTTGTCTTTACCAGCCTTTTCCTTTTTACATATCTATAAAAGCTTTTACAGTCAGTTTTTATGTTCCCTGCCAGTTTTCTCTCATAATCTTTTTTCCCCTTCCTAATTAAGCCCTTTGTCCTCCTCTGCTGAACTCTGAATTTCTCCCAGTCCTCAAGTGAGCCATTTTCTCTGTCTAATTTGTATGCTACTTCTTTGGAATTGATACTATCCCTAATTTCTCTTGTCAGCCACGGGTGCACTACCTTCCTTGATTTATTCTTTTGCCAAACTGGGATGAGCAATTGTTGTAGTTCATCCATGCAACCTTTAAATGCTTGCCATTGCATATCCACCGTCAATCCTTTAAGTGTCATTTGCCAGTCTATCTTAGCTAATTCAGGTCTCATACCTTCAAAGTTACCCCTCTTTAAGTTCAGAACCTTTGTTTCTGAATTAACTATGTCACTCTCCATCTTAATGAAGAATTCCACCATATTATGGTCACTCTTACCCAAGGGGCCTCTCACGACAAGATTGCTAATTAACCCTTCCTCATTGCTCAAAACCCAGTCCAGAATAGCCTGCTCTCTAGTTGGTTCCTCGACATGTTGGTTCAAAAAACCATCCCGCATACATTCCAAGAAATCCTCTTCCTCAGCACCTTTACCAATTTGGTTCATCCAATCTACATGTAGATTGAAGTCACCCATTATAACTGCTGTTCCTTTATTGCACACATTTCTAATTTCCTGTTTAATACCATCTCTGACCTCACTACTACTGTTAGGTGGCCTGTACACAACTTCCAGCAGCGTCTTCTGCCCCTTAGTGTTACGCAGCTCTACCCATATCGACTCCACATCTTCCCGGCTTATGTCCTTCCTTTCTATTGCATTAATCTCTTCTTTAACCAGCAACGCCACCCCACCTCCCCTTCCTTCATGTCTATCCCTCCTGAATATTGAATATCCCTGAACGTTGAGCTCCCATCCTTGGTCACCCTGGAGCCATGTCTCTGTGATCCCAACTATATCATAATCATTAATAACAATCTGCACTTTCAATTCATCCACCTTATTACGAATGCTCCTTGCATTGACACACAAAGCCTTCAGGCGCTCTTTTACAACTCTCTTAGCCCTTATACAATTATGTTGAAAAGTGGCCCTTTTTAATGCTTGCCCTGGATTTGTCGGCCTTCCACTTTTACTCTTCTCCTTAGTACTTTTTGCTTCTACCCTCACTTTACACCCCTCTGTCTCTCTGCACTGGTTCCCATCCCCCTGATTAGCCAGTAGTTTACCAGTTTTATCTCTGTGAATATAAAATTGACTTCTACCTTTTAAAAGCTTGCTTTCAATTGGATACGTTAAAAGAAAATCATATTTAGTTTTGGTTTCAATACGTCTCTTATATGTTTCAGGATCAGGTACCGAAACATATTTATGTTCCAGTTGTTTTAACTGATTAGCTAGTTCGTTTCTCTCTTTGTCAACTTTTTAAATTATGTTTGCAGTATAAGAAATAACTTGACCCCGGATATATGCTTTAAAAGTATCCCATATAATAAGATTAGACATCTCTTCCAATGTATTTTCTTCAAAAAAAAGAGTAATTTAATTCTCCATAAATTTTTAAAAATCTTCATCGGATAGCAGAGTTACATTAGATCGCCAAAATCTACTCTTAGGGATAGGACCAGGAAGATTTAAAGATAAAAGTACAGGAGAGTGGTCAGAAATAGCAATCTTCTTTATATTCGATCAATCGAACCAATGGAATTATTTGACTGTCAATAAAAAAAATAATCAATCCTGGTATAAGAATGATGGACATGAGAGAAAAAAAACAACTCCCTGCATCAGATGAAGAAAATGCCAAGCATCAACTATACCACATTTAGTTAGAAAGGATTGGATAAACAAAGCTGATTTATTAAGTGTGGCTGGTTTAACAGACAAGCGATCTAATACAGGATCTAACCAGCAGTTAAAATCTCTTCCCATCACAAGAGAGTAAGTACACAAATCTGGCAAAAACGAAAATAGACGTTCACAAAATCCTGGATCGTCTACGTTGGGGGCATATACATTAGCAAAAACAATCAATTTACTGTCTAAACTCCCTGATACAATAACAAATCGACCATTAGGATCTGAAAGAACTTTGTGCTGAAGAAAGGAAACTGTATTATCTACTAAAATCAAAACTCCACATGATTTTGCATGAAACGAAAAATGGAATTGCATACCCTTCCACCAAGTGAAAAAACGTAAGCTATCACAGTTGCATACGTGCGTTTCTTGTAAGAAAATAATGGGTACTTTAAATTTTTTAATATAAGCAAACACTTTGTTCCATTTAATGGGGTGATTCAGCCCTTTCGCATTCAAACTAAATAAGTTAATATTTTGAACCATTTTAAATACCGATCATCATGTAATTAAAAGATCTGGCCATAAGTTATTAAAAGTAGAAAGCAAACGGTAGGGTAAGGTAGTCAAACAGACAATCATATAATCAACCCAACACAGCTCCCAGAGAGAAATAGGCCCTAGTGCCTTCCCCACCTAAAGCCAGAAGGCTGACCAATAGACAGTCAGTGAGCTAACAACTGAAAAGTTCCCTCCCCAAAAAATCCTGTTGATAGAAACTCCAGTCCTTCAAGGTCAATTATGTCCCTACCAAGACACAACATAAAAAGAAAAATAACTCAGTATTTGAAAATATAAAAGGATCAATTTAAACAAATTCAAAGAAAGATATATTAAAATAAAGTCTCAAAAAGGGATATAATATAAAAGTATCAAAAATATATAACAGACTCTCTTGAAGCACTAGATGGAGTAAGTCGCACTTGACTTTGCTCCATTGTTTTTTTTCATTTATTTACCACCCATTCAGTATTCACATTGAAGTGTTTACAATATTTTTGTATGTTTGAATTTTGACTTTTAATTCTTGGAAATGACAACCAGAGGGAAAAAGGCACTAACCGAGAGTGAGGAAGCCGACAATGGAAATGGAGGAGGAGGAGGCGACCCTAAACAGTCTAAACAGCCTCATCAGGCACAACTGACTTTGGAAGTTACATCCAAGCTTTTGGATGGCAAACTTGATACATTTGATAAAAGATTCTCCAATCTCGAGATAAAGTTAAATAATACTGAAGATCAACTCGGAGCAACTAAACGTGAGAATGAAAAGCAACAACAACTAATTTCAGATCTTGATGAAAATGGCAGATAAAGAGACTGCAGATTGAGCTCGTTGGATAAGAAAGTAATCTTGACCACTCAAATGCTAGAATGATATAAAGCCAAGATCATTGACCTGGAAAATTGCAGTTGCAGACAGAATCTACAGATTATAGGAATTCGTGAGGATGTTGAAAGTGGCGATCCCACTAAGTTTTTTGCTCAATTTTTAATGGAGGTATTCGGTACTGAAGTTTTTTCTACCCCCCCCCCCCCACCAATACTAGACCGCGCTCATCACTCGTTAAGGGTTAAAACTCCGAAAGATTTAAAACGCAGAGCCGTTGTTGTACGATTCCACTATGAGCATATTAAGGAGTGTTTAATTCGAGTTGCACGCCGGAAAGGAGTGATTGAGTATGGGGATCTCAGATTTCATTTGGTAGAAGACTTTAGTCCAGAGTTGTTACAAGAGAAGTCTCTTTTTAAGTTGGTGATGTCAGAATTATACCAAAAGAAATTATACCCTGCGCTGTTATATCCTGAGCGTTTAAGGGTTGTTTTGCCAGATAAATCACATAAGTGGTTTAAATCAGTGACAGATGCACGTCAATTTCTTGAAGAGCTTGACTAATTTTCAACTGTTTAATAAATTTACTACTTTTTCATGTTTGAATGTAGTTGTCTATTAGTTTAAAATGTGTAGATTTGCCTTTAAAGTTTGGAAATTCTCATCCTTGGTTGGATTATACCTGTATATTTTTTGGAGTATAGATGTTTATTATACTTTTATGTTAAGATTTCTTTTCTCTTTTATTATTTTATGTAAGTGTTTTTAACTGTTTGTTTAAAATCTTGACGGTGACTGCTTTTTTTTTGAAATATTAATAAAGTTGTATTTTGTTTCATTTTTCAAGATTTCGCCTTTCAAAATGTCTCGTAATGACTGGGTTCTTTTTTACAATATTTGTTTTATCCTTTTCTTGGTATTTTTCTTATAATATTTTATCTGTGGGTGGTTTATTACATTCCTTCCATTTGGAGTTATGTCTTCATGAGAGTTGGGGGTAATGTATTTAGGATTAGTTAGCATACTGGCTGGCTATTGGCCATTTTTTTTCGGACTTGGTGGGCGGGGGATGGTATTACTTTTAGTTTAGTATTTTCCAGTTGGGATGTTCTGAAACTACAAATATGTCTGAATTGTCGTAGATTCCGGTTTCTCTTTAAACTTTTTTCTCTTCCTGAGTCATGGGTCTCCCCTGCAGTAAGGTTAACCCTTTGCATACCATTTGGCTTATTGTAGTAAAATGGATAATGTTATTAACTTTGTTTCATGGAATGTAAATGGTTTGAATCATCCGATTAAACGTTAGAAGATTTTTAAAGTCTTTCACAAACTGAATGCTCAGATTATCTTTGCTCAGGAGACCCATGTGAGGAGGGTGGATAATCAGCGTTTTTGTACGTTTTGGAAGGGTCAACAGTTTGATTCTAATTCACAATCTAAAGTAAAAGCAGTCTCTATTTTTATAGACTCCTCGATTTCATTTCTTCATTATGAAACAATTTCAGACCCGAATGGTAGATTTTTGTTAATTACTGGCTTACTTAATAATCAAAAAGTTGTTTTGGTTAATATTTATGCGCCAAATACTGACTATCCTGAATTTTTTAAGTATTTATTTGTATCTTTTCCTAATTTAAATGAATATAAGTTGATAATGGGGCGGGGGGGGAGGACTTTAATTGTTGCTTTAATTAATGGACAGGTCTGCCCCGAATCAGATATCTCCAAACAAATCTGCTATTTTTATTAACTCCTTTTCAGTTGATTCCAGAATCTTAGCTGTTTGGAGGCTTTTTCATCTTAATGAGAAAGAGTTCTCATTTTTCTCCCATGTATATCATTGTTATTCAAGAATTGATTATTTTTTTATTGATTCTCAATTAGCTTCGTCTGTTATTGCATGTGGATATGATGAAATTACTGTTTCTGATCGTGCACCTCTGAAACTATCAATTAATTTCACTGACATAATTTCTAGTGCTAGACAATGGAGGTTCAATTCCACTTTGCTTCAGGATTCAAACTTTGCCAATTTTATTAAAGAACAGATTGATTTTTTCTTTTCAACTAATTCTATGGATGAAATTTCCAGTGGAATACGGTGGGATACTTTTAAAGTATGTATTCGTGGTGTTACGAGAATACACATAAAATTAAGATGTTTGCTGGCCTGGGCTAGCATCAGTGGCATCAGCAGTTGGTCTGCCACCTGCCCTCAGGGGAAGGAGAGATAAGGAACAATGGAGCAGTGTCTGGAGATGTGTAATGGAGGGACGTGGGAGAGAGAGCTGTCTGGAGCGGCTCCCCCTTTGAACCCTGAACTGTTTGAAGTGATGGACAGGCGATACCCCAGCAGGGGGATAAAAAGGGGACAGGTTCGCTAAGACAGGACACACGCCACCCGAGGTAACGAGACCCTGGAAGCGGTGCGCCTCTCACGAGTGGGTGAGAAGTGCCAGACAACGACAAGGGTGGAAAGGTACGATCAGCGGGAACCCGGTGTGTGTCCGCCCTTGCCTGGGTGCCGGGTTCACTGCAGAGGATCGACCGCATCTGGAGGAGGGGTCACAGTCGGTGACCTCAGGTGACATCACCAAGGACCCGCCCAAAAGTTGCTTGTGAGCCATCTCGCTGGTCTGTGAGTGAAGCCGTTCTGAATGATCAGTTGTTCCTGTTCTCTCTGTCTCTCTTCCCCCACCTTGTCCATCGCCATGGCAACGATTACTGCGAATTGAACTACTAACTGGACTGAACTTTGAGTCATTTTGAAATTGGTCATTTACCCCTAGACAACGATAGAGCTTGATTGATGCTGTTATCTTACTTCTGTGCACATGTGTGTTTATCATCACTGAACTGTTGCATTTATTATCCTTTCGATTACTGTGTTGCTTGTTTCTTTAATAAAACTTTCTTAGTTCTAGTACTCCAGACTCCAACTGAGTGATCCATTTCTGCTGGTTTGGCAACCCAGTTACGAGGTACGTAACATAAGTGGGGTTCTCGTCCGCGATTTTGAACGCTAAATTTGGGACGGAGTAAATTGATTGGGTTAAAATTCCCGAAAGAAAGAAAAGACAAACAGCAGAAATGGAGGTTGAGGAATTTATAAAGGCACCGACCTTGGAGGCATTGGAGGATGCCAGGAAATCGGAATTGATAGCTGTGGCCAAACGGTTGAATCTTGCTAAGGTGAAGTCGACAATGAGGAGAGAGGAGATACACAGAGCTATTGTAGAGCACTATGTATCTAAAGGTGTGTTTCCCCAAGGTGAGCTGGGGGTGGTGTCTATTGAAAAACCTGCTGGAGACGCGGTGCAGGTACAGCTTGAAAAACTGAGACTCGAGCACGAGTTCCGGGTACGACAGTTAGAACACGAGGAGAAACAGAGGGAAAGGGAATTTGAGCTGGAGAAGTTAAAGATAAGGGCCGAGCAGGGGCTCGTGCCGAACCAAGGTGGAGGGTTCCGGGCGACCCAGGAGGTTAGACTGGTTCCCCCATTTGACGATACCGATGTGGATCGGTACTTTCTCCATTTCGAAAAAGTGGCTAGAAGTCAGGACTGGCCGAGGGATAAGTGGGTTGTTTTACTTCAGAGTGTACTGAAAGGGAAGGCCCAAGAAGCTTACTCCGCTTTATCCGCGGAAGATGCCCAGAAGTATGAGGTGGTGAAGGAGGCCATCCTCAGGATTTATGAGTTGGTCCCGGAGGCATACCGGCAGAGGTTCCGGAATGCGAGGAAGCAGTGGGACCGCACGTATTTGGAGTTTGCTCGTGAGATGCAAACATATTGTGAGCGTTGGTGTGCCTCGAAGGGGGTAGAGGGGGATTATGACAGACTGCTGCAGCTGATTCTGATTGAGCAGTTTAAAGGTTGTGTCCCTGAGGGTATGAGACCCTACCTCGATGAGAAAGAGGCAGCCACGTTAGCCGCAACTGCTAAGTTAGCGGATGAGTATGCGTTGACGCATAAAATGAAGGTTGCCCCGAGTAAAGGCTACCAAAAGGGTAGTCAGGACGGCGGGGAGAGTCCACCGGAAAGTCAGAAAGTAAGCCGGGGACTAGGGGATAAGGTAGACCGGGAGCAGTCTGGTAGGAAGTCTCCTGGGGTCGTCTGTTATAATTGTGGGAAAGTCGGACACTTTGCGTCCAGGTGCTTTGCCCCAAGGAAGGAGACGGGGAAAGGAAAAGCGGAAATTTTGAATGGCTGTATTGAGCTGTTAAGCGAACCGCTAGGGAAGGACAGGTCTGAAAAAGTCCAGGAAGGGCGCGAGAGGTTTATCTCGGCCGGACTGGTGTCAGTGAAGGAGAGGTTAAAACCAGTTCCAGTGCGGATCTGGAGAGACACGGGAGCGTGTCAGTCACTAATACTGAAGAGTGTATTAGAGTTTAGCTCAGAGACCCAGACTGGGGAGGTAGAGGTCAAAGGTGTTGGGGAAGGGACAGAGTCAGTCCCTTTGCACCAGATACATTTACAGAGCAACCTGGTCTCTGGACTAGTCACGATCGGGGTGAGGTCCGAATTACCGATGAAAGACGTGGAAGTCTTGCTCGGTAATGACATCGCAGGAGGAATCGTGTTCCCAGTCGTGAGATTGACGGGTCAGCCTGCCAGCATGGAGGCCCCGCCCGAGATGGTGAATTTGGCTGAAACATTTCTGCCAACCTTGTATGAGACAGGGTGTAGTGAGATAAGAGGTAGTGAGGGAGCTGGGACGGACGTAGCAGTAGCCAGGAAAGAATTTGTGCAGACGCAGGAGCGAGACGAGGGGCTGATGGTTTTTGCAGAGACAGCTCTCTCTGACACAGCCTTGACAAGGGAACTAGTAGGCTATTGTGCGGATGAGGAAGTGCTAAGGAAGAAAGGGAAATCAAGGACAGTATCCGCAGATGAGGAGTGGGGGGTGGTGCAAAAGAGTTATGGGGATGAGGTTTTTAACATGGCCCACGAGGTACCCCCCGGTGAACATTTTGCGGTGCTGGAGGAAACAGTTGGTGGAATCATGAAAGAGAGTTACCGGCTGCCCAGGGGGAAAAATGTTATTGATCATGACCGACGCGAACTGAGACGGTCACCGGCTTTTGATATGCTAACAAACCTAGTCGGTGTTAGCGTGGGAATCAATGAAGCTAGGGGCCCCTTAATAAGAGGAAAAAACCATTTTGAAAAGATTAGGATGGGATCGGTCAGATGGGAGAAGGCTATTGTTTTGGCCAGGTCTACTGATAAGGTCTCTCCCTTAATCCCCGAACAAAGCGAATCTTTAGAAGGAGTAATTAAACGACTCGCACCTATGTGTTTGATTGTCCCGAGGAAATGCAAAGAACTGGGACGTTGGGTGATTGTGGTTACAATAGGGCAGCCAAGTAAACAACACCCATATTTTTCGAGTAATTCAGTGACTAAAGGGCTGATGAACACAGAGGTGTGTATTGGCAATTTAACACGGCTGTCTGAAGCCAGTTTGATAGTGAACCTTGAAAAAAATGAATTCGGCCACACGAGGGTCACTTACCTGGAAATTGTGGTGACACAGGGGCAGCTGGCAGTGATGCAAGCTACAGTGCAGGCTATCGCTGACCTCCCAACCCCGACAGACAAGAGGGCCCTCAGAAGGCTTTTGGAGATGGTGGGGTACTGCAGGAAGTTTTGCAATAACTCTGCGGTCAATACCCGTCCCCCTCCTACTAAGCCCTTGCGAGAGAAAACTGAGCCGGAATGGGACGACCCTTGTTGTTGTGGTCCGGGACAAAACCAAATGAGAGGTTACATTGGTCGCAATTCATCAGTGTTTTTGGCCACTACGAAGTTTGCTGAGTTGGAGCCTGGTCTAAGGGATTATTAATAACACGTGTAAAAGGAACAGAAAATGTGATGACTGTCTGTCAAGGTGTTGACAGCTTCAAATTCTCTGTATTAGCTAAATAACTGTTAAAGATGTATATTGTGTATGTATCAGATAATGTAGTCATGTTTGTAATTTTTACCTCCCGGTAAAAATCCTTAAAGGGGGGAAGTGTTACGAGAATACACATAAAATTAAGATGTTTGCTGGCCTGGGCTAGCATCAGTGGCATCAGCAGTTGGTCTGCCACCTGCCCTCAGGGGAAGGAGAGATAAGGAACAATGGAGCAGCGTCTGGAGATGTGTAATGGAGGGACGTGGGAGAGGGAGCTGTCTGGAGCGGCTCCCCCTTTGAACCCTGAACTGTTTGAAGTGATGGACAGGTGATACCCCAGCAGGGGGATAAAAAGGGGACAGGTTCGCTAAGACAGGACACACGCCACCCGAGGTAACGAGACCCTGGAAGCGGTGCGCCTCTCACGAGTGGGTGAGAAGTGCCAGACAACGACAAGGGTGGAAAGGTACGATCAGCGGGAACCCGGTGTGTGTCCGCCCTTGCCTGGGTGCCGGGTTCACTGCAGAGGATCGACCGCATCTGGAGGAGGGGTCACAGTCGGTGACCTCAGGTGACATCACCAAGGACCCGCCCAAAAGTTGCTTGTGAGCCATCTCGCTGGTCTGTGAGTGAAGCCGTTCTGAATGATCAGTTGTTCCTGTTCTCTCTGTCTCTCTTCCCCCACCTTGTCCATCGCCATGGCAACGATTACTGCGAATTGAACTACTAACTGGACTGAACCTTGAGTCATTTTGAAATTGGTCATTTACCCCTAGACAACGATAGAGCTTGATTGATGCTGTTATCTTACTTCTGTGCACATGTGTGTATCATCACTGAACTGTTGCATTTATTATCCTTTCGATTACTGTGTTGCTTGTTTCTTTAATAAAACTTTCTTAGTTCTAGTACTCCAGACTCCAACTGAGTGATCCATTTCTGCTGGTTTGGCAACCCAGTTACGGGGTACGTAACAGTGGACAAATTATTTCATATTCTGCTGGATTGAAAAAAGGAATTAATAATGAAATATGTACATTGGTTGATAAGATTAAAGAAATTGATAAAAAATATTCTGTTGCTCCTAATCTAGAACTCTGTAAAAAGAGGGTTGAACTTCAAATGCAACATAGTTTGTTATTAACCTCCCCGATTGAAAATCAATTACTTAAAACTAAGAGTCAATTTTATATACATGGTGATAAATCGGGTAAATTGTTGGCAGACCAACTGAAAGCTGCTTCTGCTAAATGTTTGATTAGTAAAGTTTCTAAACGGGATGGTACCTTGACAGTTAATCATGACGAAATTAATAAATATTTTCAGGAATTTTATACCTCTCTATATCAATCGGAATTTCCTGAAGAGTCTACCATAATGCATGAATTTTTAAGGAAATTGAACATTCTGAAATTACCATTAATGAACGCTTAGAACTAGATGCATCCATTTCTTCAATTCCTAAAAAAGATAAAGACCTTACTGATTGTGCATCAGCAACACACATCAAAGTTGCTGGTGAATGCAGCAGGCCAGGCAGCATCTCTAGGAAGAGGTGCAGTCGACGTTTCAGGCCGAGACCCTTCGTCAGGACTAACTGAAGGAAGAGTGAGTAAGGGATTTGAAAGTTGGAGGGGGAGGGGGAGATCCAAAATGATAGGAGAAGACAGGAGGGGGAGGGATAGAGCCGAGAGCTGGACAGGTGATAGGCAAAAGGGGATACGAGAGGATCATGGGACAGGAGGTCCGGGAAGAAAGACGGGAGGGGGGGGGACCCAGAGGATGGGTTTGAGAATATGATTGTGCATCATATAGACCTATATCTTTGTTGAATGTAGGTTCCAAATTTTTTTCTAAAGTAATAGCAAATAGATTGGAAAAAGTACTGCCACAAATTATTTCTGATGATCAGACAGGATTTATTAAAAGTCGCTTTTCGTATTTCAATGTTAGGAGATTAATGAACATTGTATATACTCCTTCATCTAAAGTTCTGGAATGTGTTATTTCTCTCAACACCGAGAAGGTGTTTGACAGAGTTGAATGGAAATATTTATTTAATGTGCTTGAGAGATTCAACTTTAACCCAAAATTTATTTCTTGGATTGAATTGATATATCATTCACCTTTGGCTTCCTTAGTTACCAATAATCAGAGATCCCCTTTTTATAGGCTTTTCAGAGGTACTAGACAGGGTTGTCCATTAAGTCCTTTGTTATTTGATTTCGCTTTGGAACCCTTGGCAATTACCTTTCATGATTCACCCAATATATTTGGAATTACTCGTGGGAAGGAGACACATAAGGTATCATTGTATGCAGGTGACTTGTTACTATATATCTCCAACCCAGAGAAATCCATCCCAGCAGTTTTATCACTACTAGCTCAGTTTAGTAGTTTTTCTGGTTATAAACTAAATCTTAATAAGAGTGAGCTTTTCCATTAAATATGCGAGTTCCAATTTATAGACAATTACCATTTGAACTAATTACTGATTATTTCACTTATTTGGGTGTCAAAATTACTAAAAAATATAAAGATCTATTTAAAGTTAACTTTCTACCCTTAATTGACAATGTTAAACAATTGTTTACTAAATGGTCCCCACTGTCCTTATCATTGATTGGTCGAATTAATGTTATTAAAATAACTTTTACCGAAATTTCTGCATTTATTTCAAATGGTACCAATTTTCATCTCTAAATCCTTTTTTGATATTATTGATTCTAAAATTTCTTCATATATATGGCAGAATAAAAATCCTAGATTGAGTAAGAAATATCTACAGAAGTCAAAAAAGGATGGTGGTTTAGCATTGCTGCATTTTAAATTTTATTATTGGGCATTAATATCTGATATTTAATGTTTTGCACACAAGATTGGAATGAAACTCGTTGTTCATGATGGATGAACCTGGAGAGTGAGTCTGTGCAGGGGTTCTCATTAGCTTCTATTTTAGGAACTTCACTCCCCTTTGCATTAACCAAACTGAATAAACAAACAATTAATCCAATAATTAAACATACAATATGAATATGGTTTCAATTTCGCAAATCTTTTGGATTGAACAAATTTATTTTATCTAGTCCTATCATATCTAATTTCTCTTTCAAACTTCTAAAATTGTTCAAGTTTTTTCCTTATGGAATACGAGGGGATTAGCATGCTTCCATGATTTATCTATGGATAATTGTTTCATGTCGTTTGAACAATTATCTAATAAATATAAATTGCCTGGTTCACATTTTTTCAGATATCTGCAGATTAAAAGGCTTTGAATGGCATTTGTTACGTACCCTGTAACTGGGTTGCCAAACCAGCAGAAATGGATCACTCAGTTGGAGTCTGGATTACTGGAACTAAGAAAGTTTTATTAAAGAAATAAGCAACACAGTACTCTAATCAAAAGGATAATAAATGCAACAGTTCAGCAATGATAAACACACATGTGCACAGAATTAAGATAACAGGATCAATCAAGCTCTATCGTTGTCTAGGGGAAAATGACCAGTTTCAAGGTGACGCAAAGTTCAGTTCAGTTCGCAGTAATCACTGCCGTGGGAGATGGACAGTGGGGGGAAGGAGAAAGAGAGCAAAACGAATGAATATTCAAACGGTTTCCACACAGACCTTCGATATTCTTCGCAGTCAGCTTTCGTGCGAGCCCTTTGTGATGTCATCTGAGGTCACCGACCGTGACTCCGCCGTTTCCAGATACGATCGTTTCTCTGCGGTGAACCTGGCACCCAGGCAAGGGTGGACACACACCAGGTTCCCGCCGATCGTGCTTTTCCACCCTGTGCGTCTATGGCTTGATCCCGCGACCAGCCGCCCAAAACTTCCCACCGACTTGTGGGAGATGCACCGCTTCCAGGGTCTCGTTACCTTGGGGTGTTGTGCGTGTCCTGCCTTAGCGAACCTGTCCCTTTTTATCCCCCTGCTGGGGTATCGCCTGTCCATCACTTCAAACAGTTCAGGGTTCAAAGAGGGAGCCGATCTTGACAGCTCTCCTTCCGTTAAACTCTCCCGTCCCTTCGTTAACATTTCCAAATGCTGCTCCATTGTTTTCCTTATCTCTCTCTCTCCTGAAGACAGGTGGCAGACCAACTGCTGATCCCACTGGTGCCAGCACAGGACAGCTAACATCTTAATCTATGTGTATTCTCGTCACAACACATGTACACAGAATTAGGATAACAGGATCAATCAAGCTCTATCGTCGTCTAGGGGTAAATGACCAGTTTCAAAGTGACGCAAAGTTCAGTTCATTGGAGTTCAGTTCAGTTCACAGTAATCACTGCCGTGGCGGTGGACAGCGGGGGGGGGGAAGGAAAGAGAGAGCGAAAGCGAATGAATATTCAAATCAGATTCCAAACAGACCTTCGATATTCCTCACAGTCAGCTTTCGGGCGAGCCCTTTGTAATGTCTTCTGAGGTTACCGACTGTGACCACTCCGTTTCAGATACCATCGTTCTTCTGCAGTGAACCTGGCACCCAGGCAAGGGCGGACACACACCAGGTTCCCGCCAATCGTACCTTTCCACCCTGTGTGTCTATGGCTTGGTCCCGCGACCAGCCGTCCAAAACTCCCACCGACTTGTGGGAGGCACACCGCTTCCAGGGTATCCTTACCTCGTTGTCGTGTGTGTGTCGCCTTAGTGAACTTGTCCCTTTTTATTCCCCTGTTGAGGTATAGCCTGTCCATCACACTTCAAACAGTTCAGGGTTCAAAGAGGAGCCGATCTTGACAGCTCTCAGACCATGTCTCCTTCCATTAAACTCTCCCGTCCCTTCGTTAACATTTCAAAATGCTGCTCCATTGTCTTCCTTATCTCTCTCTCTCCTGAAGACAGGTGGCAGACCAACTGCTGATCCCACTGGTGCCAGCACAGGACAGCTAACATCTTAATCTATGTGTACTCTTTGTAACCCTCTTTCGTCACACCCCTCACCTTTAAGGATTTTTACCGGAGTAAAAATTAAAAACATTAATACATTATTAGGTACACACAAATATACATCTTCATCAGCTATTTGGCTAATACAGAGAATTTTAAGTTGTCAACACCTTGACAGACAGTCAGCAATCACATTTTCCGTTCCTTTTATATGTGTAATTTTTAATAATCCCCTAAACCAGGCTCCAACTTAGCAAACTTCATAGTGGCCGAAAACACTGATGAATTGCGATCAGTGTAACCTCTCATTGGATTTCGTCCCAGACCACGATAACAAGGGTTTTCCCATCCCGACTTAGTTTTCTCTCGCAAGGGCTTAGTAGGAGGGGGAGGGATAGTAACCGCAGAGTTATTGCAAAACTTTCTACCATACCCCACCATCTCCAAGAGCCTTCTGAGGGCCCTCTTGTCTGTCGGGGTTGGGATGTCAGAGATAGCCCGCACTTTAGCTTGCATCGCTGCCAGCTGCCCCTGTGTTATCACAATTCCCAGATAAGTGACCTTCGTGTGGCCGAACTCATTTTTTTCAAGGTTCACTATGAAGCTGGCTTCAGACAGCCGTATCACATCGCCAATACACACTTCTGTGTCCGTTAGCCCTTTCGTCACTGAATTACTCATTCTATAGTGATGTTACTCACCAGGATAACCTAGCGTGAGAAACACCACCCAACGTCCCAGTTCTTTGCATCGCCTTGGGACAATCAAACATACGTGTGCGAGCCGTTTAATTACTTCTCCTAAAGAGTCGCTTTGTTCAGGGATTAAGGGAGAGACCTTATCAGCAGAGCTGGCCAAAACAATAGCCTTCTCCTATCTGGTCAATACCATACTCATCTTTTCAAAATGGTGTTTTTTTCTTATCAGGGGGACCCTAGCTTCATTGATTTCCGCGCTAACACTGACTAGGTTTGTTGGCATATCAAAAGCCTGTGACCGTCTCAGTTCGCGTCTGCTATAATCAATAACATCCTTCCTCCTGTGCAGCCAGTAAACCTCTTTCATGGTTCCACCGACTGTTTCCTTCAGCACCTCAAGATGTCCACCGAGGGGCACCTTGTGGGCCAGGTTAAAAATCTCATCCCCAGAGATTTTTGGCACCATCCCCCATTCCTCATCTGCGGTACTTGGTCTCCCTTCCTTCCTTAGCACACCCTCCTCCACACAATAGCCTACTGGCTCTCTTTTTAATCCTGCTTCAGAGAGAGCTGTTTCCTCGTCTCGCTCCAGTGCCTGTATAAAGTCCTTCTTTTTTAATGCTAAGTCTGTCACAGCTCCCTCACTACCTCTTGTTTCATTGCGTTCCTTCTTTTCACTTTCTACCCCCTCCTCGTACAAGGCTGGCAGAAACGTCTCAGCTAAATTTACTTCGGCAGTTCCGGGATGAACCTGTGAGTCCATGGGCGGGGCCTCAATGCTGGCAGGCTGACCTGTCAAGCTCACTGTCGAGAGCACAATTCCCCCGGCGAGGTCATTACTGAGCAAGACTTCCACGCCTTTCATCGGTAATTCAGGCCTCATCCCGATCGTGACTAGTCCAGAGACCAAGTTGCTTTGTAGGTGTATCTGGTGCAAAGGGACTGCCTCTGTCCCTCCCCCAATACCTTTTACCTTGACCTCCCCAGTCTGGGTCTCTGAGCTAAACTCTAATACACTCTTCAATATCAATGACTGACACGCTCCCGTGTCTCTCCAGATCCGCACTGGAACTGGGTTTAACCCCTCCTTCACAGACACCAATCTGGCCGCAATAAACCTCTCGCGCCCTTCCTGAACTTTGGCAGACCTTTCCTCTCCTAGCGGTTCGTTTACCAGCTCGATACAGCCAGTCAAAATCACCATTTTTCCTTTTCCCGTCTCCTTCTTTGGGGCAAAGCACCTGGACGCAAAGTGTCCGACTTTCCCACAATTATAACAGACGACCCCAGGAGACTTCCTACCAGACTGCTCCCGGTCTACCTTATCCTTCTCACTAGTCCCCGGCTTACTTTCTGACTTTTCTGGCGGACTCTCCCCGCCGTCCTGACTACCCTTCTGGTAGCCTTTACTCAGGGCAAACTTCATTTTATGCGTCAACGCATACTCATCCGCTAACTTAGCAGTTGCGGCTAACGTGGCTGCCTCTGTCTCATCTAGGTAGGGTCTCATACCCTCAGGGACACAACCTTTAAACTGCTCAATCAGGATCAGCTGTAGCAGTCTGTCATAATCCCCGTCCACCCCCTTCAAGGCACCCCAACGCTCACAATATGTCTGCATCTCATGGGCAAACTCTAAATACGTGCGGTCCCACTGCTTCCTCGCATTCCGGAACCTCTGCCGGTATGCCTCTGGGACCAACTCATAAATCCTGAGGATGGCCTCTTTCACCACCTCATACCTCTGGGCATCTTCTGCGGACAAAGCTGAGTAAGCTTGTTGGGCTTTTCCTTTAAGTACACTCTGAAGCAAAACAGCCCACTTATCCCTCGGCCAGTCCTGACTTGTAGCAACTTTTTCGAAATGGAGAAAGTACCGATCCACGTCGGTATCATCAAATGGGGGAACTAGCCTAACCTCCTGGGTCACCCTGAACCCTCCACCTTGGTTCAGCATGGGCCCCTGCTCTGCCCTCATCTTTAACCTTTCCAGCTCGAATTCCCTTTCCCTCTGCCTCTCTTCTCGCTCTAACTGTTTCTCTTTCTCCTGCCTTTCTAACTGCTCCTTTTCGTGTTCCAGCTGCCGTACCTGGAACTCGTGCTCGAGTCTCAGCTTTTCCAGCTGCACCTGTACCGTGTCTCCAGCAGGTTTGTCAATAGACACCACCTCCAGCTCCCCTTGGGGAAACACACCTTTAGATACATGGTGCTCTATGATAGCTCTGTGCATCTCCTCTCTCCTCATTGTCGACTTCCCCTTAACAAGATTCAGCCATTTGGCCACAGCTGCCAATTCCGCTTTCCTGGCATCCTCTAATGCCTCCAAGGTCGGCGCCTTTAGAAATTCCTCAATCTCCATTTCTGCTGTTTGCCTTTTCTTTCTTTCGGGAATTTTAACCCAATCAATTTACACCGTCCCAAATTTAGCGTTGAAAATCGCGGACGAGAACCCCACTTATGTTACGTACCCCGTAACTGGGTTACCAAACCAGCAGAAATGGATCACTCAGTTGGAGTCTGGATTACTGGAACTATGAAAGTTTTATTAAAGAAATAAGCAACACAGTACTCTAACCAAAAGGATAATAAATGCAACAGTTCAGCAATGATAAACACACATGTACACAGAATTAGGATCAATCAAGCTCTATCGTCGTCTAGGGGTAAATGACCAGTTTCAAAGTGACGCAAAGTTCAGTTCATTGGAGTTCAGTTCAGTTCACAGTAATCACTGCCGTGGCGGTGGAGAGCGGGGGGGGGGAAGGAGAGAGAGAGCGAAAGCGAATGAATATTCAAATTGGATTCCAAACAGACCTTCGATATTCCTCACAGTCAGCTTTCGGGCGAGCCCTTTGTAATGTCTTCTGAGGTCACCGACTGTGACCCCTCCGTTTCAGATACGATTGTTCCTCTGCAGTGAACCTGGCACCCAGGCAAGGGCGGACACACACCAGGTTCCCGCCGATCATACCTTTCCACCCTGTGTGTCTATGGCTTGGTCCCGCGAACAGCCGTCCAAAACTCCCACCGACTTGTGGGAGGCGCACCGCTTCCTAGGTCTCGTTAGCTCGTTGTCGTGTGTGTGTGTCACCTTAGCGAACCTGTCCCTTTTTATCCCCCTGTTGGGGTATCGCCTGTCCATCACTTCAAACAGTTCAGGGTTCAAAGAGGAGCCGATCTTGACAGCTCTCAGACCGTGTCTCCTTCCGTTAAACTCTCCCGTCCCTTCGTTAACATTTCCAAATGCTGCTCCATTGTCTTCCTTATCTCTCTTTCTCCTGAAGACAGGTGGCAGACCAACTGCTGATCCCACTGGTGCCAGTACAGAACAGCTAACATCTTAATCTATGTGTACTCTTTGTAACCCTCTTTCGTCACACATTTTACCTAATTTTCCAATATTTCATCCAGCTAATATTACAGAAAAAATGTTAGGTTTAAATCCCTATCAGAAGCGCTTAATAGCAGTTTTGTATGATTTAATTACAAAAATACATCTAGGTACATCTGATAAAATAAAAAATGAATGGGAAAGAGAACTTCAGGTATCTTCACCTATAGAGAAATGGGAGAAAATTCTTCAACTAGTTAATACTTCCTCGATGTGTGCTAGACATACACTGATACAATTTAAAATAGTCCACAGGGCTCATATGTCTAAGGATAAATTAGCTCGTTTTTACCGACATATAAATCCTGTGTGTGACAGATGTAACTCTGGGGTGGCCTCTCTGATATATATGTTTTGGTCTTGCCCTCTTTTAGATAAATATTGGAAAGATATTTTTGATATTATTTCAACAGTCTTGAGTATTAATTTAAAACCTCACCTTATTACTACAATTTTTGGATTACCAGTGACAGATGTTGGTCATTTATCCATTTCAGCTTGCCGTTTGATTGCATTTGTTGCACTAATAGATAAAAGATCCATCTTACTTAAATGGAAAGATTCTGATCCTCCTACTGCTTTTCAATGGTTTTCTCAAACTATATTATGCTTAAACCTGGAAAAAATTAGGTGTGGTGTGGTTGATTCTTCTGTTAAATTTGAAGAAACCTGGAGACCACTTATTCAACATTTTCATATGATGTAAGTTGTCTCTTTCAGAACCCTTTTGTAAAATAATGTTTTGTTTATCTATGGAGGAGCGGAGTTAATGACAAATAATGTTCCTATCCAAAGGAATAGGACATGCCAGTTTTTTGTTTTGTTTTTTTCAGTTTAGGGGGTTCTTTATAAAATTCTTTTTTCATGTTCAATTACTCAGAGATTGGGAGGCTTGAATTATATATTTTACTGCAATTATGTTTGTATATGTTAACCATTATCAATGTTACACAGATCTCTTTGTATAATTAGTATTGTTATGTATATTAATCTGAAATTTAATAAAAAGATTGAAAAAAATATATAACAAAAAACAATATATGGACAACCAAAACGTAAGCTTATTGAAACCTTATTTCAGATTCATATTAACAGAAGAAAAAATTGATCAAATAAGAAATAAAACAGTTTTGAACTTCAGCCTTCAGAAACTCTTGCGTCTTCAACCGACTTTATTCTTTTTTGCAATCCATTCTTCAAAACGACGGGTGGGAAAACAAAGAGATGGTTTAAATCCTTTATTGTAAAGTTCTGACATAACTTCTTTATATTTCATATGATCAGCCATAACTTCAGGCGAATAGACCTCCACAAAACTGACCTGGTAACCATGGAAATCAGTCATTCCTTGTCATCTGGTATGGCGAATTAAAAGGTCCTTAATATGAAATTCTTGAAAGCTTAGAATGACTGACCTAGGTCTTGCTGCCGACGACAGTGGCTTCGAAGTCGGTGAGCGATATGCTCCATCAAGCTTAGGCTCAGAAGTGAATAAAACAGTGAATAGCTGCTTCAGAAAGTTTGCAAAGAACTTCATAGGGTTAATGCCTTCAATTGATTCTTCAAGACCCAGAATTCACATATTATTTCTTCTGTTTCTATTTTCTAGATTGATAATTCTTTTCATCAATTTTTCATTGGATAAAGATAACTCTTTGCAGAGTTTAATTGTATCTTCAACATCCTCTTCAAGTGTCAACAACTTTGCAGTATTTTCCTGAATTCGGTTCTCAAGCTCAGTTACAGTTTGTTGGATTGTATCCAATTTGCAATTAAGTCGCTGAAACTCCTCAGAAAATTCTGATTTTTGCTGTTTCAGGAAGTCACTGATTGAATCCAAAGTGACTGGGGATTCATCTTCTGTTTCCCTTTCTTTTGTAGAAGCTTTTGTTTTCTTCCCAGCCATAGTAGAGCAGTATTAAGGTAATATAATAAGGTTTCAAAAAGCAACTGGTAGGAGACAATAAAGTAAATAGGATAGGAGCAATCTAAAACGATGTTACTCCATCAGCTGCCAACAGGGCTCTCACGATGTGCAATTTATAGTAATTTGTAATAAATAGCATGTACAGTAAGATAAGTGCGGTGCGTGGCCAAGTGGTTAGTGCATTGGGCTCACGATCTGAAGGTCGTGGGTTCGAGTCTCAGCCAAGGCAGCGTGTTGTGTCTTTGAGCAAGGCACTTAACCACACACTGCTTCAGTCCACCCAGCTGAAAATGGGCACCAGCAAATGCTGGGGGTCAATCTCGCGATAGACTGGCATCCTATCCGGGGGTGGGGTGGGGTGGAGTCTCATACTCTCAGTTGCTTCACGCCACAGAAACTGGCATAAGCACCAGCCTGACGGGGCACAAGGATCGGGACAAACTTTAACTTTTTAACTTTAACTGTAAGATATACAACAGAACAGTCAATGTGGCTTAGAAATACAATTGTATCAGCGTGAATTAATCAGTCTGATGGCCTGGTGGAAGAAGCTGACCCGGAGCCTGTTGGTCCTGACTTTAATGCTACAGTACCATTTCCCAGATGGGAGCAGCTGGAACAGTTTGTGGTTAGGGTGACTCGGGTCCCCAGTGATCCTTTGGACCCTTTTTATGCACCTGTCACTGTAAACATCCTGAATAGTGGGAAGTTCACATCCACAGATGCGCTGGGCTGTCCGCACCACTCTCTGCAGAGTCCTGCGATTGAGGGAAGTACAGTTCCCATACCAGGCTGTGATACAGCCAGTCAGGATGCTCTCAATTGTGCCCCTGTAGGAAGTCCTTAGGATCTGGGGACTCATGCTGAACTTCTTCAAACATGTGAGGTGAAAGAGACGCTGTTGTGCTTTTTCACCACACAGTCAGTACGTACAGACCAAGTGAGGTCCTTGGTGACGTATATACTGAGGAACTTAAAACTGTTCACCCTCTCAACCCCAGATCCATTGATGTCAATGGGGTTAGCCCGTCTCCATTCCTCCTGTAACCCACAACCAGCTCCTTTGTTTTTGCAACATGAAGAGAGAGGTTGTTACTGTGTCAGGATGATGACTTCTTCTCTGTAGGCTGCCTTGTTATTATTTGAGATGAGGCCAATCAATGTAGTATAATCTGCAAATTTAATTAGTAGATTGGAGCTGTGAGTAATGACACAGTCAAAGGTATACAGAGAGTAAAAGCAAGGGCTTAGGACACAAGCCTGGGGGGCTCCTATGTTGAGGATCAGAGGGGGAGAGGTAAGGGCGCCCACTCTTACTACCTGCTGCTGTCATGCCTTCTTAGTCATTGTATTGATACGTTGGGCCCAGGATAGAACTTCAGAGATGTCGACACTGAGCAACTTGAAACTGGTCACCCCATCCACTGCTGATCCGTTGATGAGGACTGGTCTGTGTTCCCTTGACTTCCCCTTCCTGAAGTCCATAATCAATTCCTTGGTTTTACTGACATTGAGTGCATTGTTATTGCAAGACCACTCAACCAGCAGTTCCAACTCGCTCCTGTATGCCTCCTCATCACCATCTGAAGTTCTGTCAATAATTGTGTCATTGGCAAATTAAGAGATGACATTTGAGCTGTGCCTAACCACACAGTCATGGTGCAGAGAGAGGACAGAGGGTTAAGCACACATTCTTGAGGTGCGCTTGTGTCGATTGTTAGCAAGGAGGCAATGTTATTTCCGATTTGCACTGACTGTGGTCTCCCAATCAGAAAGTCAAGGATGCAGTTGCAGAGGGAGGTACAGAGGCCCACATTTTGGAGCTTGTTGATTAGCACTGAAGGTAGGATGGTGTTGTATGTTGAGCTGTAATCAATAAACAGAAGCCTGATGTAGGTATTGCTACTGTCCAGCTGCTCTAGGGCTGAGAGGACAGCCATTGTGATTGCATCCACTTTTACCTTTTGTGGCAAATTGCCGTGGGTCCAGGCCCTTGCTTAGGCAGGAATTAATACTGGCCATGACCAACCTCTCAAAGTACTTCATCACAGTGGATATGAATGCTGTTGGGAGACAGTTGTTGAGACAGCTCATGCAACTCTTCTTGGCACTGGTATGATTGACATGCTTCTGAAGCAACTGGGAACCTCCGACTGCAGCAGTGAGAGATTGAAGATGTCCCTGAACACTCCCGCCAGTTTGTTGGCACAGGTTTTCAGAGCCTTACCAAGTGCACCAGTGGAATGTGATGTCTTGTAAGAGTTCTCCCTCTTATAAGGCTTCTGAGACAGACATCACAGGGTAACCAGATGCTGCAGGGATTTGCACAGCTGTAGTTTTATTCTCCCTTTCAAAGCATGCACGTCCTGAAGAAGGGTTTCGGCTGAAACATTGATTATCCATTCATTTCCACAGATGCTGCCTGACTTGCAGAGTTCCTCCAGCATTTTGTGTGTGTTGCTTTGGATTTCTAGCATCAGCAGATTTTCTTGTGTTTATGCACAAAAAGCACTGAGTTCATCTGGGAGTGAAGCAGCACAGTCATTCATGATGTTAGGCTTCGTACTGAGGGAAGTAATGGCCCTCAAACCCTGTCAGAGCTGCTGTGCATCCAATTCCATTTCTAAATCCAACCAGAATTGTCTTTTATTGCACTTAAAGTAGCCTTTCATAATTGCACCTGGACTTCTTGTGTAGTTCTACATCACCAGTCTTGAATGCCACAGATCTAGCCCTCAGGAGACTATGAATCTCCAGGTTCATTCATGGCTTTTGGTTTCAGTATGTCCGGTATATTCTTGAAGGTAGTGCACACACTCATCCACACAGATCTTGATGAAGTCAGTGACACAATAACATATTCATTCAGATTTGAAGATGAGTCACTGATTATCATCCAGTCCATCAATTCAAAGTAGTTCTGCAGTGTTCCTCTGCCACCCATGACCATAATTTTGTGGTCCTCATCATTGGTGCTGTAGTTCTCGGTCTCTGCCTGTATGCCAGATGTAAAAGTACACCCAGGTGATCGGACGTTCTGAAATGTTGAAGTAGGATGGCAGAGTATGTGGTGTAACAGTGTTCTAGTGTGTTGTCTCCTCTAGTTCTGGAGGTGATATGTTGGTGGTAGTTGATCAGAGACTGGCCTGGTTGAAATCCCCTGTAATGGTAATGTAGGCATTAGGGTGCACAGTTTCATAGCTGCTGATCATTATGCTTAGCTCCTTCAGTGCCTGCCTGATATTGGCCAGGAGTGGAATATACACAGCCACCAGCATTACGGCAGAAAACTCTCCCAGCAGATAAATGGATGACATGTGACTGCTAGATAGGTCGGGTGAGCAGGACTGAGACAGAACTGCCACATCAGTGCACCACAGTGAGTTTATCATGAGACACATTTCTTCTCCTCTACCTTTAAAAGACTCCACTGTCCTGTCCTTGCAGCCCTTGGGCTGCAGTGCTGCATCCTAAATGGTGAGTGTGAGCCATGTTTCCATGAAGCAACGTACACAGCCATACCTGATGTCACTCTGGTACTGCAATATTGCTCTGAGGTCTTCAGTTGTATTTTCCAGAGCCTGTACATTCACCAGCAGAATAGAAAGGAGTGATGGTCTAAGGACTGTGCATTTCAATCTTACTTGCTCTCCAGCACACTTTCCTTATTTCCTTTTTCTTAACGGGTAACTGCACTTACGACTCGAGTCTGTAGTCCAGACTCCGACAATTTTGAGGATTGACAGATTTTTTAAAATGTCTTAAAACAATGTTGCTTACTGAAGTACCCAAAGCAGTGCTGGATTTCAGCTCTACTAGTCCTAAATTGGAATATTTGATGATTCCCTTCAGAGCTGCACATAAAAAGTCACCACTTTCTGGTGATATCTTGAATTGGACAGCAAGAGAGGAACTAAAAGGTCAATCTTGATCTTTATGACCAGAGAGCCTGTGGGCTCCTTTGCTATGCAAATGTAGACTGGGTCAGGAAAATTAGTATCAAAAGGCTGAGTTGCCTTGTCATCTCTGACTTGGGTTTAATGGCTCTGATGTCAGCGTTCATTCGAGCAAAGGCTGTACTTTAAATGACAGATTAAAGAAATTTGTAAAGCTAATGGTGATAAAACATCTGATCATCGAGAAATAAATGATACTTTTAGTGAATTCTATTGTAAACTTTATAATTATGATCCTCCTAAAGATAATACTGTAATGAATATTTTTTAGATTAAACATTCCTACACTTTATGATAATAATCAAAAATTGCTGGATCAACCCATTTCTTATGAGGAAATTGCAAAGGTTGTTTACTCTTTGTACTTGGGGAAGACTCTAGGTCCTGATGGATTTGCTGGAGAGTTTTATGAGGCTTTTCCCTCTTTGCTTATACCTCACTTATACTCAGTCCTTTTGCACTCTTTTAAATTAGGTAGGTTGCTACAATCTTTCTATGAAGCCTCCATTTCGCTTATCCTTAAAAAGAATAAGGATCCAACTGAATGTTCTTCTTATAGACCAATTTCCTTACTTAATGTTGATACTATAATTTTATCTGAACTTTTAGCTTGTAGGATTGAAAATATTTTGCCATCTATTATTTCTGATGATCAGACTGGATTTATCAAAAGTCGATACTCCCACTTTAATATTTGTCATTTATTGAATGTTATTTATTCTCCTTCTAAAGAGATATCAGAATGTGTGATATCCTTAGATGCTGAGAAAGCCTTTGATCAGGTTGAATGGAATTATTTATTTAAAACTTTAAAAAAACTTAACTTTGGGCCCAATTTTACTCAATGGATTAAATTACTTTATCTGTCTCCCTCCACTCAGGTTCTTACTAAAAGGCTTCCCCTCTATCCTCAAACTGTGACCCCTCGTTCTGGACTTCCCCAACATCGGGAACAATCTTCCTGCATCTAGCCTGTCCAATCCCTTTAGGATCTTATATGTTTCAATCAGATCCCCCCCTCAATCTTCTAAATTCCAACGAGTACAAGCCCAATTCATCCAGTCTTTCTTCATATGAAAGTCCTGCCATCCCAGGAATCAATCTGGTGAACCTTCTTTGTACTCCTTCTATGGCAAAGATGTCTTTCCTCAGATTAGGGGACCAAAACTGCACACAATACTCCAGGTGTGGTCTCACCAAGGCCTTGTACAACTGCAGTAGTACCTCCCTGCTCCTCTACTCGAATCCTCTCGCTATAAATGCCAGCATACCATTCGCCTTTTTCACCGCCTGCTGTACCTGCATGCCCACTTTCAATGACTGGTGTATAATGACACCCAGGTCTCGTTGCACCTCCCCTTTTCCTAATCGGCCACCATTCAGATAATAATCTGTTTTCCTGTTTTTGCCACCAAAGTGGATAACTTCACATTTATCCACATTAAATTGCATCTGCCATGAATTTGCCCACTCACCCAACCTATCCAAGTCACCCTGCATCCTCTTAGCATCCTCCTCACAGCTAACACTGCCACCCAGCTTTGTGTCATCCGCAATCTTGGAGATGCTGCATTTAATTCCCTCATCCAAGTCATTAATATATATTGTAAACAACTGGGGTCCCAGCACTGAGCCTTGCGGTACCCCACTAGTCACCGCCTGCCATTCTGAAAAGGTCCCATTTACTCCCACTCTTTGCTTCCTGTCTGCTAACCAATTCTCCACCCACACCAATACCTTACCCCCAATACCGTGTGCTTTAAGTTTGCACACTAATCTCCTGTGCGGGACCTTGTCAAAAGACTTTTGAAAATCCAAATATACCACATCCACTGGTTCTCCCCTATCCACTCTACTAGTTACATCCTCAAAAAATTCTATGAGATTCGTCAGACATGATTTTCCTTTCACAAATCCATGCTGACTTTGTCCGATCATTTCACCGCTTTCCAAATGTGCTGTTATCACATCCTTGATAACTGACTCCAGCAGTTTCCCCACCACCGACGTTAGGCTAACTGGTCTATAATTCCCCGGTTTCTCTCTCCCTCCTTTTTTAAAAAGTGGGGTTACATTAGCCACCCTCCAATCCTCAGGAACTAGTCCAGAATCTAACGAGTTTTGAAAAATTATTACTAATGCATCCACTATTTCTTGGGCTACTTCCTTAAGCACTCTAGGATGCAGACCATCTGGCCCTGGGGAGTTATCTGCCTTCAATCCCTTCAATTTACCTAACACCACTTCCCTACTAACATGTATTTCGCTCAGTTCCTCCATCTCACTGGACCCTCTGTCCCTTACTATTTCTGGAAGATTATTTATGTCCTCCTTAGTGAAGACAGAACCAAAGTAATTATTCAATTGGTCTGCCATGTCCTTGCTCCCCATAATCAATTCACCTGTTTCTGTCTGCAGGGGACCTACATTTGTCTTTACCAGTCTTTTCCTTTTTACATATCTATAAAAGCTTTTGCAGTCCGTTTTTATGTTCCCTGCCAGTTTTCTCTCATAATCTTTTTTCCCCTTCCTAATTAAGCCCTTTGTCCTCCTCTGCTGAACTCTGAATTTCTCCCAGTCCTCAGGTGAGCCACTTTCTCTGGCTAATTTGTATGCTTCTTCTTTGGAATTGATACTATCCCTAATTTCTCTTGTCAGCCACGGGTGCACTACCTTCCTTGATTTATTCTTTTGCCAAACTGGGATGAACAATTGTTGTAGTTCATCCATGCAACCTATAAATGCTTGCCATTGCATATCCACTGTCAATCCTTTAAGTGTCATTTGCCAGTCTATCTTAGCTAATTCAGGTCTCATACCTTCAAAGTTACCCCTCTTTAAGTTCAGAACCTTTGTTTCTGAATTAACTATGTCACTCTCCATCTTAATGAAGAATTCCACCATATTATGGTCACTCTTACCCAAGGGGCATCTCACGACAAGATCGATTCCACATCTTCTCGGCTTATGTCCTTCCTTTCTATTGCGTTAATCTCTTCTTTAACCAGCAACGCCACCCCACCTCCCCTTCCTTCATGTCTATCCCTCCTGAATATTGAATATCCCTGAACGTTGAGCTCCCATCCCTGGTCACCCTGGAGCCATGTCTCTGTGATCCCAACTATATCATAATCATTAATAACAATCTGCACTTTCAATTCATCCACCTTATTACGAATGCTCCTTGCATTGACATACAAAGCCTTCAGGCGCTCTTTACAACTTTCTTAGCCCTTATACAATTATGTTGAAAAGTGGCCCTTTTTAATGCTTGCCCTGGATTTGTCGACCTGCCACTTTTACTTTTCTCCTTAGTACTTTTTGCTTCTACCCTCACTTTACACCCCTCTGTCTCTCTGCACTGGTTCCCATCCCCCTGTTGTGAACTAACCTCCTCACGCCTAGCCTCTTTAATTTGATTCCCACCCCCCAACCATTCTAGTTTAAAGTCACCTCAGTAGCTCCCGCTAATCTCCCTGCCAGGATATTGGTCCCCCTAGGATTCAAGTGTAACCCGTCCTTTTTGTACAGGTCACGCCTGCGCCAAAAGAGGTCCCAATGATCCAAAAACTTGAATCCCTGCCCCCTGCTCCAATCCCTCAGCCACGCATTTATCCTCCACCTCATCGCATCCCTACTCTCACTATCGCGTGGCACAGGCAGTAATCCCAAAATTAATACCTTTGCGGTCCTTTTTCTCAACTCCCTTCCTAGCTCCCTATATTCTCCTTTCAGGACCTCATCCCTTTTCCTACCTATGTCATTGGTACCTATATGTACCACGACCTCTGGCTCCTCACCCTCCCACTTCAGGATATAGAAACATAGAAACATAGAAAATAGGTGCAGGAGTAGGCCATTCGGCCCTTCGAGCCTGCACCGCCATTTATTATGATCATGGCTGATCATCCAACTCAGAACCCAGCCTTCCCTCCATACCCCCTGACCCCTGTAGCCACAAGGGCCATATCTAACTTCCTTTTAAACATAGCTAATGAACTGGCCTCAACAGTTTGCTGTGGCAGAGAATTCCACAGATTCACCACTCTCTGTGTGAAGAAGTTTTTCCTAACCTCGGTCCTAAAAGGCTTCCCCTCTATCCTCAAACTGTGACCCCTCGTTCTAGACCTCCCCAACATCGGGAACAATCTTCCCGCATCTAGCCTGTCCAATCCCTTTAGGATCTTATACGTTTCAATCAGATCCCCCCTCAATCTTCTAAATTCCAACGAGTACAAGCCCAGTTCATCCAGTCTTTCTTCATATGAAAGACCTGCCATCCCAGGAATCAATCTGGTGAACCTTCTTTGTACTCCCTCTATGGCAAAGATGTCTTTCCTCAGATTAGGGGACCAAAACTGCACACAATACTCCAGGTGTGGTCTCACCAAGGCCTTGTACAACTGCAGTAGTACCTCCCTGCTCCTGTACTCGAATCCTCTCGCTATAAATGCCAGCATACCGTTCGCCTTTTTCACCGCCTGCTGTACCTGCATGCCCACTTTCAATGACTGGTGTATAATGACACCCAGGTCTCGTTGCACCTCCCCTTTTCCTAATCGGCCACCATTCAGATAATAATCTGTTTTCCTATTTTTGCCACCAAAGTGGATAACTTCACATTTATCCACATTAAATTGCATCTGCCATGAGTTTGCCCACTCACCCAACCTATCCAAGTCACCCTGCATCCTCTTAGCATCCTCCTCACAGCTAACACTGCCACCCAGCTTCGTGTCATCGGCAAACTTGGAGATGCTGCATTTAATTCCCTCATCCAAGTCATTAATATATATTGTAAACAACTGAGCCTTGCGGTACCCCACTAGTCACCGCCTGCCATTCTGAAATGAATGTCAAACCTTCCTCGCCTCTCCTAGAAGGCACTATCAAATTGGTCACCCCTCTCTTTATCATTGATTGGCCGAATTAATTCCATTAAAATGAATATTTTGCCTAATTTTTTATGTTTTTTTCAGGCCGTACCTGTTTTAGTTCCTAAATCCTTTCTTGATTCTCTGGATTCTATTATATCTTTGTATATATGGAAAAATAAAATTTCTCAATTAAATAAAGTTCACCTTCAAAAAGCTAAAATGAATGGAGGTTTAGCTTTACCTAAGTTTAGGTTTTATTACTGGGCAGTCAATACACAGAATCTTATGTTTTGGTTATATTATATTAATCGAGAGGACTGTCTGGTCTTGGTTTCTTTAGAAGCTAATTCTGTTAATAAATTTTCTATCATTTCTCTTCTCGGATCTTCAATTCCTTTATCTTTAAGTAATTTAACTGATAATTTTGTAGTTAAACACTCCTTGAGGATTTGGGTACAATTTAGAAAACATTTTGGTTTATTGAGTTTTTCACTTTCAAATCCCATTTTTTCTAACTTTTTTTTTAAACTTTCTATGACTGATGTAGCTTTTAGAATGGAATAGATTGGGTATTAAATTGGGTATCAGGATTTTTTTGTTGGAGATAATTTCTCTTCATTTGAACAATTGTCAGCAAAGTATAGCCTACCCAAAACCCACTTCTTTCGATATTTACAAATTAGAGACTTTTTGCATTCTCAAGTACATACATTTCCTAAAAGTTCAGATGAGAATTTACCTGATACAATTTTTCATTTGAAACCCTTTTCATAATGGATCTATATCTAATATTTATGGTATGTTGTTGGGAATGAGAAATACTCCTTTAGACAAAATTAAAAATCTCCAGGAACAAGATTTACAGATACTTCGAACGGAATTTTTAAATTGGTTAATACCTCATTGCTATGTGCCTGTCATTCCCTTCTACAAATTAAAGTGGTTCAAAGGGCCCACATGACTAAAGATAAGCTCTCTCGTTTTCATTCGGATATATCTCCCTATTGTGATAGTTGTAACAATGGAGAAGCTTCACTAATCCATATGTGTTGGACTTGTCTGAGTCCTGAAAAATATTGGAAGGAAGTGTTCCAAACTTTTTCGGTGCTTTTTAAAGTAAATTTTAAACCTAATCCTTTGACTGCCTTATTTGGTATTGTTGGAGGAAATGATATTATTTTGGAGACACATGATTTGCATATTTGGCCTTTATGTCTCTCACAGCCAGGAGGACATTGTTGCTGAAGTGGAAGGATGCCACTCCGCCTGCTCGTACTCACTGGTTACATGATGTTATGTCTTGCTTAAATTTAGAGAAGATTCGCTGTTCAATTTCTGAACCTGGACAAGATTTTTTTAACATTCTGGGGACCTTCTTTGAATTATTTTCAAAATCTTTGATTTGCTATTAAGCACAGATGTTGGCTAACAGTATGTTTTATTATATGATAAGGATTATTTCCTTTTCTTTTTTTTTTAGACAAACAGCTGTTTTTTTCTGGTAGTGGATTTAGATTTTTTTTGCATAACAAAAGTATATACTTTTCAATATTATGTTTAAATTTAATGTATACGGATATGGGGTTATGAAACTATATATGTGATTCCAATATACTGTAATCAATATGTATTATCCATCTTACTGTATTCTGTATTCTTTTCTGTAAGAAATCAATAAAAATATTGAAAAGGGAAAGGAAATCAATCAGGTTGCCTGGTTGTCCAGTGAATCAACCAGTCGCCTGAATTCCCTCATTTGCAACCTGGACACCATCTGGAAGTACCAGAATTTGCTTCTGTTTGCCGGTCCTAACCTGATCATATATTTACAACCACTTCCTCTGGTCCCTATTTACAGTTGCAGGACTCGTCACTGTTGAAACTTTCTGATAGTACAGATGCAAGTGTATTCCTAGGGCTTGCAATGTGTCCTCTGTGTGTTGGGAGAGCAACCTACTCATCAACATCTTACTGGTGTCCACTTCCATCACCATTACAATCTTCTCTTCCTCGGTCTAATTATTTTAAACCATAAGATATAGGAGACCATTTGGCCTATTGAGTCTGCTCTATCATTTCATCATGGCTGATCCAATTTTTTGCTCAGCCCCAATCTCCTGCCTTCACCCTGTCCAATCAAGAATCTGACAAAAATATACATAAAGGAATTGGCCTCTACAGGTGCCTTCGACAAAGAGTTCCACAGATTCACCACCTTCTGGCTAAAGAAATTCCTCCTCATCTCCATTCTAAAAGGATACCACTCTATTCTGAGGCTGTGACCTCTGGTCTAAACTCTTCCACCACAGGGAACATCCTCTCTACATCCAGTCAATCAAGGCCTTTCACCATTCGGTAGGTTTCAATGAGGTCATCCCTCATTCTTCTGAATTCTAGTGAATACAGGCCCAGAGTATTCAGACGCTCTTCATATGACAAGACATTCAGTCCTGTAATCATTTTCGTCAGGTGCCTTTGAACACTCTCCAGTTTCAGCACATTCTTTCTAAGATAAACCTGCTCACAATACTCCATTTGAGGCCTCACCAGTACTTTATAAAGTATCAACATCACTTCCTTGCTTTTATATTCTAGTCCTTTTGAAATGAATGTTAACATTGCATTTGCCTTCCTCACCACAGACCCAACCTACTAATTAACCTTCAGAAAATCCTGCACAAGGACTCCCAAGTCCCTTTGTGTCTCAGATTTCTGTATTTTCTCTCCATTTAGAAACCCTTTCATTTCTGCTACCAAAGTGCATGACCATACACTTTGTGACACTGCCTTTTCTTTGTCCATTCTCCTAATTTGTCTAAGTCCTTCTGTAGCCTCTCTACTTCCTCTTCATTTCCTCAAAACTACCTGCCCCTCCACCCATCTTCATATTGTCTGCAAACAAAGCACCAATTCCATCATCCAAATCATTGACATATAACATAAAAAGGATCGGTCCCAACACAGACCCCACTAATCACTGGCAGATAGTCAGAAAAGGCTCCCTTTATTCCCTCTCTTTGCCTCCTGCCAATCAGCCACTACTTTATCCATACTAGAATCTTTCTTGTAACATCATAGGCTCATAGCTTGTTAAGCAGCCTCAAGTTTGGCACTTTGTCAAAGGCCTTCTGACAATCCAAATACACAACATAACCGATTCTCCTTTATCTATCCTGTTTGTTACTTCTTCAAAGAATTCTAACAGATTTGTCAGGTAAGATTTTCCCTTGAGAAAATCATGCTGACCACAGCTTATTAGTCCTTGAATATATCATTCACGCTTAGGAACACTGAAGGACTGAACCCATTCATCAAATCCACCACAACCGCTACCTGCCATTACCCAAGGCACCCAGCTGTCCATTGACATAAACACCACAATGGGTTTGAGTTTGATCCTGATCTTGGGTCCTGCCTGGTGGAGTTCTCTGTTTCTCCCAGATGATCCAGCTCCATCGCAATACTTGTTAGCTGGTAGGTTATAGCCCCTGATGCGGGTGGATTGTAGAAGAGTTGACAGATATTTTAATTGGTTAGCCAATAGTTTACCTGTTTTATCTCCATAGACATAAAACTGACTTTTATCTTGTTGAGTTTCAATTGGATAAGTTAAAAGCAGATCGTATTTCATTTTAATTTCAACACATTTTTATATCAAGCAGGATCTGGAACCAGAGCTTATTTTTGGTCTAATTGTTTCAACTGATCAGTTAATGCAATTCTCCTCTTATTAGCTTTTTTCTTAACACTTGCGGTAAAAGAAATAATTTGTCCTCTAATATAAGCCTTAAAAGCATCCCATAAAATAAGACTAGAAGTCTCTTCTCGTGTATTCTCTTCAAAAAAAGAGTAATTTGTCTCTCCAAAATTTTTAAAAAATCCTTATCAGATAATAGAGTTGGATTAAAATGCCAGAAGCTGTTTATTCAAGAGACACCTGGAAGATTTAAAGATAAGAACACAAGAGCATGATCTGAAACAGCAATTTCTTTATTTTCACAGGATTGAACTAATGGAATCAATTGGCTATCAACAAAAAAAAAATCAATCCTGGAATACATATGATGAACGTGAGAAAAAAATGAGTACTCTCTATCTGTTGGATGAAAAAAGTGTCAAACATCATCAATATCACATTTCATTAGAAAAGATTGGATAAAGGAAGCGGATCTACTACATGTCAATCATTTAGAAGATGAACGATCTAAAACAGGATCTAAACAACAGTTGAATTCTCTTCCTAAAACCAAAGAATGTAAACTTAAATCTGGTAAAAGCGAAAAAAAAGTTGAAAAAAGCCTGGCTCATCTATATTCGGGGCATACAAGTTAGCAAAAACCATTAATTTATTATCTATTTTTCCTGAGGCTATAACAAAACGCCCATTGGTATCAGATACTGCATTATGTTGAACAAAAGAAATGGAATTGTGTTTAAGAATCGAAACTCCTCTTGCCTTAGCCTGAAAGGACGAATGGAAAGACAAATCTTTCCAATGGCTGAAAAGATATAAATGATCACATTTACGAACATGTGTTTCTTGTAAAAAAAATCATTGAGACATTCAATTTCTTAATCTAATTAAATATCTTATTATGTTTCACAGGATGGTTTAATCCTTTCACATTAAAAGTAAGTAATTTAAAAATATAGTCCATTTTAAATATGACGTTTAAAGGAGATGTTTGAATAAAAACTGCTGGAATAGATATTAAATCCAAACAATGAGCTTTAATAAAAAGTAACCAAGCAACAAATGAAGCTAAGAGAACCAAACAGCTGATAGAAGAAATGAAAGCCACCCCCCACCCCCTGTCCAAAGAGAGAAAATCGACCAGTCGACAGCGAAATCTACCAGCCCTCCCAAAACAATCTACTGGCTGAGCTCCAAGGCAAAACTACATTCCAACAAGACACAGCAGAAAAAACAGAGCAAAATTAAACATATTAAAAAAAACCTCATAAAAAATTATAGTATAAAAATATCAGAAAGAAATATGAAAGTTCAAAACATATTAACTTAGAAAGTATTAACTCAAAGAAAATTTACTAATATTAAATCCTTAATTTTCTAAGCAAGGAAATAAAAATACAAACAAAAAATTAGATAGGAAGGTATACAAAAGAGAAGTATTCATTGAGGACCTCGCTCACTTCCACAGCCTCCAGGCACATCTACCCACCTTTATCTCTAATCGGTCCTGTCTTCACTCCTGTCATCCTTTTGTTCTTCACATAATCGAAGAATATCTTGAGGTTTTCCTTTACCCTACTCGCCAAGGCCTTCTCATGCTCCCTTCTTGCTCTTCTCAGCCCCTTCTTAAGCTCCTTTCTTGCTTCCCTCTACACCCTATTCTCATTATATGCATCTTCAGACAATACGGATTCACAGTTATGCGAAGAACCTATTTCTACCAACGTCTCGTTATATGCATCCAAAATTCACAGTTATGCGAGGAGCACTGCCTTCCCGCCAATACAAGTCACATGCGCATGCTTCACAGTCTCACCATTAGGATGAGAAGTGCCGCTTTCCCGCCAATACAAGTCAGGTGTGCACACCTCACCGTCTCACCGTTGGGACGAGAAGCACCGCCTTCCCGCCAATACAAGTCAGGTGTGTGCGCCTCACAATCTCTCTCCCACCACTCTCGTATTGGTTTTGGCAAGGTGTAGATGCGCGATCTTAAACTTCTGTTGGTTTTACCTACGGTGCAGTGATTTTGTGCTTGAAATATTTAATTATGCCTCCTAAGTGTCTGATGTCATGTCTTGGGCCGTCAGCCGAACAGCAGAGAACCGCTTTAACACTTGAAAAAAAGTTGGAAATTATAAACAGCGCAGCATCTACTGCCGGGAACAGAATCTTGCTTTTAAAGTTCTTTTGATGCTTGACTATGCGCCAGCCCATCCTAAACATTTGGACAGCATTCATCCTAACATAACAGTGTGTTCCCCGCTGCCTAACACAACATCGCTGATTCAACCACTCGACTGGTGTGATCCACATTCAAGGCGTACTTATTTTTTTTACGGCGAACTATCTCTCAGATACTGCAAGCAACAGACGATTTTGAAAATCCCGGGACTTTGCCAACGGTGAGGGAATGGTGGAAGTCGGAACACAAATGGCGATAGACGTGGACCCAAGCTTAGAACGGAGTCAGCATTTCTGTCGTTCACTGCCGTCAACCCTTCTTCCCTACAAGCAAATTTATGCTGAGAAACAAAATGCTGCTAAGCAAACAACCCTCAGCACTTTACACAAATCGCTGTAATCTTTCTGCTGCCGGCAGTTCTAAGAGTTCTGTGAGTCCTCCTTCACCCCTTGCTGTGCTTGTTATGATCCTGACGACCACAACCATCCACCTTATCCATGTGAAGCTGCCCGACACCACAGCAACCACTCATCTCCCAGAGCGAAGACACCTGTCACTGCTGGTGAGTACTGTACACCAAAGGATGTTAACTTTCTATGATTTATTGCATTGAATACTACCTTAAATTGATTAAATATAATACAAATGTTGTAGTTCTGCTTTTGTATCGTATTGGTATACAAATGTGAGTAAGTTACAGATAAAACATATTTAGGAAGCCCTCTGGAACGCATCCCTATTTTAAATAATTATTCACATTATGCAATTTCACATTATGCGTCAACTTTGAGGAACGTATCCCTCGCATATAACGAGGATAGGGTGTATTCCTCAATAGACCCATCTGATCCTTGCTTCCTAAACCTCATGTATGCTGCCTTCTTCCACCTGACTAGATTTTCCACCTCACTTGTCACCCATGGTTCCTTCACCATACCATTCTTTATCTTCCTCACCGGGACAAATTTATCCCTAACGTCCTGCAAGAGATCTCTAAACATCGACCACATGTCCATAATACATTTCCCTGCAAAAACATCATCCCAATTCACACCTGCAAGTTCTAGTCTCATAGCCTCATAATTTGCCCTTCCCCATTTAAAAATTTTCCTGTCCTCTCTGATTATATCCTTTTCCATGATAATGCTAAAGGCCAGGGAGTGGTGGTCACTGTCCCCCAGATGATCACCCACTGAGAGATTTGTGATCTGACCCAGTTCATTACCTAGTACTAGATCTAGTATGGCATTCCCCCTAGTCAGCCTGTGAACATACTGTGACAGGAATCCGTCCTGGACACACTTGACAAATTCTGCCCCGTCTAAACCATTGGAACTAAGCAGGTGCCAATCAATATTGGGGAAGTTAAAGTCACCCATGATAACAACCTTGTTATTTTTGCACCTTTTCAAAATCTGCCTCCCAATCTGCTCCTCGGTATCTCTGCTGCGACCAGGGGGCCTATAGAATACCCCCAAAAGAGTAACTGCTCCCTTCCTGTTCCTGACTTCCACCCATACTGACTCAAAAGAGAATCCTGCTACATTACCCACCCTTTCTGTCGCTGTAATAGTACCCACATAGTATTTGGGGGTCATTGAGAGGCTGGTGGACGCCCGTATTACACTGGTGGGTTGATAATTCTGGGTCTTGAGTATTATAGTGGAGTGCCCTTGGGGGTTACACCAGCCTGCAGGTTGAGTGTCACGGTGTTAAGGCTTTCGAGCGCTGGGGCGTTGCAGTGAGGGCCTTGACTGACCTGCTCAGCGAAAGGTGGCGACTGGCCGGTGTGAGGAACGTTGAAGCCCCTTCCACCAGCTTCCGTTCAGCCGGTGACGTCACGCCCCGAGGGTTAATCTGGAGCTTGGTAAGCACGTGGTCTCCTCTCAGTTGGGCGGTCGGTATGGAAACGGTAAACAGCGGGGTTTTGGCTCAGTAAGTGTTAACTTCGGACGCTCAGTTTAGATAAGAGTTTATCATGAAGGGTTATTAAATGGTTAACGCTGCAGCCTTGTAACTGAGGACGCTTCGGTAAATACTTGTTTGGTTGAGTGTTTCACTGTTTCATAAATAAAGAGTTAATGTGCTATTCGCAATGAGCGTCTTCTGTTCCACTTAGCGAATCGACGAATCTGTTTCTCTGTAGGGGACACTCGCCACAGCTCACTCCACATGCCACACCCCATCAGTTTCTTGTCCTCGCTCAGCATGTTATAATCTCAGCTCTGTCTTTTACTAAATTATGCTTCATTCATCTGTGAGAAATTCAGCAGGTCAGGCAGCATTTATCGACGGAACTGATCTACCCCTCCCGCAACTACTCACCTGGATTCTAGCATCTGCAAAATCTCTTGTGCCTTCATTCATCTTTTAACATCTGGTTCTTTGCCAAAAATTATTAGTTCCCTTTGGGTTTGCTACATATCTGTTTGGATACACACATCCAAATTATTTCTAAACATTGGAACGACCAGTCAGCAATTAATCTGGCTCTTCTCACTGCCCTGTAATTTTGTCTGTTGAGAATTATCTACCCCTTTGAAATTCACTTTAAAATCTGCTTCTAGAACACTCTGTGGAAGAAGCTTCCAGATCACAACTGATTGTGTGCAGCTACCTCAGAGCTCCAGGGACCCACCTTCACCACGACTAGTGAAGGTTGCATGGTCTCCATGTGACCATGTTGCAGCTGGATGGGCTGCCAGAGGAAGTGTTTGGGGCAGGTACAATAGACACTTTCAAAAGACACTAGGACAAGTACATGGCTAGTTAAGCTTCAGAGCGATATGGGTCAAACACAAACAAGTCAGACTAGCTTTGATGGACATCATGATCAGCATGGACGGTTTAGGCTGAATGGTCTGTTTCTGTGCTGTACGACTATGCTCTATGGCGGGGTTTCTCAACTGGGGTTCTGTGGGAGGTCGCTAGGGGTTCCGTGAGGGATTGTGATTTTAAAAAAACAGTTTTTTCTTTTCTTTTCAAATCTTTTTATTATCCAAAATTAACCTGAGTACATCGAAGTAAGCAACACTTAGAATGTCTCAAAAAAAACATTATTTTAATGATTGAAAAAATTTTGGTGATTTAAAAATAACCCCTACTAAGCAAGAAGAAGTGGGGAAAAACCCCCATTAGGTGTTCAACCCCAGAGCCATGAGTCATACAAAAGGCTTCTAAAGATAAACATCAAACTGCCAGCGAAGAAAAAAAAGTACCAAAGATTTACCACAATTAGGTCGTGGAGGAAATCCATCAATTAACTCAAATGATAATAACGAGCAAATGAACCCCATCTTTTCTCAAAATCAAGCATAGGTTCAAAGGTTCGACTTCTAATTTTCTCCAAACTAAGACATAGCATCACTTGAGAGAACCATTGTGGCAAAGTGGGAGCCGATGTATCCTTCCACTTCAACAAAATGGCCCTCCTAGCAATCAATGTAACAAATGCAATAACATGTTGGTCAGACACAGAGATACCACAGATATTTTGAGGAATTATTCCAAAAAGCACAGTTAATTTGTTAGGTTGTAAATTAATTTTAAGTGCTTTAGAAATTGTTGAAAAAGCTGACTTCCAGAACTGTTCCAGTATAGAACAAGACCAAAACATGTGTGTCAGTGTAGCTGTCTCAGTTTTACATCTATCACAATAACTATCAACATTAGGAAATATTTGAGACAATCTCTCCTTCGTCAAATGGTAATGATGTACAATTTTAAATTGAATCAGCGAATGACTAGCACAGGTTGAAGAAGAGTTAACCAGCTTCAGAATCTGCATCCAATCCTCCGTCATAAAAGTCAAATTGAGTTCCTTTTCCCAACCTTGTTTAATCTTAAATAAAGGACGCTTATCCCATTGTAATAGTAAATTTTAAATTCTTTCAATGGAACCCTTCATCGAAGGGTTCATACTCATGATAGTATCTAATAGGTCAGCATCCAATATGTAAGTAAAATTACTTACATATTTTTGTAAGAAATGTCTAACTTGAAGGTATTGTAAAAAGTGTGAGTATGAAAGAGAATACTTATCAACTAATTGTTAAAAATGTTCAAAAGTCTATCTTCTTTAAATAAATCCAAAAAAGAATTAATACCTTTATTTTTCCAAAGTAAAAAAATTGGTTCACTCAAAGAAGGCTTAAAAAGTAATTTTGATAAATTAAACTACAAAGTTTAAATTTTTTAAGATTAAAAAAATTGCGGAACTGGAGCCAAGTTTGTAAAGAATGCTAATCATAGGGTATAAGTTTAAATTAGCAACTTTAGCTAATTGTGTAGGTAAAGCAGCTCCCAATAATGAGGTTGAATAAAACTTTCACAGCTTTCAATTCCAAGTCTACTGAAATTGGCTGACCGTTCTTATCAACCCAATATAACCAAAAGGACATGCGTCGCACATTAACAGCCCAGTAATACATTCTTAAATTAGGCAAAGCGAGACCTCCATCCTTTTTCAACTTTTGTAAGTGACATTTACTAATTCTCGGTCTTTTAATATTGCAAATAAAAGATAAAATAATAGAATCAATCCGATCAAAAAAACTTCTTAGTCAAAAAAACAGGGATATTCTGAAATAAATATAAAAATTTTTGGTAAAATCATCATTTTAACTATATGGATGTGACCAATAAGTGAAATTGTAAGTGGTCTCCATCTACTAAATAAATACTTCATAGAGTCTACCAAGGGAACAAAACTGGCTTTATAAAGATCCTATTGAAGGCTATTTGCTTAAGTTAAAGAGCCAATTTTATATGTTTGGAGATAAAAATAATAAACTGCTTGCATCTCAAAAACGGCTAGAGCCAAAAGGCAAATTTTGAAAATTCATAGGAAAGATGGTAACCTGGCTTGGGAATATGAAGAAATTAATAAGATTCTTCAAGATTTTTATACTGAACTTTATAAATCTCAATGTCCAGTAGATTCTTCTAAAATTAATGCTTTCTTACGAAAGATTGCTTTTCCTAAAATTTTTGTTGAGGATTAGAAAACTCTTGATGCCCAAATTACTGAAGCCAAAATTCATAAAGCTATTTTTTCAATGCAATCTGGCAAGGCCCCTGGACTTGATGGCTATCCTGTAGAATTTGATTAAAAATTTGGAAAATTGCTTTCTCCGTATATGTTGGAAATGTTTAAGGATTCTTTTGTGAAAGGTGATTTATTCTCTACTTTCTATGAGGCTTCTATTTCTTTAATTCTTAAAAAAGATAAAGATCCTACTGATTGTGCCTCATGTGGACCTATTTCATTATTGAATGTCAATGCTAAGATTCTGTCAAAGATAATGGCCAAGCAGTTGGAGAATATTTTGGGTAAATTTATTTTTAAAGATCAAACAGGCGTTATAAAGGGTCATTATTCTTTTTCAAATGTTTGGCAACTATTTAACATTATATATTCGTCCTCTTTTAAAACTCCATAATGCGTCATCTCTTTGGATGCTGAAAAAGCGTTCGATCGAGTCGAATGGAATACTTATTTAGTGTTTCAGAGAAATTTGGCTTTGGTGTTTATTTTAATAATTGGATTAGAATGATATATCAAGCTCTTATTGCTACTGTTATTACTAATAACTGTAGGTCTCCTTTTTTCAGCTTTCACAGGGGACAAGACAAGGTTGTGCATTAAATCCTTTGTTATTTAATTTAATATTAGAACCCCTTGCTATTGCTCTTCGTGAGGCTAAAAATATTTATGGGATTTTTGTGAATGAGATCATTCATAAGATTTCTCTTTACGCTGATGATTTATTGGTTTATGTATCTAATCCCAAGGAATCTATTCCTGCCTTGTTAAAATTATTTAATGAATTTGGAGATTTTTCAGGATATAAAATAAATTTTAGTAAAAGTGAATTGTTTCCTTTCAATGAATCTGTTTCTATATATGATAATACTCAAAGTCACGGATTCTTTTAGATATTTAGGTGTTATAATCACTAAAAGATATAAGGATCTTTATAAAGAAACAGTGTTTTGAACATTGACCGATGCTAGTGCTTGCAGTGGAGATTAGTGACCGAGCAGTTCTGTGAGCAAACTCGTTAGAGTTCTCAGCCCAGTATGGCAGAGCGCAATGGGACCATGTTTATAGGAGTGGAGACTTTGGTCTCTGGTCCTGACACCCTGGCTTTCCAGTCTTTCTGGGTTGATGTTTAAATTGTCCAAACATTGGATCATGTCTCCCATTGGGACCCGGACCCTGCCTCAGCGAAATGCTCTGGGCCTAGACCACGCTGCCCAGCCCGAAGCTGTTCTTGGCTTCCCCAAATTGGCTTGGCATTTAGAGTGAACCAACCTCACACCTGGGCTGGGTGGATGGACATCGAAACTCTTCCTCCCCGAATCATTCACACCACATCCAACTCCAGTATCAATGTGCTTATTATTGTTGCTCTGTCACTCAATAAGATGAGCTCGCTGTCCAGTTGCTTTCACCCTTGCAGGCTCTGTGCCATCCCATCACTGGATTGTACAGGGTGAGAGATACTCAAGGAAGATTATTCCCTTCCCTTGCCCCTGGAATCCCTGGAAGACAGGAATCTCTATCCCTACCAGAAGTTGGTTTGTTTATGGACATGCACCTTGTGGCAATTACACTTCCAGGCCACCAAGTGTGCCCTGAGGCAGGAAGGCCCCTGCAACATCCCTGACAAGGCTTTCTGCTTTGACAACCAACGTGGCCTCCTTAGCACACATGTGACTATCAAGGTGCCCTCCTTGGCAATCATGTGACTATCAAAGTGCCCTCCTTGGTGCCCAGGTGACTACTAAGGTACCCTCTTTGGTGCTCATGTGACTACCAAAGTGTCCTCCTCAGCAACCAAGGCTCCAATTTATTTCCCACTTTGCCCACTTGTAGTGCCTGCTTGTCATCTCTGTGTGCTTTTTTTCTGCCCGTACCTTCCTATCAGTTCTTTTGTGAAACTGCCTCAGATTTTCTGCTGAAGGAAATCCAGAAGTCACAACTGGCTGTTGATGGAGTAGCAGCGTTTTTATAGGTGCTCCTACTCTTTTTAATTTACTGCTTCCAACTTGTTTTGAAAACTTACTTTTAAACATAATACTGCTTTATAATGAGTCGTGCTAAAGCAACTAAAAAAAAAGAGGACCCTCCGGTAACTTTGGAATCTATTCTGGTGACACTTCAGCAACATAAGAATGAACTCTCGGAGGAGTTACAGCAACTCAGTGCTGAATTTAAATGGATGGATGGAAAATTGGATTCTATGCAAACAACTTTAAGTGAACACGATAAACGGATAAAAGAGAACGAAGATATTTTGACGATGTTCGAAGCGAACATTGATGACCTGGAACAGATCTGTGATAAACAGTTAAAGGTTAATGAAGTATTAAGACAGGAGATTATCCACTTAGAAAATAGAAACAAAAGAAATAATCTATGTACTCTGGGATTTAAAGAGTCATTGGAAGGCAATTAGCCTTCGAAATTTTTTGCAAACCTTTTGGCTAATTTATTTCCGAGTATTTTAAAATCTCCACCTAAAATAGACCGAGCTCATAGATCGCCGGTACCAAGACCTCCTCTGGGAGAACGACCCCGCTCAGTGATAATTTGTCTTCACGACTTTCAAACAAAAGTACTTTTAATTTGTGAATCTCGTCGGAAAGGTATAATTGATTATGAAGACCAAAAGTTCAGAATTGTGGAAGATTTTTCACCCGAGGTGTTGAATGAATGCTTCAAGTTTTAAAAAAGTCATGCCTGAGCTGTATAGTAAAGGTTTTAAACCCTCTCTTCGTTACCCCGCTCGTCTTAGAATCATTTTGAAAAATGGTTCTCAGAGATGGTTTCACTCGAAGGAAGAGGTGCAGGATTTCTTGAGTGCCGAATCAATCTCAGAAGTTTAACTGTTCAATAAATCCCTACATAAATTTATGTTGCGCCTGCTTGATGGATCCTTCTTTTAGAATCAGCAGTCTAACTGTTCATTACTTTCTTTTATGAACAATTGTTTTTTTGAGAGGGAACGTGATGATGGTGAGGACAATATGAGTGAGGTTGATGTTCTGGAGCATGTTGATATTAAGGGAGAGGAGGTGTTGGAGTTGTGAAAATACATTGGACGGATATGTCCCCGGGGCCTGACGGAATATTCCCCAGGCTGCTCCATGAGGCGAGGGAAAAGATTGCTGAGCCTCTGGCTAGGATCTTCATGTCCTCGTTGTCCTCGGGAATGGCACCAGAGGATTGGAGGGAGGCAAATATTGTCCCCTTGTTCAAAAAAGGTAGTGGGGATAGTCCAGGTAATTATAGACCAGTGAGTCTTACGTCTGTGGTGGGAAAGCTGTTGGAAAAGATTCTCAGAGATAGGGTACATGGGCATTTAGAGAATCATGATCTGATCAGGGACAGTCAGCATGGCTTTGTGAAGGGCAGATCGTATCTAACAAGCCTGATAGAGTTCTTTGAGGAGGTGACCAGGCATATAGATGAGGGTAGTGCAGTGGATGTGATCTACATGGATTTTAGTAAGGCATTTGACAAGGTTCCACATTGTAAGCTTATTCAGAAAGTCAGAAGGCATGGGATCCAGGGAAGTTTGGCCAGGGGGATTCAGAATTGGCTTGCCTGCAGAAAACAGAGGGTCATGGTGGAGGGAGTACATTCGGATTGGAGGGTTGTGACTAGTGGTGTCCCACAAGCATCGGTTCTGGGACCTCTACTTTTTGTGATTTTTATTAACGACCTGGATGTGGGGGTAGATCGGTGGGTTGGCAAGTTTGCAGACAACACAAAGGTTGGTGATGTTGTAGATAATGTAGAGGATTGTTGAAGATTGCAGAGAGACATTGATAGAATGCAGAAGTGGGCTGAGAAGTGGCAGATGGAGTTCAACCTGGAGAAGTGTGAGGTGGTACACTTTGGAAGGACAAACTCCAAGGCAGAGTACAAAGTAAATGGTAGGATACTTGGTGGTGTGGAGGAGCAGAGGGATCTGGGGGTACATGTCCACAGATCCCTGAAAGTTGCCTCACAGGTAGATAAGGTAGTTAAGAAAGCTTATGGGATGTTAGCTTTCATAAGTCGAGGGATAGAGTTTAAGAGTCGCGGGGTAATGATGCAGCTCTATAAAACACTGGTTAAGCCACACTTGGAGTACTATGTCCAGTTCTGGTCGGCTCACTATAGGAAGGATGTGGAAACATTGGAAAAGGTATAAAGGAGATTTACCAGGATGCTGCCTGGTTTAGAGAGTATGCATTATGATCAGAGATTAAGAGAGCTAGGTCTTTACTCTCTGGAGAGAAGGAGGATGAGAGGAGACATGATAGAGGTGTACAAGATAATAAGAGGAATAGATAGAGTGGATAGCCAGCGCTTGTTCCCCAGGGCACCACTGCTGAATACAAGAGGACATGGCTTTAAGGTTAAGGGGTGGGAAGTTCAAGGGGGATATTAGAGAAAGGTTGTTTACTCAGAGAGTGGTTGGTGTGTGGAATGCACTGCCTGAGTCAGTGGTGGAGGCAGATACACTAGTGAAGTTTAAGAGACTACTAGACAGGTATGTGGAGGAATTTAAAGTGGGGGGTTATATGGGAGGCAGGGTTTGAGGGTCAGCACAACATTGTGGGCCGAAGGACCTGTACTGTGCTGTACTATTCTATGTTCTATGTTCAAAGCCACCAACTACCCCCAGGGTACAGTAATTATGGAGTTGGCATGACAGAGGTAATGCGTGTGATTTCTCAGGACAGCCTGGATGTATCGTACAGGGGAGAGGCTTTCTACCTCTGTGGGATGCTTCCTACCATGTCACTCTCATGGGCAGAGTGCTTGTTCAGGCTATTGAGGTGCTGATAGCAGCAGCCGTACTGTCCCACAGAAAGCTACGGGGAGGCCCAGGTGCTGCATACCCAGTAGGTAGCGTTTAGGGTTCAGGTGACACAGGCGACTCGGGGTACCGCTCCTGCACGCACACACTGACTGTTTGGAGCTGTGCTCATGGTATCACCTGACAGAGGGATTACTCTCAGAGTCCGCACCTTGGGATTAGACAAATCATTGCCCGGGAAGTACCAGCCCCTAAAACACTACACCACGGCGGGTTACCGAGTCTCAGAGTCTTTAAGGCCATTTCCATTCAATGGGGAGAGGTTGGCTGGAATGGGCTGTCCCTCCCAGCTTTCCCCCAAACTCGGGAAGCTGGACAAGTTCCTCCAACAGTCCTGTTCTTCACTGTTTTCAGCGACAGCCCTTCAGTGGCGTGTGTCGGCACCCTGATACAGACCCAGCGGTCCAAAGCTTTGGAGTGCTTTTGCATACTCATACGCCATCCATAGGACCGTTAACACACTCTCACAGGCACTAGTGCCGCATGGCGTGGGGCGGGGGTTAAACTTGAGTTGCACGGGGAATCAGAGTGGCAGAACAATCAGTGGAGAGGTTATGGAGACAGACAGTGTTACCTCCTTCAGCAAAGTCAGGACTCAACGGTTGAGTAAATTGTGACTAATATTCTGAGCTGCATATATTTCAATGCCAGGAGTATCGTGGGAAAGACGGATGAGCTCAGGGCTTGGATCAACACCTGGAATTATGACATTGTGGCTGTCATGTGCCCCGTGACGGGGATAAAGAAACCAGCAGAAATAGAAACCACTTTGGAGTCCAGTATTGCTATAAACTAATAATATTTATTAGTAACTACGCAATACAGTAATATAAATGTAGATAAATCAAACAATAATTATAAATTAAGCAATAATTATATATAAAAGTAAGTGTGGAATATATATGTAGGAAAAACAAGCTTCTTTAAGTCTAGGGGTAAAAAGATACAGTCTTACCATGTCGAGTAAAGTTCAGTTCAGTTCAGTTCGTGGTATTTAGTTGAATAGCGATGGGGGGGGGGGGAGAGAGAGAGAGAGAGAGAGAGAGAGAGAGAGAGAGAGAGAGAGAGAGAGAGAGAGAGAGACGGAGAGAGAGAGAGAGTGAGTTGAGTCTTCAGGTGAGCTGATGCTGTTGATCTTCTCGTCGTCCTCCGAAATCCTTTACAAGTTACCGACTGTGACTTTAACCAGGGCGACCGGTTTTCCTCTGGTGGAACTATCACCCCGGCAAGGGTGGACACATAGACAACTCCCCACCAGTCAACCCCTTCTCTTACGTTGGAATTGCAATTTGGAATTGATCCGCCTGATCGATCCTCCAAAACCCAATTTCTTTGCGGGCACAACAATGCACATTCAGTGTCCAGATCATGTGTCTGAGGTCTGTATCATCTGACCTCCTATTTATTTCTCTGTGCTGAGCATCACCTGTCATTCAAAGAGTCCCTCCTTCCTTTGTCTGTAAAGAAGTGCTCAAGCAGGCAACTGTCCTTGAAGAAATATCAACAACCTGCTGAAAATCACAACATCGAGTGTCCATTAAGTAACACCGCCTTCAGTCACTATAGCAACTTATAAGCTGCTCAGTGCTGTCTCCAGCTCCAAACTCAGTAGAAATCCAAAGTTACTTCCAATACCTTAAAGTGACAGTCCAACCGTTAATCTTCGTCTCTCTCTCTCCTTTCAAAACAAACTATCAATGATGCATGTCTCTCTCTGTCTCTCTTCAAACAATTAATAGGGGCACTCCTGGATCCCATCACAGTGGCCATTGGTGAGACTTGGTTGCAGTAGGAACAGGACAGGCCGCTCAGTATTCCAGGGTTCTGTTGTTTTAGATGCGACAGAGCTGGAGGGATAAGAGATGCCATGGCAGTGTTCAGTCAGGATAGACTGGAGAACTCATCTAGCAAGGCTTTACGGGTGGAACTGAGAAATAAGAAAGGTATCACCAGGTTAATGGGTCTATAATACAGCCGAGTGACAGGTAGGTCCCCCCAATGACAGGTCCCCTTTCAGGTGGGGAGCTGCTGTCGTAACCAACTGCCCTACTGTGGCAGCAATTTGTTGAGAATCTTCTGGCAGGTTATCAGTATCGCTGTATAAACCGATAATTAGAGCCCGCTGGTAAAGGGCTCTGGTCCCTTTCTCTACTGGTTTGCACTCTGCACAGGGCTTTAAGTCTCACTCAGTGACTGTCACTGCCACCCGATCACATAGGGATTTATTACTCTCATGGGGAGCGAATGGCATCCTCAGGGTGCTGGGATGAGAGCCCCCTAAAGTAATAATCCCCCGATTAGATGAACTCACTCTGGTAACGCCCTCCCAATACATATCCTCAATCACCATGACCCCCGCCCCCTATCCCCCCCATCCCACCAGTTCTTGGCAGAGAACTCCCTGATCTCTGTTGTCTTCGAGGGTCCTGTTGTACTATCCACCCACATTCCTCCTCTTTATTCTGCCCTGTGAGGTTCACAAGGGCCATGGGCCAAAGCCCCCCTTACCGGGTATGGGTTTGTGTGGTCACGAGCTGGCCATTACTGTCACAGGTGTGGCAATCTTGAGAGAGAATCACAGGAGTCTGCTCTACTCTCAGTCCCCCATCTTCAACATGTATTCAGCAAAATCAACACTCACATAGTGAAATCAATGTATGTGCATAAATTGGGGATTAATGTGTGTGAATGAATTAGGGAATCAATGTGTGCATGAATTGGGAATCAATGTGTGCATGAAATGGGGAATCAATGTGTGTGCATGAATTGGGAATCAATGTATGCATGAATTGGGGAATCAATGTGTGTGCATTAATTGGGGGATCAATGTGTGTGCATGAATTGGAGAATCAATGTGTGTGCATGAATTGGGAATCATTGTGTGCATGAATTGGGGATTAATGTGTGCATGAATTGGGGAATCTATGTGTGTGCATGAAATGTGGAATCAATGTGTGTGCATGAATTAGAGATTCAATGTGAGCATGAATTGGGGATTAAATGTGTTTACATGAATTAGAGAATCAATGTGTGCATTAATTGGAGAATCAATGTGTTCATGAATTGGGGAATCAATGTGTTCATGAATTGGGGAATCAATGTGTGCATAAATTGGGGGATCACTGTGTGTTCATGAATTGGGGAATTGGTGTGTGTGCATGAATTGGGGAATCAATGTGTGTGCATCAGTTGGGGAATTAATGTCTGTGCATGAAATGAAGAATCAATGTGTGCATGAATTGGGGAATCAATGTGTGTGCATTGTTACGAGAATACACATAAAATTAAGATGTTTGCTGGCCTGGGCTAGCATCAGTGGCATCAGCAGTTGGTCTGCCACCTGCCCTCAGGGGAAGGAGAGATAAGGAACAATGGAGCAGCGTCTGGAGATGTGTAATGAAGGGATGTGGGAGGAAGAGCTGTCTGGAGCGGCTCCCCCCTTTGAACCCTGAACTGTTTGAAGTGATGGACAGGCGATACCCCAGCAGGGGGATAAAAAGGGACAGGTTCGCTAAGACACACACACGCCACCCGAGGTAACGAGACCCTGGAAGCGGTGCGCCTCTCACGAGTGGTGAGAAGTACCGGACAACGCACAGGGTGGAAAGGTACGATCAGCGGGAACCCGGTGTGTGTCCGCCCTTGCCTGGGTGCCGGGTTCACTGCAGAGGATCGACCGCATCTGGAGGAGGGGTCACAGTCGGTGACCTCAGGTGACATCACCAAGGACCCGCCCAAAAGTTGCTCGTGAGCAATCTCGCTGGTCTGTGAGTGAAGCTGTGCTGAATGATGAGTTGTTCTCTCTGTCTCTCTTCCCCCACCTTGTCCATCGCCATGGCAACGATTACTGCGAACTGAACTTTGAGTCATTTTGAAATTGGTCATTTACCCCTAGACAACGATAGAGCTTGATTGATGCTGTTATCTTAATTCTGTGCACATGTGTGGTTATCATTGTTGAATTGTTGCATTTATTATCCTTTCGATTACTGTGTTGCTTGTTTCTTTAATAAAACTTTCTTAGTTCTAGTACTCCAGACTCCAACTGAGTGATCCATTTCTGCTGGTTTGGCAACCCAGTTACGGGGTACGTAACAGCATGAAATGGGGAATCGGCATGTGTGCATGAAATGGGGGATCAGTATGTATGCATGAATTGGGGAATCAGTGTGTGTGCATGAATTGGGGAATCAGTGTGTGTGCATGAATTGGGGAATCAGTATATGTGCATGAATTGGGAAATCAATGTGTGCATGAATTGGAAATCGTGTGCATGAATTGAGGAATCAAAGTGTGCATGAATTGGGGGATCAATGTGTGTGCAAGAATTGGAGAATCAATGTGTGTGCATGAATTGGGGAATCTCTGTGTGTGCATCAATTGGGGAATCGGTGTGTGTTCATGAACTGGAGAATCAATGTGTGCAATTGGGGAATCAATGTGTGCATGAATTTTGGAATCAATGTGTGTGCATGATTTGGAGAATCAATGTGTGCATGAATTAGGGAATTAATGTGTGCATGAATTGGAGAACCAATGCATGCATGAATTGGGGAATCAATGTGTGTGCATGCATTGGGAATCATTGTGCACATGAATTGGGGAATCAATGTGTGCCTGAATTGGGGAATCTATGTGTGTGCATGAAATGGGGAATCAATGTTTGTGCATGAATTAGGGAATTAATGTGTGCATGAATTGGAGAATCAATGTGTGCACGAATTGGGGAATTAATGTTTGTGCATGTGCTACTGGGCCACGAGGAAATGATATGATTTGGCGATAGGAGTCAGCTGCACCTTCTTCATTCCCTGTCACGCCCACTGTTGAGCTTCAAAACACGCGAGCTCATTACGCATGCGTCATTCATGTCAGAGCGGGATGGAGATCAACTCCTGGAGCTTGCAAATGATGGTGGGCTGAAAAGTATGTTCGGCATAACATCTCTGCTGGCATTCTGGATCAAAGTCAAGGCTAAATATCCTAAGATAGCCACGAAAGCACTGAAAACGTTGCTTCCATTTCCAACATATCTCTGCAATGAATGCAAGGAAAACTAAATTGCGGAATAGACTGGACATAAGGAACGTCCTTCGAGTATCGCTCTCTCTTATCACCCCTCGATAGGACCGTCTTGTTGCAGGGAAACAAGCAATCAGCCCAGGGCTCCCACTGATTCAGCGATATTGGTGTGTTGCAATAATTTTATATGTTCACACGGGGAAAAAAATGTGCTGTTTGTTTAATATCCTAGCGTTACTTAGAATGTAATGATGCTATTGACTTATATAACCACATAACAATTACAGCACGGAAACAGGCAAACTCTGCCCTTCTAGTCCGTGCCGATCGCTACTCTCACCTAGTCCCACCGGCCTGTACTCAGCCCATAACCCTCCATTCCTTTCCTGTCTATATACCTATCAATTTTTTCTTTAAATGATAATATTGAACCTACCTCTACAACTTCTATGGAAGTTCTTTCAACACTAACTTCAAGCTCCCCTAATAATTGACTTCGCTATATTCATGCGAGGAAAATATGCGCTGAGTATTTAATATTAAATTTGTTAGATAAACCCTTTTAGAAACAAAATTGAGTGTATTAGCCACTTATCACCTATATTGCATTCGTGATTAACAACCCCCCCTGAGCAGAATCGCCAAAAACGATTGGTAGAAAAAAATCGACACATACACGCATGCGGAAGGCACGCATGCGCACTGGTCGCCGCGCAAGGCTTCATGGTCATTGTAGCCTCTCTGAGGTAAACCGAACGTATTTGACTGCTACTCTTGTTTGTTGGCAAACCGACCACACCACCGCCCCCGGTCGGCCAGTCTGCAAGAATATTGTCAATATGAAACCGGACCGCAGTGTGAAAAAGGTTGGGGACCCCTTAATTGGAGAATCAGTGTGTGTGCATGAATTGGGAATCAATGTGTGCATGAAATGGGGAATCAATGTGTGTGCATGAATTGGGAATCAATGTATGCATGAATTGGGGAATCAATGTGTGTGCATTAATTGGGGGATCAATGTGTGTGCATGAATTGGAGAATCAATGTGTGTGCATGAATTGGGAATCATTGTGTGCATGAATTGGGGATTAATGTGTGCATGAATTGGGGAATCTATGTGTGTGCATGAAATGTGGAATCAATGTGTGTGCATGAATTAGAGATTCAATGTGAGCATGAATTGGGGATTAAATGTGTTTACATGAATTAGAGAATCAATGTGTGCATTAATTGGAGAATCAATGTGTTCATGAATTGGGGAATCAATGTGTTCATGAATTGGGGAATCAATGTGTGCATAAATTGGGGGATCACTGTGTGTTCATGAATTGGGGAATTGGTGTGTGTGCATGAATTGGGGAATCAATGTGTGTGCATCAGTTGGGGAATTAATGTCTGTGCATGAAATGGAGAATCAATGTGTGCATGAATTGGGGAATCAATGTGTGTGCATGAAATGGGGAATCGGCATGTGTGCATGAAATGGGGGATCAGTATGTATGCATGAATTGGGGAATCAGTGTGTGTGCATGAATTGGGGAATCAGTGTGTGTGCATGAATTGGGGAATCAGTATGTGTGCATGAATTGGGAAATCAATGTGTGCATGAATTGGAAATCGTGTGCATGAATTGAGGAATCAAAGTGTGCATGAATTGGGGGATCAATGTGTGTGCAAGAATTGGAGAATCAATGTGTGTGCATGAATTGGGGAATCTCTGTGTGTGCATCAATTGGGGAATCGGTGTGTGTTCATGAACTGAAGAATCAATGTGTGCAATTGGGGAATCAATGTGTGCATGAATTTTGGAATCAATGTGTGTGCATGATTTGGAGAATCAATGTGTGCATGAATTAGGGAATTAATGTGTGCATGAATTGGAGAACCAATGCATGCATGAATTGGGGGATCAATGTGTGTGAATGAATTGGGGTATTGGTGTGTGTGCATGAATTGCAGAACCAGTGTTTGTGCATGAATTTGGGAGTCGGTGTATGTGCATCAATTGGGGAATCAGTGGTTGTGCATGAATTGGGGAATCTGTGTGCGAATGAATTGGAAATCAATGTGCACACGGATTTTGGAATCAATCTGTGTAATTGAATTAGGGAATCAATGTGTGCATGAAATGGGGAATCAATGTGTGTGCATGAATTGGGAATCAATTTGTGTGCATGAATTGGGGAATCAATGTGTGTACATGAAATAGGGAAACAATGTGTGTGCATTAATTGGGAATCATTGTGCACATGAATTGGGGAATCAATGTGTGTGCATGAATTGGGGAATCAATGTGTGATTGAATTGGGAAATCAATGTTTGTGCTTGATTTGTGGGATTGATGTGTCTGCATGAATTGGAGAATCAATGAGTGTGTATGAATTGGGGAATGAATGTGTGTGCATGAATTGGGAATTATTGTGTGCATGAATTGGGGATGAATGTGTGTAGATGAATTAGGGATTCAATGTGTGCATGAATTGGGGATCAATATGTGTGCAAGAATAGGAGAATCGGAGTGTGTGCATGAATTAGAGAACCGGAGTGATGCATGAATTAAGGAATCATTGTGTGCATGAAATGGGGTATCAGTGTGTGTGCATGAATTGGGGATCAATATGTGCATGAATTAAGGAATCAATGTGTGCATAAAATGAGGGATCAATGCGTGTGCATGAATTGGGAATCAATATGTGCATGAACTGGGGAATCAATATGTGTGCATGAATTGGGAATCAATGTGTGCATGAATTGGGAAATCAATGTGTGCATGAATTTTGGAATCAATGTGTGTGCATGAATTAGGCAATGAATGTGCACATGAATTGGGGAATCAATGTGTGCATGAATTTTGGAATCAATGTGTGTGCATGAATTAGGGAATGAATGTGTGCATGAATTGGGGATAAATGTGTGTGCATGAATTGGGGAATCATTGTGTGTGCATGAAATAGGGAATCTCTGTGTGTGCGTGAATTGGAGAATCAATGTGTGTGCATGAATTGGAGAATCAATGTGTGTACATGAAATAGGGAAACAATGTGTGTGCATGCATTGGGAATCATTGTGCACATGAATTGAGGAATCAATGTGTACCTGAATTGGGGAATCTATGTGTGTGCATGAAATGGGGAATCAATGTTTGTGCATGAATTAGGGAATTATTGTGTGCATGAATTGGAGAATCAATGTGTGCACAAATTGGGGAATTAATGTTTGTGCATGCGCTACTGGGCCGCGAGGAAACGATATGATTTGGCGATAGGAGTCTGCTTCACCTTCTTCATTCCCTGTCACGCCCACTGTTGAGCTTGAACACACGCGACCTCATTACGCATGCATTATCCATGTCAGAGCGGGATGGAGATCAACTCCTGGAGCTTGCAAATGACGGCGGGCTGAAAAGTATGTTCGGCATAACATTTCTGCCGGCATTTGGGATCAAAGTCAAGGCTAAATATCCTGGGATAGCCATGAAAGCACTGAAAATGTTGCTTCCATTTCCAACATATCTCTGCAATGAATGCAAGGAAAACTAAATTGCGGAATAGACTGGACATAAGGAACCTCCGAGTATCGCTGTCTCCCATCACCCCTCGATAGGACCGTCTTGTTGCAGGGAGACAAACAATCAGCCCAGGGCTCCCTCTGATTCAATGATATTGTTGTGTTGCAATGATTTTATATGATCATACAGGGAAAATATGTGCTGTGTGTTTAATATCCTAACGTTACTTAGAATGTAATGATGCTATTGACTTATATAACCATATAACAATTACAGCATGGAAACAGGCGATCTCTGCCCTTCTAGTCCGTGCCGAACGCTACTCTCACCTAGTCCCACCGGCCTGTACTCAGCCCATAACCCTCCATTCCTTTCCTGTCTATATACCTATCCAATTTTTCTTTAAATGATAATATTGAACCTGCCTCTACAACTTCTACTGGAAGTTCATTCAACACTAACTTCAAGCTCCCCTGATAATTGACTTTTTACTATATTCATGCGAGGAAAATATGCGCTGAGCATTTAATATTAAATTTGTTAGATAAACCCTTTTAGAAACGAAATTGAGTGTATTAGCCACTTATCACCTATATTGTGTTCGTGGTTAAGAACCCCCCCCTCGAGCAGAATCGCCAAAAATGAATGGTAGAAAAAAATTGACACATACATTCATGCGGAAGGCACGCATGCGCACTGGTGCACACGCAAGGCTCCATGGTCATTGTAGTCTTTCTGAGGTAAACCGAGCATATTTGACTGCTACTCTTGCTCATTGGCAAACCAACCACACCACCGCCCCTGGTCGGCCGGTCCGCAAGAATATTGTCAATATGAAACCGGTCTGCAGTGCGAAAAAAGGTTGGGGACCCCTGAATTGGAGAATCAGTGTGTGTGCATGAATTGGGGAACCGGTGTGTGTGCATGAATTAAGGAATCAACGTGTGCATGAAATGAGGTATCAATGTGCGTGCATGAATTGGGAATCAATATGTGCATGAATTGGGGAATCAATGTATGTGCATGAATTGGAAATCAATGTGCGCATGAATTTTGGAATCAATGTGTGAATGAATTAGGGAATCAATGTGTGCAGGAAATGGGGAATCAATGTGTGCATGAATTGTGGAATCAATGTGTGCATGAATTGGGAATCAATGTATGAATGAATTGGGAATCAATGTGTGTGCATGAATTAGGGAATTAATGTGTGCATGAAAATGGGGTATCAGTGTGTGTGCATGAATTGGGGATCAATATGTGCATGAATTGGGGAATCAATATTGCACCAATTGGGGGATCAATGTGCGTGCATGAATTGGGGAATTGGTGTGTGTGCATGAATTGGGGAACCGGTGCGTGTGCATGAATTGGTGAGTCGGTGTGTGTGCATGAATCGGGGAATCAGTGGGTGTGCATGAATTGGGGAATCTGTGTGTGCATGAATTAGGGAATCAGTGTGTGTGCATGAATTGGAAATCAATGTGTGTGCATAATTTGGAGAATCGATGTGTGTGCATGAATTAGGGAATTAATGAGTGCATGAATTGGGGAATAAATGTATGTGTATGAATTGGAAATCAATGTGCGCATGAATTTGGAATCAATGTGTGAATTAATTAGGGAATCAATGTGTGCAGGAAATGGGGAATCAATGTGTGTGCATGAATTGGGAATCAATGTGTGCATGAATTGAGGAATCAATGTGTGCATGAATTAGGAATCAATGTGTGCATGAATTGGGAATCAATGTGTGTGCATGAATTAGGGAATTAATGTGTGCATGAAATGGGGTATCAGTGTGTGTGCTTGAATTGGGGATCAATATGTGCATGAATTGTGGAATCAATGTGCGTGCATGAATTGGGGAACCGGTGCGTGTGCATGAATCGGGGAGTCGGTGTGTGTGCATGAATCTGGGAATCAGTGGGTGTGCATGAATTGAGGAATCTGTGTGTGCACGAATTGGGGAATCAGTGCATGTGCATGAATTGGAAATCAATGTGCGCATGAATTTTGGAATCAATGTATGTGAATGAATAAGGGAATCAATGTGTGTGCATGGATTGGGAATCAATTTGTGCATGAATTGTGGAATCAATGTGTGCATGAATTGGGAATCAATGTGTGTCCATAATTTGGAGAATCGATGTGTGTGCATGAATTAGGGAATTAATGTGTGCATGAATTGGGGTATCAGTGTGTGTGCTTGAATTGGGGATCAATATCTGCATGAATTGTGGAATCAATGTGCGTGCATGAATTGGGGAACCGGTGTGTGTGCATGAATTGGGGAGTCGGTGTCTATGCATGAATCGGGGTATCAGTGGGTGTGCATGAATTGGGGAATCTGTGTGTGCATGAATTGGGGAATCAGTGTGTGTGCATGAATTGGAAATCAATGTGCACAGAAATTTTGGAATCAATGTATGTGAATGAATAAGGGAATCAATGTGTGTGCATAAATTGGGAATCAATGTGTGCATGAATTGGGAATCAATGTGTGCATGAATTGGGAATCAAAGTGTGTGCATGATTTGGAGAATCAATGTATGTGAATGAATAAGGGAATCAATGTGTGTGCATGAATTGGAAATCAATGTGTGCATGAATTGGGAATCAATGTGTGTGCATGATTTGGAGAATCAATGTGTGTGTATGAATTGGGGAATCAATGAGTGTACATGAAATAGGGAAACAATGTGTGTGCATTAATTGGGAATCATTGTGTGCCTGAATTGGGGAATCTATGTGTGTGCATGAACTGGGGAATCAATGTGTATGCATGAATTGGGGAATCAATGTGCGATTGCATTTGGGAATCAATTTTTGTGTTTGATTTGTGGGATTGATGTGTCTGCATGAATTGGAGAATCAATGTGTGTGCATGAGTTGGGGAATGAATATGTGTGCATGAATTGGGGAATGAATGTGTGTCCATGAATTGGGGGTGAATGTGTGTACATGAATTAGGGATTCATTGTGTGCATGAATTGGGGGATCAATATGTGTGCATGAATAGGAGAATCGGAGTGTGTGCATGAATTGGGGAACCCGAGTGATGCATGAATTAAGGAATCAATGTGTGCATGAAATAGGATATCAGTGTGTGTGTGCATGAATTGGGGATCAATATGTGCATGAATTGGGTAATTGGTGTGTGTGCATGTATTGGGTAACTGGTGCGTGTGCATGAATTGGGGAGTCGGTGTGTGTGCATGAATTGGGGAATCGGAGTGTGTGCATAAATTGGGGAATCAGTATGTGTGCATGAATTGGAAATCAATGTGTTCATGAATTTTGGAATCAATGTGTGTGAATGAATTAGGGAATCAATGTGTGCATGAAATGGGAAATCAATGTGTGTGCATGAGTTCAGAATCAGTGTGTGCATGAATTAGGGAATGAATGTGTGCATGTATTGGGGAATCAATATGTTCATGAATTGGGGAATCAATGTGTGTGCATGAATTGGGGAATAATTGTGTGGCATGCAATAGAAACATAGAAACATAGAAAATAGGTGCAGGAGTAGGCCATTCGGCCCTTCGAGCCTGCACCGCCATTTATTATGATCATGGCTAATCATCCAACTCAGAACCCCGCCCCAGCCTTCCCTCCATACCCCCTGACCCCTGTAGCCACAAGGGCCATATCTAACTCCCTCTTAAACATAGCCAATGAACTGGCCTCAACAGTTTGCTGTGGCAGAGAATTCCACAGATTCACCACTCTCTGTGTGAAGAAGTTTTTCCTAATCTCAGTCCTAAAAGGCTTCCCCTCTATCCTCAAACTGTGACCCCTCGTTCTGGACTTGCCCAACATTGGGAACAATCTTCCTGCATCTAGCCTGTCCAATCCCTTTAGGATCTTATACGTTTCAATCAGATCCCCCCTCAATCTTCTAAATTCCAACGAGTACAAGCCCAGTTCATCCAGTCTTTCTTCATATGAAAGTCCTGCCATCCCAGGAATCAATCTAGTGAACCTTCTTTGTACTCCCTCTATGGCAAAGATGTCTTTCCTCAGATTAGGGGACCAAAACTGCACACAATACTCCAGGTGTGGTCTCACCAAGGCCTTGTACAACTGCAGTAGTACCTCCCTGCTCCTGTACTCGAATCCTCTCGCTATAAATGCCAGCATACCATTCGCCTTTTTCACCGCCTGCTGTACCTGCATGCCCACTTTCAATGACTGGTGTATAATGACACCCAGGTCTCGTTGCACCTCCCCTTTTCCTAATCGGCCACCATTCAGATAATAATCTGTTTTCCTATTTTTGCCACCAAAGTGGATAACTTCACATTTATCCACATTAAATTGCATCTGCCATGAGTTTGCCCACTCACCCAACCTATCCAAGTCACCCTGCATCCTCTTAGCATCCTCCTCACAGCTAACACTGCCGCCAAGCTTCGTGTCATCCACAAACTTGGAGATGCTGCATTTAATTCCCTCATCCAAGTCATTAATATATATTGTAAACAACTGGGGTCCCAGCACTGAGCCTTGCGGTACCCCACTAGTCACCGCCTGCCATTCTGAAAAGGTCCCGTTTATTCCCACTCTTTGCTTCCTGTCTGCTAACCAATTCTCCACCCACACCAATACCTTACCCCCAATACCGTGTGCTTTAAGTATGCACACTAATCTCCTATGTGGGACCTTGTCAAAAGCCTTTTGAAAATCCAAATATACCACATCCACTGGTTCTCCCCTATCCACTCTACTAGTTACATCCTCAAAAAATTCTATGAGATTCGTCAGACATGATTTTCTTTTCACAAATCCATGCTGACTTTGTCCGATCATTTCTCCGCTTTCCAAATGTGCTGTTATCACATCCTTGATAACTGACTCCAGCAGTTTCCCCACCACCGACGTTAGGCTAACCGGTCTATAATTCCCCGGTTTCTCTCTCCCTCCTTTTTTAAAAATTGGGGTTACATTAGCCACCCTCCAATCCTCAGGAACTAGTCCAGAATCTAACGAGTTTTGAAAAATTATCACTAATGCATCCACTATTTCTTGGGCTACTTCCTTAAGCACTCTAGGATGCAGACCATCTGGCCCTGGGGATTTATCTGCCTTCAATCCCTTCAATTTACCTAACACCACTTCCCTACTAACATGTATTTCGCTCAGTTCCTCCATCTCACTGGACCCTCTGTCCCTTACTATTTCTGGAAGATTATTTATGTCCTCCTTAGTGAAGACAGAACCAAAGTAATTATTCAATTGGTCTGCCATGTCCTTGCTCCCCATAATCAATTCACCTGTTTCTGTCTGCAGGGGACCTACATTTGTCTTTACCAGTCTTTTCCTTTTTACATATCTATAAAAGCTTTTACAGTCCGTTTTTATGTTCTCTGCCAGTTTTCTCTCATAATCTTTTTTCCCCTTCCTAATTAAGCCCTTTGTCCTCCTCTGCTGAACTCTGAATTCCTCCCAGTCCTCAGGTGAGCCACTTTCTCTGGCTAATTTGTATGCTACTTCTTTGGAATTGATACTATCCCTAATTTCTCTTGTCAGCCACGGGTGCACTACCTTCCTTGATTTATTCTTTTGCCAAACTGGGATGAACAATTGTTGTAGTTCATCCATGCAACCTATAAATGCTTGCCATTGCATATCCACCGTCAATCCTTTAAGTGTCATTTGCCAGTCTATCTTAGCTAATTCACGTCTCATACCTTCAAAGTTCCCCTTCTTTAAGTTCAGAACCTTTGTTTCTGAATTAACTATGTCACTCTCCATCTTAATGAAGAAGTCGACCATATTATGGTCACTCTTATCCAAGGGGCCTCTCACGACAAGATCGCTAATTAACCCTTCCTCATTGCTCAAAACCCAGTCCAGAATAGCCTGCTCTCTAGTTGGTTCCTCGACATGTTGGTTCAAAAAACCATCCCGCATACATTCCAAGAAATCCTCTTCCTCAGCACCTTTACCAATTTGGTTCACCCAGTCTACATGTAGATTGAAGTCACCCATTATAACTGCTGTTCCTTTATTGCACAGGGAATCTGTGTCTATGTGAATTGGAGAATCAATGTGTGTACATGAAATAGGGAAACAATGTGTGTGCATGAATTGGGAATCATTGTGCACATGAATTGGGGAATCAATGTGTGCATGAATTGGGGATTAATGTGTATATATGAATTAGGTATTCAATGTGTGTATGAATTGGGGGATTAATGTGTGTGCATGAATTGGGGAATCAGTGTGTGTGAATGAATTTTGGAATCAGTGTTTATGCATGAATTGGGAATCAATGTGTGCATGAATTGGGAATCAATGTGTGAATGAATTGGGATTCATTTATGCATGAATTGGCGAAACAATGTGTGCATGAATTGGGGAATCAATGTGTGTACATGAATTGGGGGATCAATTTGTGAGCATAAATTGGAGAATCAATGTGTGTACATGAAACAGGGAAACAATGTGGATGCATGAATTGGAAATGATTGTGCACATGAATTGGGAAATCAATGTGTGTGCATGAATTGGAGAATCAATGCGTGTGCATGAAATGGTGAATCAATGTGTGTGCATGAATTGGGAATCAATCTGTGCATGAATTGCGGAATAAATGTGTGAATGAATTGGGGAGACAATGTTTGTGTTTGATTTTTGGGATTGATGTGTCTGCATGAATTGGAGAATCAATGTGTGTGCATGAATTGGAGAATCAATGTGTGTGCATGAATTGGAGAATCAATGTGTGTGCATGAATTGGGAATCATTGTGTGCATGAATTGGGAATCATTGTGTGCATGAATTGGGAATTAATGTGTGTACCTGAATTAAGGATTCAATGTGTGCATGAATTTGGGAATCAATGTGTGTGCATAAATTGGAGAATCGGTGTGTGTAAATGAATTGGGGAAGCTGTGTGTGTGCATGAATTAAGGAATCAATGTGTGCATGAAATGGAGTATCAATGTGTGTGTATGAATTGAGAATCAATATGTGCATGAACTGGGGAATCAATGTGCGCAGAATTGGGGGATCTATGAGTGTGCATGAATTGGGGAAACGGTGTGTGTGTGCATGAATTGGGGAATGGGTGCGTGTGCATGAATTGGGGAATTGGTGTGTGTGTATGAATTGGGGAATCAGTGTGTGTACATGAATTGGAGACTCAGTGTGTGTGCATGATTTGGAAATCAATGTGTTCATGAATTTTGGATTCAATGTGTGTGAATGAATTAGAGAATCATTGTGTGCATGAATTGTGGAATCAATGTGTGTGCATGAATTGGGAATCATTGTGTGCATGAATTGGGAATTAATGTGTGTACCTGAATTAAGGATTCAATGTGTGCAGGAAATGGGGAATCAATGTGTGTGCATGAATTGGGAATCAATGTGTGCATGAATTGTGGAATCAATGTGTGCATGAATTGGGAATCATTGTGTGCATGAATTGTGAATCAATGTGTGTGCATGAATTAGGGAATTAATGTGTGCATGAAATGGGGTATCAGTGTGTGTGCATGAATTGGGGATCAATATGTGCATGAATTGGGGAATCAATATTTGCACCAATTGGGGGATCAATGTGTGTACATGAATTGGGGGAACCGGTGCGTGTGCATGAATTGGGGAGTCGGTATGTGTGCATGAATCGGGGAATCAGTGGTTTTGCATGAATTGGGGAATCTGTGTGTGCATAAATTTGGGAATCAGTGTGTGTGCATGAATTGGAAATCAATGTGCGCATGAATTTTGGAATCAGTGTATGTGAATGAATAAGGGAATCAAGGTGTGTGCATGAATTGGGAATCAATGTGTGCATGAATTGTGGAATCAATGTGTGCATGAATTGGGAATCAATGTGTGTGCATGAATTGGGGAATCAATGAGTGTACATGAAATAGGGAAACAATGTGTGTGCATTAATTAGGAATCATTGTGTGCATGAATTGGGATTCATTTAGTGCATGAATTGGCGAAACAATGTGTGCATGAATTGGGGAATCAATGTGTGTGCATGAATTGGGGAATCAATGCGCGTGCATGAAATAGTGAATCAATGTGTGTACATGAATTGGGAATCAATCTGTGCATGAATTGCGGAATAAATGTGTGAATGAATTGGGGAGACAATGTTTGTGCTTGATTTTTGGGATTGATGTGTCTTCATGAATTGGAGAATCAATGTGTGTGCATGAATTGGAGAATCAGTGTGTGTGCATGAATTGGAAATCAATGTGTGCATGAATTGAGGAATCAATGTGTGTGCATGAATTGGAGAATCGGTGTGTGTGCAAGAATTGGGGAAGCGGTGTGTGTGCATGAATTAAGGAACCAATGTGTGCATGAAATGGGGTATCAATGTGTGCATGAATTGGGGAAACGGTGTGTGTGTGCATGAATTGGGGAATGGGTGCGTGTGCATGAATTGGGGAATTGGTGTGTGTGTATGAATTGGGGAATCAGTGTGTGTACATGAATTGGAGACTCAGTGTGTGTGCATGATTTGGAAATCAATCTGTTCATGAATATTGGAATCAATGTGTGAATGAATTAGGGAATCAATGTGTGTATGAAATTGGGTATTAGTGTGTGTGCATGAATTGGGGATCAATATGTGCATGAATTGGGGAATCAATATTTGCACCCATTGGGGGATCAATGTGCATGTATGAATTGGGAATCAATGTGTGCATGAATTGTGGAATCAATGTGTGCATGAATTGGGAATCAATGTGTGCATGAATTGGGAATCAATGTGTGTGCATGAATTAGGGAATTAATGTGTGCATGAAATGGGGTATTAGTGTGTGTGCATGAATTGGGGATCAATATGTGCATGAATTGGTGAATCAATATTTGCACCAATTGGGGGATCAATGTGCGTACATGAATTGGAGAGTTGATGTGTGTGCATGTATTGGGGAACCAGTGCGTGTGCATGAATTGGGTAGTCGGTGTGTGTGCAGAAATTGGGGAATCAGTGTGTGTGCATGAATTGGAAATCAATGTGCCCATGAATTTTGGAATTAATGTATGTGAATGAATAAGGGAATCAATGTGTGCATGAATTGGGAATCAATGTGTGTGCATGTTATGGAGAATCAATGTGTGTGCATGAATTGGCGAATCAATGAGTGTACATGAAATAGGGAAACAATGTGTGTGCATTAATTGGGAATCATTGTGTGCATGAATTGGGGAATCAATGTGTGCCTGAATTGGGGAATCTATGTGTGTGCATGAACTGGGGAATCAATGTGTGTGCATGAATTGGGAATCAATCTATGCATGATTTGGGGAATCAATGTGCGATTGAATTGGGGAATCAATTTTTGTGCTTGATTTGTGGGATTGACGTGTCTGCATGAATTGGAGAATCAATGTGTGTGCATCAATTGGGGAATGAATGTGTGTGCATGAATTGGGGAATGAATGTGTGTCCATAAATTGGGGATGAATGTGTGTACATGAATTAGAGATTCATTGTGTGCATGAATTGGGGGATCAATATGTGTGCATGAATAGGAGAATCGGAGTGTGTGCAGGAATTGGGGAACCGGAGTGATGCATGAATTAAGTAATCAATGTGTGGATGAAACGGGATATCAGTGTGTGTGCATAAATTGGCGATTAATATGTGCATGAATTGGGGAATTGGTGTGTGTGCATGAACTGGGTAACTGGTGCGTGTGCATGAATGGGGAGTCGGTGTGTGTGCATGAATTGGGGAATCAGTGGGTGTGCATGAATTGGGGAACCAGTGTGTTTGCATGAATTGGGGAATCAATATGTGCATGAATTGGGAAATCAATGTGTGCACCAATTGGGGGATCTATGTGTGTGCATGAATTGGGGAATCGGAGTGTGTGCATGAATTGGGGAATCAGTGTGTGTGCATGAATTGGAAATCAATGTGTTCATGAATTTTGGAATCAATGTGTGTGAATGAATTAGGGAATCAATGTGTGCATGAAATGGGAAATCAATGTGTCTGCACGAGTTGGGATCAATGTGTGCATGAATTGGTACATCAATGTGTGCATGTATTGGGAATCAATATGCGCATGAATTTTGGAATAAATGTGTGTGAATGATTTGGAGAATCAATGTGTGTGCATGAATTAGGGAATGAATGTGTGCATGAATTGGAGAATCAATGTGTTCATGAATTGGGGAATCAATGAGTGGCATGAAATAGGGAATCTCTGTGTGTGTGTGAATTGTAGAATCAATGTGCGTACATGAAATAGGGAAACAATGTGTGTGCATGAATTGGGAATCATTGTGCACATGAATAGCGGAATCAATGTGTGCATCAATTGGGGATTACTGTGTATACTTGAATTAGGTATTCAATGTGTGTATGAATTGGGAGATCAATGTGTGTGCATGAATTGGGGAATCGGAGTGTGTGCATGAATTTTGGAATCAGTGTGTATGCATGAATTGGGAATCAATGTGTGCATGAATTGGGGAAACAATGTGTGCATGAATTGGGATTCATTTTGTGCATGAATTGGTGAAACAATGCTTGCATGAATTGGAGGATCAATTTGTGTGCATAAATTGGAGAATCAATGTGTGCACATGAAATAGGGAAACAGTGCGGGTGCATGAATAGGGAATCATTGTGCACATGAATTGGGGAATCAATGTGTGTGCATGAATTGGAGAATCAATTGGTGTGCATGAAATGGTGAATCAATGTGTGTGCATGATTTGGGAATCAATCCGTGCATGAATTGGGGAATAATTGTGTGAATGAATTGGGGAGCCAATGTTTGTGCTTCATTTTTGGGATTGATGTGTGTGCATGAATTGGAGAAACAATGTGTGTGCATGAATTAGAGAATCATTGTGTACATGAATTGGGAATTAATGTGTGTACCTGAATTAAGGATTCAATGTGTGCATGAATTGGGGGATCAATGTGTGTGCATGAATTGGAGAATCGGTGTGTGTAAATGAATTGGGGAAGCGGTGTGTGTGCATGAATTAAGGAATCAATGTGTGCATGAATTGGGGAATGGGTGCGTGTGCATGAATTGGGGAATTGGTGTGTGTGTATGAATTGGGGAATCAGTGTGTGTACATGAATTGGAGACTCAGTGTGTGTGCATGATTTGGAAATCAATGTGTTCATGAATTTTGGATTCAATGTGTGTGAATGAATTAGAGAATCAATGTGTGCATGAAATGGGAAATCAATGTGTGTGCCTGAGTTGGGAATCAATGTGTGCATGTATTGGGAATCAATATGCGCATGAAGTTTGGAATAAATGTGTGTGCATGATTTGGAGAATGAATGTGTGTGCATGAATTAGGGAATGAATGTGTGCAATAATTGGAGAATCAATGTGTTCATGAATTGGGGAATCAATGTGTGTGCATGAATTGGGGAATCATTGTGTGGCATGAAATAGGGAATCTGTGTGTGTGTGTGAATTGGAGAATCAATGTGTGTACATGAAATAGGGAAACAATGTGTGTGCATGAATTGGGAATCATTGTGCACGTGAATTGGGGAATCAATGTGTGCATGAATTGGGGATTAATGTGTATACATGAATTAGCGAATCAATGTGTGCGTTAATTGGTGAATCTAGAGTGTAAATGAAATATGGAAACAATGTGTGTGCATGAATTGGGAATCATTGTGCACATCAATTGGGGAATCAATGTGTGCATGAATTGGGGATTAATGTGTATACATGAATTAGGGATTCATTGTGTGCATGAATTGGGGAATCAATGTGTGTGCATGAATTGGAGGATCAATGTGTGTGCATGAATTGGAGAATCAATGTGTGTACATGAAATAGGGAAACAATGCGAGTGCATGAATTGGGAATCAATCTGTGTATGAATTGGGGAATAAATGTGTAAATGATTTGGGGAACCAATGTTTGTGATTGAGTTTTGGGATTGATGTGTCTGCATGAATTGGAGAATCAATGTGTGTGCATGAATTGGAGAATCAATGTGTGCATGAATTGGAGAATCAATGTGTTCATGAATTGGGGAATCAATGTGTGTGCATGAATTGGGGAATCATTGTGTGGCATGAAATAGGGAATCTGTGTGTGTGTGTGAATTGGAGAATCAATGTGTGTACATGAAATAGGGAAACAATGTGTGTGCATGAATTGGGAATCATTGTGCACGTGAATTGGGGAATCAATGTGTGCATGAATTGGGGATTAATGTGTATACATGAATTAGCGAATCAATGTGTGCGTTAATTGGTGAATCTAGAGTGTAAATGAAATATGGAAACAATGTGTGTGCATGAATTGGGAATCATTGTGCACATCAATTGGGGAATCAATGTGTGCATGAATTGGGGATTAATGTGTATACATGAATTAGGGATTCATTGTGTGCATGAATTGGGGAATCAATGTGTGTGCATGAATTGGAGGATCAATGTGTGTGCATGAATTGGAGAATCAATGTGTGTACATGAAATAGGGAAACAATGTGAGTGCATGAATTGGGAATCAATCTGTGTATGAATTGGGGAATAAATGTGTAAATGATTTGGGGAACCAATGTTTGTGATTGAGTTTTGGGATTGATGTGTCTGCATGAATTGGAGAATCAATGTGTGTGCATGAATTGGAGAATCAATGTGTGCATGAATTGGAGAATCAATGTGTTCATGAATTGGGGAATCAATGTGTGTGCATGAATTGGGGAATCATTGTGTGGCATGAAATAGGGAATCTGTGTGTGTGTGTGAATTGGAGAATCAATGTGTGTACATGAAATAGGGAAACAATGTGTGTGCAAGAATTGGGAATCATTGTGCGCATCAATTGGGCAATCAATGTGTGCATGAATTGGGGATTAATGTGTATACATGAAATAGGGATTCATTGTGTGCATGAATTGGGGAATCAGTGTGTGTGCATGAATCAGGGAATTGGTATATGTGCATGAATTGGGGAATCAATGTGTGTGCATGAATTGGGGGAATCAATGCATGTGCATGAATTGAAGAATCAATGTGTGTATGAATTGGGGAATAAATGTGTGAATGATTTGGGGAACCAATGTTTGTGCTTGATTTTTGGGATTGATGTGTCTGCATGAATTGGAGAATCAATGTGTGTGAATGAATTGAGAATCATTGTGTTCATGAATTGGGAATGAATGTGTGTACCTGAATTAAGGATTCAAAGTGTGCATGAATTGGGGAATCATTGTGTGACATGAAATAAGGAATGTGTGTTTGTGTGAATTGGAGAATCAATGTGTGTACATGAAATAGGGAAACAATGTGTGTGCATGAATTGGGGATTAATATGTATACATGAATTATGGATAAATTGTGTGCACGAATTGGGGAATCAATGTGTGTGCATGAATTGGAGGATCAATGTGTGTGCACGAATTGGTGAATCAATGTGTGTACATGAAATAGGGAAACAATGCGGGTGCATGAATTGGGAATCAATCTGTGTATAAATTGTGGAATAAATGTGTGAATGATTTGGGGAACCAATGTTTGTGATTGAGTTTTGGGATTGATGTGTCTGCATGAATTGGAGAATCAATGTGTGTGCATGAATTGGAGAATCAATGTGTGCATGAATTGGAGAATCAATGTGTTCATGAATTGGGGAATCAATGTGTGTGCATGAATTGGGGAATCATTGTGTGGCATGAAATAGGGAATCTGTGTGTGTGTGTGAATTGGAGAATCAATGTGTGTACATGAAATAGGGAAACAATGTGTGTGCAAGAATTGGGAATCATTGTGCGCATCAATTGGGCAATCAATGTGTGCATGAATTGGGGATTAATGTGTATACATGAAATAGGGATTCATTGTGTGCATGAATTGGGGAATCAGTGTGTGTGCATGAATCAGGGAATTGGTATATGTGCATGAATTGGGGAATCAATGTGTGTGCATGAATTGGGGGAATCAATGCATGTGCATGAATTGAAGAATCAATGTGTGTATGAATTGGGGAATAAATGTGTGAATGATTTGGGGAACCAATGTTTGTGCTTGATTTTTGGGATTGATGTGTCTGCATGAATTGGAGAATCAATGTGTGTGAATGAATTGAGAATCATTGTGTTCATGAATTGGGAATGAATGTGTGTACCTGAATTAAGGATTCAAAGTGTGCATGAATTGGGGAATCATTGTGTGACATGAAATAAGGAATGTGTGTTTGTGTGAATTGGAGAATCAATGTGTGTACATGAAATAGGGAAACAATGTGTGTGCATGAATTGGGGATTAATATGTATACATGAATTATGGATAAATTGTGTGCACGAATTGGGGAATCAATGTGTGTGCATGAATTGGAGGATCAATGTGTGTGCACGAATTGGTGAATCAATGTGTGTACATGAAATAGGGAAACAATGCGGGTGCATGAATTGGGAATCAATCTGTGTATAAATTGTGGAATAAATGTGTGAATGATTTGGGGAACCAATGTTTGTGATTGAGTTTTGGGATTGATGTGTCTGCATGAATTGGAGAATCAATGTGTGTGCATGAATTGGAGAATCAATGTGTGTGCATGAATTGGGAATCATTGTGTGCATGAATTGGAGAATCAATGTGTTCATGAATTGGGGAATTAATGTGTGTGCATGAATTGTGGAATCATTGTGTGGCATGAAATAGGGAATCTGTGTGTGTGTGTGAATTGGTGAATCAAAGTGTGTACATGAAATAGGGAAACAATGTGTGTGCATGAATTGGGAATCATTGTGCACATCAATTGGGCAATCAATGTGTGCATGAATTGGGGATTAACGTGTATACATGAATTAGGGATTCAATGTGTGCATGAATTGGGGGATCAATGTGTGTGCATGAATTGGAGAATCGGTGTGTGTAAATGAATTGGGGAAGCGGTGTGTGTGCATGAATTAAGGAATCAATGTGTGCATGAATTGGGGAATGGGTGCGTGTGCATGAATTGGGGAATTGGTGTGTGTGTATGAATTGGGGAATCAGTGTGTGTACATGAATTGGAGACTCAGTGTGTGTGCATGATTTGGAAATCAATGTGTTCATGAATTTTGGATTCAATGTGTGTGAATGAATTAGAGAATCAATGTGTGCATGAAATGGGAAATCAATGTGTGTGCCTGAGTTGGGAATCAATGTGTGCATGTATTGGGAATCAATATGCGCATGAAGTTTGGAATAAATGTGTGTGCATGATTTGGAGAATGAATGTGTGTGCATGAATTAGGGAATGAATGTGTGCAATAATTGGAGAATCAATGTGTTCATGAATTGGGGAATCAATGTGTGTGCATGAATTGGGGAATCATTGTGTGTACATGAAATAGGGAAACAATGTGTGTGCATGAATTGGGAATCATTGTGCACGTGAATTGGGGAATCAATGTGTGCATGAATTGGGGATTAATGTGTATACATGAATTAGCGAATCAATGTGTGCGTTAATTGGTGAATCTAGTGTGTAAATGAAATATGGAAACAATGTGTGTGCATGAATTGGGAATCATTGTGCACATCAATTGGGGAATCAATGTGTGCATGAATTGGGGATTAATGTGTATACATGAATTAGGGATTCATTGTGTGCATGAATTGGGGAATCAATGTGTGTGCATGAATTGGAGGATCAATGTGTGTGCATGAATTGGAGAATCAATGTGTGTACATGAAATAGGGAAACAATGCGAGTGCATGAATTGGGAATCAATCTGTGTATGAATTGGGGAATAAATGTGTGAATGATTTGGGGAACCAATGTTTGTGCTTGATTTTTGGGATTGATGTGTCTGCATGAATTGGAGAATCAATGTGTGTGAATGAATTGAGAATCATTGTGTTCATGAATTGGGAATGAATGTGTGTACCTGAATTAAGGATTCAAAGTGTGCATGAATTGGGGAATCATTGTGTGACATGGAATAAGGAATGTGTGTGTGTGTGAATTGGAGAATCAATGTGTGTACATGAAATAGGGAAACAATGTGTGTGCATGAATTGGGAATCATTGTGCACATGAATTGGGGAATCAATGTGTGCATGAATTGGGGATTAATATGTATACATGAATTAGGGATAAATTGTGTGCACGAATTGGGGAATCAATGTGTGTGCATGAATTGGAGGATCAATGTGTGTGCATGAATTGGTGAATCAATGTGTGTACATGAAATAGGGAAACAATGCGGGTGCATGAATTGGGAATCAATCTGTGTATAAATTGTGGAATAAATGTGTGAATGATTTGGGGAACCAATGTTTGTGATTGAGTTTTGGGATTGATGTGTCTGCATGAATTGGAGAATCAATGTGTGTGCATGAATTGGAGAATCAATGTGTGTGCATGAATTGGGAATCATTGTGTGCATGAATTGGAGAATCAATGTGTTCATGAATTGGGGAATTAATGTGTGTGCATGAATTGTGGAATCATTGTGTGGCATGAAATAGGGAATCTGTGTGTGTGTGTGAATTGGTGAATCAAAGTGTGTACATGAAATAGGGAAACAATGTGTGTGCATGATTTGGGAATCAATCCGTGCATGAATTGGGGAATAATTGTGTGAATGAATTGGGGAGCCAATGTTTGTGCTTCATTTTGGGGATTGATGTGTGTGCATGAATTGGAGAAACAATGTGTGTGCATGAATTAGAGAATCATTGTGTACATGAATTGGGAATTAATGTGTGTACCTGAATTAAGGATTCAATGTGTGCATGAATTGGGGGATCAATGTGTGTGCATGAATTGGAGAATCGGTGTGTGTAAATGAATTGGGGAAGCGGTGTGTGTGCATGAATTAAGGAATCAATGTGTGCATGAATTGGGGAATGGGTGCGTGTGCATGAATTGGGGAATTGGTGTGTGTGTATGAATTGGGGAATCAGTGTGTGTACATGAATTGGAGACTCAGTGTGTGTGCATGATTTGGAAATCAATGTGTTCATGAATTTTGGATTCAATGTGTGTGAATGAATTAGAGAATCAATGTGTGCATGAAATGGGAAATCAATGTGTGTGCCTGAGTTGGGAATCAATGTGTGCATGTATTGGGAATCAATATGCGCATGAAGTTTGGAATAAATGTGTGTGCATGATTTGGAGAATGAATGTGTGTGCATGAATTAGGGAATGAATGTGTGCAATAATTGGAGAATCAATGTGTTCATGAATTGGGGAATCAATGTGTGTGCATGAATTGGGGAATCATTGTGTGGCATGAAATAGGGAATCTGTGTGTGTGTGTGAATTGGAGAATCAATGTGTGTACATGAAATAGGGAAACAATGTGTGTGCATGAATTGGGAATCATTGTGCACGTGAATTGGGGAATCAATGTGTGCATGAATTGGGGATTAATGTGTATACATGAATTAGCGAATCAATGTGTGCGTTAATTGGTGAATCTAGAGTGTAAATGAAATATGGAAACAATGTGTGTGCATGAATTGGGAATCATTGTGCACATCAATTGGGGAATCAATGTGTGCATGAATTGGGGATTAATGTGTATACATGAATTAGGGATTCATTGTGTGCATGAATTGGGGAATCAATGTGTGTGCATGAATTGGAGGATCAATGTGTGTGCATGAATTGGAGAATCAATGTGTGTACATGAAATAGGGAAACAATGCGAGTGCATGAATTGGGAATCAATCTGTGTATGAATTGGGGAATAAATGTGTAAATGATTTGGGGAACCAATGTTTGTGATTGAGTTTTGGGATTGATGTGTCTGCATGAATTGGAGAATCAATGTGTGTGCATGAATTGGAGAATCAATGTGTGCATGAATTGGAGAATCAATGTGTTCATGAATTGGGGAATCAATGTGTGTGCATGAATTGGGGAATCATTGTGTGGCATGAAATAGGGAATCTGTGTGTGTGTGTGAATTGGAGAATCAATGTGTGTACATGAAATAGGGAAACAATGTGTGTGCATGAATTGGGAATCATTGTGCACGTGAATTGGGGAATCAATGTGTGCATGAATTGGGGATTAATGTGTATACATGAATTAGCGAATCAATGTGTGCGTTAATTGGTGAATCTAGAGTGTAAATGAAATATGGAAACAATGTGTGTGCATGAATTGGGAATCATTGTGCACATCAATTGGGGAATCAATGTGTGCATGAATTGGGGATTAATGTGTATACATGAATTAGGGATTCATTGTGTGCATGAATTGGGGAATCAATGTGTGTGCATGAATTGGAGGATCAATGTGTGTGCATGAATTGGAGAATCAATGTGTGTACATGAAATAGGGAAACAATGTGAGTGCATGAATTGGGAATCAATCTGTGTATGAATTGGGGAATAAATGTGTAAATGATTTGGGGAACCAATGTTTGTGATTGAGTTTTGGGATTGATGTGTCTGCATGAATTGGAGAATCAATGTGTGTGCATGAATTGGAGAATCAATGTGTGCATGAATTGGAGAATCAATGTGTTCATGAATTGGGGAATCAATGTGTGTGCATGAATTGGGGAATCATTGTGTGGCATGAAATAGGGAATCTGTGTGTGTGTGTGAATTGGAGAATCAATGTGTGTACATGAAATAGGGAAACAATGTGTGTGCAAGAATTGGGAATCATTGTGCGCATCAATTGGGCAATCAATGTGTGCATGAATTGGGGATTAATGTGTATACATGAAATAGGGATTCATTGTGTGCATGAATTGGGGAATCAGTGTGTGTGCATGAATCAGGGAATTGGTATCATGAATTGGGGAATCAATGTGTGTGCATGAATTGGGGGAATCAATGCATGTGCATGAATTGGAGAATCAATGTGTGTATGAATTGGGGAATAAATGTGTGAATGATTTGGGGAACCAATGTTTGTGCTTGATTTTTGGGATTGATGTGTCTGCATGAATTGGAGAATCAATGTGTGTGAATGAATTGAGAATCATTGTGTTCATGAATTGGGAATGAATGTGTGTACCTGAATTAAGGATTCAAAGTGTGCATGAATTGGGGAATCATTGTGTGACATGAAATAAGGAATGTGTGTGTGTGTGAATTGGAGAATCAATGTGTGTACATGAAATAGGGAAACAATGTGTGTGCATGAATTGGGAATCATTGTGCACATGAATTGGGGAATCAATGTGTGCATGAATTGGGGATTAATATGTATACATGAATTAGGGATAAATTGTGTGCACGAATTGGGGAATCAATGTGTGTGCATGAATTGGAGGATCAATGTGTGTGCACGAATTGGTGAATCAATGTGTGTACATGAAATAGGGAAACAATGCGGGTGCATGAATTGGGAATCAATCTGTGTATAAATTGTGGAATAAATGTGTGAATGATTTGGGGAATCAATGTTTGTGATTGAGTTTTGGGATTGATGTGTCTGCATGAATTGGAGAATCAATGTGTGTGCATGAATTGGAGAATCAATGTGTGTGCATGAATTGGGAATCATTGTGTGCATGAATTGGAGAATCAATGTGTTCATGAATTGGGGAATTAATGTGTGTGCATGAATTGTGGAATCATTGTGTGGCATGAAATAGGGAATCTGTGTGTGTGTGTGAATTGGTGAATCAAAGTGTGTACATGAAATAGGGAAACAATGTGTGTGCATGAATTGGGAATCATTGTGCACATCAATTGGGCAATCAATGTGTGCATGAATTGGGGATTAACGTGTATACATGAATTAGGGATTCATTGTGTGCATGAATTGGAGGATGAATGTGTGTGCATGAATTGGGGAATCGGTGTGTGTGCATGAATCAGGGAATTGGTATATGTGCATGAATTGGGGAATCAATGTGTGTGCATGAATTGGGGGATCAATGTGTGTGCATGAATTGGGGATTCTATGTGTGTGCGTGAAATGGTGAATCAATGTGTGTGCATGAATTGGGAATAGAGCTGTGCATGAATTGGGGAATAAATGTGTGAATGAATTGGGGAGCCAATGTTTGTGCTTGATTTTTGGGATTGATGTGTGTGCATGAATTGGGGATTCTATGTGTGTGCGTGAAATGGTGAATCAATGTGTGTGCATGAATTGGGAATCGAGCTGTGCATGAATTGGGGAATAAATGTGTGAATGAATTGGGGAGCCAATGTTTGTGCTTGATTTTTGGGATTGATGTGTGTGCATGAATTGGGAATCATTGTGTGCATGAATTGGGAATTAATGTGTGTACCTGAATTAAGCTTTCAATGTGTGCATGATTTGGGGGATCAATGACCATAGGACCATAAGACAAAGGAGCAGAAGTAGGCCATTCGGCCCATCGAGTCTGCTCCGCCATTTTATCGTGAGCTGATCCATTTTATCCTATTTAGTCCCACTGCCCCGCCTTCTCACCATAACTTTTGATGCCCTGGCTACTCAGATACCTATCAATCTCTGCCTTAAAGACACCCAATGACTTGGCCTCCACTGCTGCCCGTGGCAACAAATTCCATAGATTCACCACCCTCTGACTAAAAATTCTTTTTCGCATTTCTGAAAGGGCGCCCTTCAATCCTGAAGTCATGCCCTCTCGTACTAGACTCCCCCATCATGGGAAACAACTTTGCCACATCCACTCTGTCCATACCTTTTAACATTCGAAATGTTTCTATGAGGTCTCCCCTCATTCTTCTAAACTCCAAGGAATACAGTCCAAGAGCGGACAAACGTTCCTCATATGTTAACCCTCTCATTCCCGGAATCATTCTAGTGAATCTTCTCTGTACCCTCTCCAATGTCAGCACATCCTTTCTTAAATAAGGAGACCAAAACTGCCCACAGTACTCCAAGTGAGGTCTCACCAGCGCCTTATAGAGCCTCAACATCACATCCCTGCTCCTATACTCTATTCCTCTTGAAGTGAATGCCAACATTGCATTCGCCTTCTTCACTACTGACTCAACCTGGAGGTTAACTTTAAGGGAATCCTGTACGAGGACTCCCAAGTCCCGTTGCATCTCAGAACTTTGAATTCTTTCCCCATTTAAATAATAGTCTGCCCGTTTATTTTTTATGCCAAAGTGCATAACCATACACTTTCCAACATTGTACTTCATTTGCCACTTCTCTGCCCATTCTTGCAATCTATCCAAGTCTCTCTGCAGACTCTCCGTTTCCTCAGCACTACCGGCCCCTCCACCTATCTTCGTATCGTCAGCAAACTTAGCCACAAAGCCCTCTATTCCATAATCCAAATCGTTGATGTACAATGTAAAAAGAAGTGGCCCCAACGCTGATCCCTGTGGAACACCACTGGTAACTGGCAGCCAACCAGAGTAGGATCCCTTTATTCCCACTCTCTGTTTCCTGCCAATCAGCCAACGCTCTATCCACATATCATGGGCTCTTATCTTGTTAAGCAGCCTCATGTGTGGCACCATGTCAAAGGCCTTCTGAAAATCCAAATATACAACATCCACTACATCTCCCTTGTCTAGCCTACTGGTAATTTCCTCAAAAAGTTGTAATAGGTTTGTCAGGCAGGATTTTCCTTTAAGGAATTCATGCTGAGTTCTGCCTATCTTGTCATATGCCTCCAGGTACTCTGTAACCTCATCCTTGACAATCGACTCCAACAACTTCCCAACCACCGACGTCAAGCTAACAGGTCTATAATTTCCTTTTTGCTTCCTTGCCCCCTTCTTAAATAGCGGAGTGACATTTGCAATCTTCCAGTCCTCCGGAACCATGCCAGAATCTATCGACTTTTGAAAGATCATCGCTAATGCCTCCGCAATCTCCACAGCTACTTCCTTCAGAACACGAGGGTGCATTCCATCTGGTCCAGGAGATTTATCAACCTTTAGCCTATTCAGTTTCCTGAGTACTTTCTCTGTCGTAATTGTGACTGCGCACACTTCTCTTCCCTGCCACCCTTGAGTGTCCGGTATCCTGCTGTCTTCGTCAGTGAAGACTGATGCAAAATACTTGTTCAGTTCCTCTGCCATCTCCTTATCTCCCATTACAACTTCTCCAGTATCATTTTCTATCAGTCCTATATCTACTCTCACCTGTCTTTTACTCTTTATATACTTGAAAAAGCTTTTAGTATCCTCTTCGATATTATTTGCTAGCTTCCTTTCATAGTTAATCTTTTCTCTCTTAATGACGTTCTTGGTTTCCTTTTGTAAGGTTTTAAAGACTTCCCAATCCTCTGTCTTCCCACTAATTTTTGCTTCCTTGTATGCCCTCTCCTTAGCTTTAACTTTGGCTTTGACTTCTCTTGTCAACCACGGTTGCATCCTTTTTCCACTCAAAAATTTCTTCTTTTTTGGAATATACCTGTCTTGCACCTTCCTCACTTCTCGCATAAACTCCAGCCACTGCTGCTCTGCCGTCTTTCCCACCAGTGTCTCTTTCCAGTCAACTTTGGCCAGTTCCTCTCTCATGCCACTGTAGTTTCCTTTACTCCACTGAAACACCGACACATCAGATTTCGGCTTCTCTTTTTCTAATTTCACAGTGAACTCAATCATGTTATGATCACTGTCTCCAAAGGGTTCCTTCACCTCAATCTCTCCAATCACCTCCGGTTCATTACACAATACCCAATCCAGTACAGCCAATCCCCTAGTGGGCTCAACAACAAGCTGTTCTAAAAAGCCATCTCGTAGACATTCTACAAATTCTCTCTCTTGAGATCCAGTGCCGACCTAATTTTTCCAATCTACTCGCATGTTAAAATCCCCCACAATTATCATAACACTGCCCTTCTGACAAGCCTTTTCTATTTCCAGTTGTAATTTGTAGTCCACATCCCTGCAGCTGTTTTGAGGCCTATAAATAATTGCCATTCGGGTCCTTTTACCCCTGCTATTCCTTAGCTCAACCCATAAAGATTCTGCACCTTCCGATCCTACATCACCTCTTTCTAATGATTAAATATCATTTCTTACCAATAAAGCCACGCCTCCCCCTCTGCCTACCTTCCTATCCTTCCGATACACCGTGTATCCTTGGACGTTCAGCTCCCAGAGACATGCATCCTTTAGCCAGGTCTCAGTGGTGGCCACAATATCATACCTGCCAATCTGTAGCTGTACAACAAGATCATCCACCTTATTTCTTATGCTGCGTGCATTTAAGTACAACACCTTAAGACCAGTATTTGATACTTTTTGCTTTGATTTCACTGCAACTTTATTGCACTGCAACTCATCCGAATGACTACACATTTGCCCCATCACCTGCCTGTCTTTCCTGACATCTTTACGGCGCACTATCTTAGATTAATTTCTGTTTTCCCCTTCCTCCGCTCTATCATTCTGGTTCCCATCCCCCTGCCAAATTAGTTTAAACCCTCCCTAACAGCTCTATTAAACTTTCCCGCCAGGATATTGGTCCCCTTCGGGTTCAGGTGTAACCTGTCCTTTTTGAACAGGTCATACTTCCCCCAGAAGAGATCCCAATTATCCAATGTGTGTGCATGAATTGGAGAATCGGTGTGTGTTCAAAAATTGGGGAAGTGGTGTGTGTGCATGAATTAAGCAATCAATGTGTGCATGAATTGGGGAATCAATGTGCGCAACAATTGGGGGATCTATGTGTGTGCATGAATTGGGGAAACGGTGTGTGTTTGCATGATTTGGGGAATGGGTGCATGTGCATGAATTGGGGAATTGGTGTGTGTGTATGAATTGGGGAATCAGTGTGTGTGCATGAATTGGAGACTCAGTGTGTGTGCATGATTTGGAAATCAATGTGTTCATGAATTTTGGAATCAATGTGTGTGAATGAATTAGGGAATCAATGTGTGCATGAATTGGGGAATCAATGTGTGGATGTATTGGGAATCAATGTGCACATGAATTTTGAAATAAATGTGTGTATGAATTGGAGAATCTATGTGTGAGCATGAATTAGGGAATTAATGTGCGCATGGATTGGAGAATCAATGTGTTCATGAATTGGAGAATCAATGTGTGTGCATGAATTGGGGAATCATTCTGTGGAATGAAATAGGGAACCTGTGTGTGTGCATAAATTGGAGAATCGATGTGTGTACATGAAATAGGGAAACAATGCGGGTGCATGAATTGGGAATCATTGTGCACATGAATTGGGGAATCAATGTGTACCTGAATTGGGGAATCTATGCGTGTGCATGAAATGGTGAATCAATGTGCGTGCATGAATTGGGAATCAATCTGTGCATGAATTGGGGAATAAATGCGTGAAAGAATTGGGGAGCCAATGTTTGCGCTTGGTTTTTGGGATTGATGTGTCTGTATGAATTGAAGAATCAATGTTTGTGCATGAATTGGAGAATCAATGTGTGTGCATGAATTGGGAATCATTGTGTGCATGAATTGGGAATTAATGTGAGTACCTGAATTAAGGATTCAATGTGTGCATGAATTGGGGACCTGTGTGCGTGTGTGTGAATTGGAGAATCAATGTGTGTACATGAAATGGGGAATCAATGTGTGCATGATTTGTGGGAGTGATGTTCCTGCATTAATTGGAGAATCAAAGTGTGTGCATGAATTGGGGAGTCAATATTTGTGCATGAATTGCAGAATCAATGTGTGTGCATGAATTGGGTATCATTCTGTGCATTAATTGGGGAATCAATGTGCGATTGAATTGGGGAATCAATGTATGTGCTTGATTTGTGGGATTGATTTGTCTGCATGAATTGGAGAATCAATGTGTGTGCATGAATTGGGGAATCATTGTCAGGCATGAAATAGGGAATGTGTGTGTGTGTGAATTGGGGAATCAATGTGTGTACATGAAATAGGGAAACAATGTGTGTGCATGAATTGGGAATCATTGTGCACATGAATTGGGGGATCAATGTGTGTGCATGAATTGGGGAATCGGTGTGTGTGATTGAATTTTGGAATCAGTGTGTATGCATGAATTGGGAATCAATGTGTGCATGAATTGGGGAAGCAATGTGTGCATGAATTGGGAATCAATGTGTGCATGAATTGGGATTCATTTTGTGCATGAATTGGCGAAACAATGTGTGCATGAATTGGGGAATCAATGTGTGTGCATGAATTGGGGGATCAATCTGTGTGCATAAATTGGAGAATCAATGTGTGTACATGAAATAGGGAAACAATGCGGGTGCATGAGTTGGGAATCATTGTGCACATGAATTGGGGAATGAATGTGTGTGCCTGAATTGGAGAATCAATGCGTGTGCATGAAATGGTGAATCAATGTGTGTGCATGAATTGGGAATCAATCTGTGCATGAATTGGGGAATAAATGTGTGAATGAATTGGGGAGCCAATGTTTGTGCTTGATTTTTGGGATTAATGTGTGTGCATGAATTGGAGAATCAATGTGTGTGCATGATTTGGGAATCATTGTGTGCATGAATTGGGTATCAATCTGTGCATTAATTGGGGAATAAATGTGCGATTGAATTGGGGAATCAATGTATGTGCTTGATTTGTGGGATTGATGTGTCTGCATGAATTGGAGAATCAATGTGTGTACATGAAATAGGGAAACAATGTGTGTGCATGAATTGGGAATCATTATGCACATGAATTGGGGATTAATGTGTATACATGAATTAGGTATTCAATGTGTGTATGAATTGGGGGATCAATGTGTGTGCATGAATTGGGGAATCGGTATGTGTGCGTGAATTTTGGAATCAGTGTGTATGCATGAATTGGGGATCAATGTGTGCATGAATTGGGGAAGCAATGTGTGCATGAATTGGGAATCAATGTGTGCATGAATTGGGATTCATTTTGTGCATGAATTGGCGAAACAATGTGTGCATGAATTGGGGAATCAATGTGTGTGCATGAATTGGGAGATCAATTTGTCTGCATAAATTGGAGAATCAATGTGTGTACATGAAATAGGGAAACATTGCGGGTGCATGAATTGGGGAATCAATGTATGTGCTTGATTTGTGGGATTGATGTGTCTGCATGATTCGGAGAATCAATGTGTGTGCATGAATTAGGGAATAAATGTGTGCGTGAATTGGAGAATAAATGTGTGTGCATGAATTGGGGGATCAATGAGTGTACATGAAATAGGGAAACAATGTGTGTGCATTAATTGGGAATCATTGTGTGGATGAATTGGTGAATGAATGTGTGTGCATGAATTGGGAATGAATGTGTGTACATGAATTAGGGATTCATTGTGTGCATGAATTTGGGGATCAATATGTGTGTATGAATAGGGAACCTATGTGTGTGTGTGTGTGTGTGTGTGTGTGTGTGTGTGTGAATTGGAGAATCAATGTGTGTACATGAAATGGGGAATCAATGTGTGCATGATTTGTGGGAGTGATGTGACTGCATTAATCGGAGAATCAAAGTGTGTGCATGAATTGGGGAATCAATGTTTGTGCATGAATTGCACAATCAATGTGTATGCATGAATTGGGTATCAATCTGTGCATTAATTGGGGAATCAATGTACGATTGAATTCGGGAATCAATGTATGTGCTTGATTTGTGGGATTGAAGTGTCTGTATGAATTGGAGAATCAATGTGTGTGCATGAATTGGGGAATCATTGTGTGGCATGAAATAGGGAATCTGTGTTTGTGAATTGGAGAATCAATGTGTGTACATGAAATAGGGAAACAATGTGTGTGCATGAATTGGGAATCATTGTGAACATGAATTGGGGAATTGGTGTGTGTGCATGAATTTTGGAATCAGTGTGTATGCATGAATTGGGAATCAATGTGTGCATGAAATGGGGTGTCAATGCGTGCATGAATTGGGAATCACTGTGTGCATAAATTGTGGAGTCAATGCATGAATCAGGGAATCAATGGGTGTGCATAAATTAGGGAATCAATGTCTGCATGACCTGGGGTAAAAATGTGCGTGAATGAATTGGGAAATCAATGTGTGCATGAATTTTGGAATCAATGTGTGCATGGATTGGGGAATTAATGTGTGTGCATGAATTGGGGGATCAATGTGTGTGCATGAATTAGGGAAACTCTGTGTGTGTATGAATTGGGAATCATTGTGAACATGAATTGGGGTATCAATGTGTGTGCATGAATTGGGGAATCGGTGTGTATGCATGAATTTTGGAATCAGTGTGTATGCATGAATTGGGAATCAATGTGTGCATGAAATGCGGTGTCAATGCGTGCATGAATTGGGAATCACTGTGTGCATAAATTGTGGAGTCAATGCATGAATTGGGGAATCAATGGGTGTGCATAAATTAGGGAATCAATGTCTGCATGACATGGGGTAACAATGTGCACGAATAAATTGGGGAATCAATGTGTGCATGAATTTTGGAATCAATGTGTGCATGAATTAAGGAAACTCTCTGCGTGTATGAATTGGATAATCAAGATGTGTGCATGAGTTGGAGAATTAATGTGTCTGCATGAAATAGGGAAACAATGTGTGCGCATGAATTGCAATCAATCTGTGCGTGAATTGCGGAATCACTGTTTGTGCATGATTTGTGGGATTGATGTGTGTGCATGAATTGGGAAACAATGTGTGAATGAATTGGGGAATCAATGTGTGCATGTATTGGGAATCAATGTGCACATGAATTTTGAAATAAATATGTGTGCATGATTTGGAGAATCAATGTGTGTGCATGAATTAGGGAATTAATCTGTGCGTGGATTGGAGAATCAATGTGTTCATGAATTGGAGAATCAATGTGTGTGCATAAATTGGGGAATCATTCTGTGGCATGAAATACGGAACCCGTGTGTGTGTGTGTGTGTGTGTGTGTGTGTGTGTGAATTGGACAATCAATGTGTGTACATGAAATGGGGAATCAATGTGTGCATGATTTGTGGGAGTGATGTGCCTGCATTAATTGGAGAATCAAAGTGTGTGCATGAATTGGGGAATCAATGTTTGTGCATGAATTGCACAATCAATGTGTATGCATGAATTGAGTATCAATCTGTGCATTAATTGGGGAATCAATGTACGATTGAATTGGGGAATCAATGTATGTGCTTGATTTGTGGGATTGAAGTGTCTGCATGAATTGGAGAATCAATGTGTGTGCATGAATTGGGGAATCATTGTGTGGCATGAAATAGGGAATCTGTGTGTGTGAATAGGATAATCAATGTGTGTACATGAAATAGGGAAACAATGTGTGTGCATGAATTGGGAATCATTGTGAACATGAATTGGAGAATCAATGTGTGTGCATGAATTGGGGAATCGGTGTGTGTGCATGAATTTTGGAATCAGTGTGTATGCATGAATTGGGAATCAATGTGTGCTTTGGGATTCATTTTGTGCATGAATTGGCGAAACAATGTGTGCATAAATTGGGGAATCAATGTGTGTGCATGAATTGGGAACCATTGTGTGCATGAATTGGGGATTAATGTGTATACATGAATTAGGGCTTCAATGTGTGCATGAATTGGGGATCAATGTGTGTGCATGATTTAGGGAATCGGTTTGTGTGCATGAATTGGGGAATCAATGTGTGCAGCAATTGGGGGATCTATGTGTCTGCATGAATTCGGGAAACGGTGTGTGTGTGCATGAATTGGGGAATCGGTGTCTGTGCATGAATTAGGGAAACAATGTGTGCATGAATTGGGAATCAATGTGTGCATGAATTGGGATTCATTGTGTACGTGAATTGGTGAATCAATGTGTGTGTGAATTGGGTAATCAGTCTGTGTGCATGAATTGAAAAATCAATGTGCATGCATGAAATGGGGTGTCAATGCGTGCATGAATTGGGAATCACTGTGTGCATAAATTGTGGAGTCAATGCATGAATTGGGGAATCAATGGGTGTACATAAATTAGGGCATCAATGTCTGCATGACATGGGGTAACAATGTGCGCAAATGAATTGGGGAATCAATGTGTGCATGAATTTTGGAATCAATGTGTGAATGAATTGTGGAATTAATGTGTGTGCATGAATTGGGGGATCAATGTGTGTGCATGAATTAGGGAAACTCTGTGTGTGTATGAATTGGGGAATCGGTGTCTGTGCATGAATTGGGGAAACAATGTGTGCATGAATTGGGAATCAATGTGTGCATGAATTGGGATTCATTGTGTACGTGAATTGGCGAATCGATGTGTGCGTGAATTGGGTAATCAGTCTGTGTGCATGAATTGAAAAATCAATGTGCATGCATGAAATGGGGTGTCAATGCGTGCATGAATTGGGAATCACTGTGTACATAAATTGTGGAGTCAATGCATGAATTGGGGAATCAATGGGTGTACATAAATTAGGGAATCAATGTCTGCATGACATGGGGTAACAATGTGCGCAAATGAATTGGGGAATCAATGTGTGCATGAATTTTGGAATCAATGTGTGCATGAATTGTGGAATTAATGTGTGTGCATGAATTGGGGGATCAATGTGTGTGCATGAATTAGGGAATCTCTGTGTGTGTATGAATTGGAGAATCAAGATGTGTGCATGAGTTGGAGAATTAATGTGTGTGCATGAAATAGGGAAACAATGTGTGCGCATGAATTGCAATCAATCTGTGCATGAATTGTGGAATCACTATGCATGATTTGTGGGATTGATGTGTGCGCATGTATTGGGAATCAATGTGCACATGAATTTTGAAATAAATATGTGTGCATGATTTGGAGAATCAATGTGTGTGCATGAATTAGGGAATTAATGTGTGCGTGGATTGGAGAATCAATGTGTTCATGAATTGGAGAATCAATGTGTGTGCATAAATTGGGGAATCATTCGGTGGCATGAAATAGTGAACCTGTGTGTGTGTGTGTGTGTGTGTGTGTGTGAGAGAGAGAATTGGAAAATCAATATGTACATGAAATGGGGAATCAATGTGCGCATGATTTGTGGGAGTGATATGCCTGCATTAATTGGAGAATCAAAGTGTGTGCATGAATTGGGGAATCAATGTTTGTGCATGAATTGCACAATCAATGTGTATGCATGAATTGGGTATCAATCTGTGCATTAATTGGGGAATCAATGTACGATTGAATTGGGGAATCAATGTATGTGCTTGATTTGTGGGATTGAAGTGTCTGCATGAATTGGAGAATCAATGTGTGTGCATGAATTGGGGAATCATTGTGTGGCATGAAATAGGGAATCTGTGTGTGTGAATTGGAGAATCAATGTGTGTACATGAAATAGGGAAACAATGTGTGTGCATGAATTGGGAATCATTGTGCACGTGAATTGCGGAATCAATGTGTGTGCATGAATTGGGGAATCGGTGTGTGTGCATGAATTTTGGAATCAGTGTGTATGCATGAATTGGGAATCAATGTGTGCATGAATTGGGGAAGCAATGTGTGCATGAATTGGGAATCAATGTGTGCATGAATTGGGGAAGCAATGTGTGCATGAATTGGGAATCAATGTGTGCTTTGGGATTCATTTTGTGCGTGAATTGGCAAAACAATGTGTGCATGAATTGGGGAATCAATGTGTGTGCATGAATTGGGGGATCAATTTGTGTGCATAAATTGGAGAATCAATGTATGTGCATGAATTGGGAACCATTGTGTGCATGAATTGGGGATTAATGTCTATACATGAATTAGTGCTTCAATGTGTGCATGAATTGGGGGATCAATGTGTGTGCATGAATTGGGGAATCGGTTTGTGTGCATGAATTGGGGAATCAATGTGTGCAGCAATTGGGGGATCTATGTGTCTGCATGAATTGGGGAAACGGTGTGTGTGTGCATGAATTGGGGAATCGGTGTGTGTGCATGAATTGGGGAAGCAATGTGTGCATGAATTGGGAATCAATATGTGCATGAATTGGGATTCATTGTGTACGTGAATTGGCGAATCAATGTGCGTGCATGAAATGGGGTGTCAATGCGTGCATGAATTGGGAATCACTGTGTGCATAAATTGTGGAGTTAATGCATGAATTGGGGAATCAATGGGTGTACATAAATTAGGGAATCAATGTATGCATGACATGGGGTAGCAATGTGCGCAAATGAATTGGGGAATCAATGTGTGCATGAATTGGGGAATTAATGTGTGTGCATGAATTGGGGGATCAATGTGTGTGCATGAATTAGGGAAACTCTGTGTGTGTATGAATTGGACAATCAAGATGTGTGTATGAGTTGGAGAATTAATGTGTCAGCATGAAATAGGGAAACAATGTGTGCGCATGAATTGCAATCAATCTGTGCGTGAATTGCGGAATCACTGTTTGTGCATGATTTGTGGGATTGATGTGTGTGCATGAATTGGGAATCAATGTGTGAATGAATTGGGGAATCAATGTGTGCATGTATTGGGAATCAATGTGCACATGAATTTTGAAATAAATATGTGTGCATGATTTGGAGAATCAATGTGTGTGCATGAATTAGGGAATTAATGTGTGCGTGGATTGGAGAATCAATGTGTGTGCATAAATTGGGGAATTATTCTGTGGCATGAAATAGGGAACCTGTGCGTGTGTGTGTGTGTGAATTGGAGAATCAATGTGTGTACATGAAATGGGGAATCAATGTGTGCATGATTTGTGGGAGTGATGTGCCTGCATTAATTGGAGAATCAAAGTGTGTGCATGAATTGGGGAATCAATGTTTGTGCATGAATTGCACAATCAATGTGTATGCATGAATTGGGTATCAATCTGTGCATTAATTGGGGAATCAATGTACGATTGAATTGGGGAATCAATGTATGTGCTTGATTTGTGGGATTGAAGTGTCTGCATGAATTGGAGAATCAATGTGTGTGCATGAATTGGGGGATCAATGTGTGTGCATGAATTAGGGAAACTCTGTGTGTGTATGAATTGGACAATCAAGATGTGTGCATGAGTTGGAGAATTAATGTGTGTGCATGAAATAGGGAAACAATGTGTGCACATGAATTGCAATCAATCTGTGCATGAATTGCGGAATCACTGTTTGTGCATGATTTGTGGGATTGATGTGTGTGCATGAATTGGGAATCAATGTGTGAATGAATTGGGGAATCAATGTGTGCATGTATTGGGAATCAATGTGCACATGAATTTTGAAATAAATATGTGTGCATGATTTGGAGAATCAATGTGTGTGCATGAATTAGGGAATTAATGTGTGCGTGGATTGGAGAATGAATGTGTTCATGAATTGGAGAATCAATGTGTGTGCAGAAATTGGGGAATCATTCTGTGGCATGAAATAGTGAACCTGTGTGTGTGTGTGTGTGTGTGTGTGTGTGTGTGTGTGTGTGTGTGAGAATTGGAAAATCAATGTGTATATGAAATGGGGAATCAATGTGTGCATGATTTGTGGGAGTGATGTACCTGCATTAATTGGAGAATCAAAGTGTGTGCATGAATTGGGGAATCAATGTTTGTGCATGAATTGCACAATCAATGTGTATGCATGAATTGGGTATCAATCTGTGCATTAATTGGGGAATCAATGTACGATTGAATTGGGAAATCAATGTATGTGCTTGATTTGTGGGATTGAAGTGTCTGCATGAATTGGAGGATCAATGTGTGTGCATGAATTGGGGAATCATTGTGTGGCATGAAATAGGGAATCTGTGTGTGTGAATAGGAGAATCAATGTGTGTACATGAAATAGGGAAACAATCTGTGCGTATGAATTGGGAATCATTGTGCACATGAATTGGGGAATCAATGTGTGTGCATGAATTGGGGAATTGGTGTGTGTGCATGAATTTTGGAATCAGTGTGTATGCATGAATTGGGAATCAATGTGTGCATGAATTGGGGAAGCAATGTGTGCATGAATTGGGAATCAATGTGTGCTTTGGGATTCATTTTGTGCATGAATTGGGGAATCCATATGTGTGCATGAATTGGGGGATCAATTTGTGTGCATAAATTGGAGAATCAATGTGTGTACATGAAATAGGGAATCAATGCGGGTGCATGAATTGGGAATCATTGTGCACATGAATTGGGGAATCTATGCGTGTGCATGAAATGGTGAATCAATATGTGTGCATGAATTGGGAATCAATCTGTGCATGAATTGGGGAATAAATGTGTTAATGAATTGGGGAGCCAAAGTTTGTGCTTGATTTTTGGGATTGATGTGTCTGCATGAATTGGAGAATCAATGTGTGTGCATGAATTGGAGAATCAATGTGTGTGCATGATTTGTGGGAGTGATGTTCCTGCATTAATTGGAGAATCAAAGTGTGTGCATGAATTGGGGAATCAATATTTGTGCATGAATTGCAGAATCAATGTGTGTGCATGAATTGGGTACCGTTCACTGCATTAATTGGGGAATCAATGTGCGATTGAATTGGGGAATCAATGTTTGTGCTTGATTTGTGGGAGTGCTGTTCCTGCATGAATTGGAGAATCAATGTGTGTGCATGAATTGGGAATGAATGTGTGTACATGAATTAGGGATTCATTGTGTGCATGAATTGGGGGATCAATATGTGTGTATGAATAGGAGAATCGGAGTGTGTGCATTAATTGGGGATCAATACGTGCATGAATTATGGAAGTGATGCGTGTGTGCATGAATTGGGTAACCGGAGCATGTGTACAAATTGGAGAGTTGGTGTGTGTGCATTGATTGGGGAATCACTGAGTGTGCATGAATTGGGGATCAAAGTGTGTGTGCATGAACTGGGAATCATTGTGCACATGAATTGGGGATTAATGTGTATACATGAATTAGGTATTCAATGTGTGTATGAATTGGGGGGTCAATGTGCGTGCAGGATTGGGGAATCGATGTGTGTGCATGAATTTGGAATCAGTGTGTATGCATGATTTGGGAATCAATGTGTGCATGAATTGGGGCAGCAATGTGTGCATGAATTGGGAATCAATGTGTGCATGAATTGGGATTCATTTTGTGCATGAATTGGCGAAACAATGTGTGCATGAATTGGGGAATCAATGTGTGTACATGAATTGGGGGATCAATTTGTGTGCATAAATTGGAGAATCAATGTGTGTGCATGAAATGGTGAATCAATATGTGTGCATGAATTGGGAATCAATCTGTGCATGAATTGGGGAATAAATGTGTGAATGAATTGGGGAGCCAAAGTTTGTGCTTGATTTTTGGGATTGATGTGTCTGCATGAATTGGAGAATCAATGTGTGTGCATGAATTGGAGAATCAGTGTGTGTGCATGAATTGGGAATCATTGTGAGCATGATTTGGGAATTCAATGTGTGCATGAATTGGGGAATCTATGTGTGTGCATGAATTGGGAAACCTGTGTGTGTGTGTGAATTGGAGAATCAATGTGTGTACATGAAATGGGGAATCAATGTGTGCATGATTTGTGGGAGTGATGTTCCTGCATTAATTGGAGAATCAAAGTGTGTGCATGAATTGGGGAATCAATATTTGTGCATGAATTGCAGAATCAATGTGTGTGCATGAATTGGGTACCGTTCACTGCATTAATTGGGGAATCAATGTGCGATTGAATTGGGGAATCAATGTGTGTACATGAATTGGGGGATCAATTTGTGTGCATAAATTGGAGAATCAATGTGTGTACATGAAATAGGGAAACAATGCGGGAGCATGAATTGGGAATCATTGTGCACATGAATTGGGGAATCAATGTGTGCCTGAATTGGGGAATCTATGCGTGTGCATGAAATGGTGAATCAATGTGTGTGCATGAATTGGAAATCAATCTGTGCATGAATTGGAGAATAAATGTGTGAATGAATTGGGGAGCCAATGCTTGTGCTTGAATTTTGGGATTGATGTGTCTGAATGAATTGGGGAATCGGTGTGTGTGCATGAATCGGGGAATCAGTGGGTGTGCATGCATTGGGGAATCTGTGTGTGCATGAATTGGGGAATCTGTGTGTGCATGAATTGGAAATCAATTTGCGCATGAATTTTGGAATCAATGTATGTGAATGAATAAGGGAATCAATGTGTGTGCATGAATTGGGAATCAATGTGTGCATGAATTGTGGAATCAATATGTGCATGAATTGGGAATCAATGTGTGTGCATGAATTAGTGAATAAATGTGTGCGTGAATTGGAGAATCAATGTGTGTGCATAATTTCGGGAATCAGTGAGTGTACATGAAATAGGGAAACAATGTGTGTGCATTAATTGGGAATCATTGTGTGGATGAACTGGGGAATGAATGTGTGTGCATGAATTAGGGATTCATTTTGTGCATGAATTGGGGGATCAATATGTGTGTATGAATAGGAGAATCGGAGTGTGTGCATGAATTGGGGATCAATATGTGCATGAATTGGGTAACCGGAGCATGTGCATAAATTGGAGAGTCGGTGTGTGTGCATGAATTGGGGAATCAATATGTGCATGATTTGGGAAATCAACATGTGCACCAATTGGGGGATCTATGCGTGTGCATGAATTGGGGAAATGGTGTGTGTGCATGAATTGGGTAATGGGTGCGTGTGCATGAATTCGGGAATTGGAGTGTGTGCATGAATTGGGGAATCAGTGTGTGTGCATGAATTGGAGAATCAGTGTGTGTGCATGAATTGGAAATCAATGTGTTCATGAAATTTGGAATCAATGTGTGTGAATGAATTAGGGAATCAAGGTGTGTGCATGAATTGGGAATCAATGTGCGCATAAATTGGAGAATCAATGTGTGTGCATAAATTGGGGAATCAATGAGTGTACATGAAATAGGGAAACAATGTGTGTGCATTAATTGGGAATCATTGTGTGCACGAATTGGGGAATGAATGTGTGTACATGAATTAGGGAATGAATGTGTGTGCATGAATTGGGAATGAACGTGTGTACATGAATTAAGAATTCATTGTGTGCATGAATTGGGGGATCAATATGTGTGTATGAATAGGAGAATCAGAGTGTGTGGATGAATTGTGGATCAATATGTGCATGAATTGGGGAACTGATGTGTGTGTGCATGATTTGGGTAACCGGAGCATGTGCATAAATTGGAGAGTCGGTGTGTGTGCATGAATTGGGGATCTAAGTGTGTGTGCATGAATTGAGGAATCAATATGTGCATGAATTGGGAAATCAACGTGTGCACCAATTGGGGGATCTATGTGTGTGCACGAATTGGGGAAATTGTGTGTGTGCATGAATTGGGGAATCAGTGTGTGTGCATGAATTGGAGAATCAATGTGTGTGTATGAATTGGAAATCAATGTGTTCATGAATGTTGGAATCAATGTGTGTGAATGAATTAGGGAATCAATTTGTGCATGAAATGGGAAATCAATGTGTGTGCATGAGTTGGGAATCAATTTGTGCATGTATTGGGAATCAATATGCACATGAAGTTTAGAATAAATGTGTTTGCATGATTTGGAGAATCAATGAGTGTGCATGAATTAGGGAATGAATGTGTGCATGAATTGGAGAATCAATGTGTTCATGAATTGGGGAATCAATGTGTGGCATGAAATAGGGAATCTGTGTGTGTGTGTGAATTGGAGAATCAATGTGTGTACATGAAATAGGGAAACAATGTGTGTGCATGAATTGGGAATCGTTGTGCACACGAATTGGGAAATCAATGTGTGCATGAATTGCGGATTAATGTGTATACATGAATTAGGGATTCAATGTGTGCATGAATTGGGGGATCAATGTGTGTGCATGAATTGGGGAATTGGTGTATGTGCATGAATTGGGGAATCAATGTGTGTGCATGAACTGGGGGATCAATGTGTGTGCATGAATTGGGAATCAATCTATGCATGAATTCTGGAATCAACGTGTGCATGAATTGGGGAATCAATGTGTGCCTGAATTGGGGAATCTATGTGTGTGCATGAAATGGGGAATCAATGTGTGTGCATGAATTGGGAATCAATCTGTGCATGAATTCAGGAATCAATGTGTGAATGAATTGGGGAATCAATGTGTGGGCATGAATTAAGGAATTAATGTTTGAATGAATTGGAGAATCAATGTGTGTTTGAATTGGGGAATCAATGTGTGTGCATGAATTGGGGGATCAATGTATGTGCATGAATTGGGGAATCAGTGTGTGTGCATGAATTGGAGAATGAATGTGTGTGCCTGAATTGGGGAATCACTGTGTGTACATGAATTAGGGAATCCATGTGTGCATGAAATGGAGTATCAATTTGTGGATTAATTGTGGAGTCCATGTGTGCATGAATTGGGGGATCAATGTGTGTGCATGAATTGGAGAATAAATATGTGTACATGAAATAGGGAAACAATGAAGGTGCATGAATTGGAAATCAATCTGTGCATGAATTCGGGAATCAATGTGTGCATGAATTGGGGAACCAATGTTTGTGCTTGATTTTTGGGATTGATGTGTCTGCATGAATTGGAGAATCAATGTGTGTGCATGAGTTGAGAATCTTTGTGTTCATGAATTGGAAATGAATGTGTGTCCCTGAATTAAGGATTCAATGTGTGCATGAATTGGGGGATCAATGTGTGTGCTTGAATTGGAGAATCAATGTGTGTACATGACATAGGGAAACAATGTGTGTGCTTGAATTCGGAATCATTGTGCACATGAATTGGGGAATCAATATGTGCATGATTTGTGGGATTGATGTGCCTGCATGAATTGGAGAATCAAACTGTGTGCATGAATTGGGGAATCAATGTTTGTGCATGAATTGCAGAATCAATGTGCATGCATGAATTGTGAATTATTGTGTGCATTAATTGGGGATTAATGTATATACATGAATTAGGGATTCAATGTGTGCATGAATTGTGGGATCAATGTGTGTGGATGAATTGGGGAATCGGTGTGGGTGCATGAATTGGGGAAGTAATGTGTGCACGAATTGGGAATCAATGTGTGCATGAATTGAGATTCATTGTGTACATGAATTGGCGAATCAATGTGTGCATGAATTGGGTAATCAGTCTGTGTGCATGAATTGAAAAATCAATGTGCGTGCATGAAATGCCGTATCAATGTATGCATGAATTGGGAATCACTGTGTGTATAAATTGTGGAATCAATGCACGAATTGGGGAATTAATGGGTGTACATAAATTAGGGAATCAATGTGTGCATGAAATAGGGTAACAATGTGTGTGAATGAATCGGGGAATCAATGTGTGCATGAATTTTGGAATCAATGTGTGGGCATGAATTAAGGAATTAATGTGTGAAAAATTGGAGAATCAATGTGTGTTTGAATTGGGGAATCAATGTGTGTGCATGAATTGGGGAATCAGTGTGTGTGCATAAATTGGAGAATGAATGTGTGTGCCTGAATTGGGGAATCAATGTGTGTGCATGATTTGGGGAATCACTGTGTGTACATGAATTAGGGAATCCATGTCTGCATGAAATGGAGTATCAATTTGTGCATTAATTGTGGAGTGCATGTGTGCATGAATTGGGGGATCAATGTGTGTGCATGAATTGGGGAATCAATGTGTGTGCATGAATTAGAGAACAATGTGTGTGAGTTGATTGGGGAATCGGTGTGTGCATGAATTGGGTAATCAATGCATGAATTGGGGACTAATATGTGTGCATGAATTAGGGAATCAATGTGTGCATGAATTGGTGAATCTAGTGTGTGCATGAAATGGGGAATTAATGTGTGTGCATGAATTGGGGATCAATGTGTGCATGATCTGGGGGATCAATGTGTGCATGAATTGGAGAATAACTGTTTGTGCATGAGTTGTGGGATCAATGTGTGTGCATGAATTGGAGATTCAATTTGTGTGCCTGAATTGGGGAATCAATGCGTGTGCATGAAATGGGGAACTAATGCGTGGGCATGAATTTTGGAATCAATGCGTGTGCATGAAATGGGGAATCATGTTTGTGCATGAATTGGGAAATCAATGTGTGCATAAATTGGGGAATCGATGTGTTCAAGAATGGGGAATCAGTTTGTGCATGAATTGGAGGATCACTGTGTGTGCATGAATTGGGGAATCATAGTGTGTGCTTGAATTGGGGATTCATGTGAGTGCATGAATTGGAGAATGAATGTGTGTGCCTGAATTGGGGAATCAATGTTTGTGCATGATTTGGGGAATCACTGTATGTACATGAATTAGGGAATCCATGTGTGCATGAAATGGAGTGTCAATTTGTGCATTAATTGTGGAGTCCATGTGTGCATGAATTGGGGGATCAATGTGTGTGCATGAATTGGGGAATCAATGTGTGTGCATAAAATGGGGAATAAATGTGTGTACATGAATTGGAGATTCAATTTGTGTGCCTGAATTGGGGAATTAATGCATGTGCATGAAATGGGGAAGCATGTTTGTGTATGAATTATGAAATCAATGTGTGCATAAATTGGGGAATTAATGTGTGCATCAATTGGGGAATCAATGTGTTCATGAATGGGGAATCAGTTTGTTCATGAATTGGGGGATCAGTGTGTGTGCATGAAATGGGTAATCATAGTGTGTGCATGAATTGTGAATCAGTGTGTGTGCATGAATTGGAAATCAATGTGTGTGCATTAATTTGGGAATTGAGGTGTGTGCATGAAATGGAGAATCAATGTGTGCATGAATTGGAGATTCATGTGAGTGCATGAATTGGAGAATCAATATGTGTGCCTGAATTGGGGAATAAATACGTATGCATAAATTGGGGAATCAATGTGTGTGCATGATTTGGGGAATCAATGTGTGTGCATGATTTGGGGAATCACTGTGGTACATGAATTAGGGAATCCATGTGTGCATGAAATGGAGTATCAATTTGTGCATTAATTGTGGAGTCCATGTGTGCATGAATTGGGGGATCAATGTGTGTGCATGAATTGGGAAATCAACGTGTGTGCATGAATTAGAGAATCAATGTGTGTGAGTGATTTGGGGAAATGGTGTGTGCATGAATTGGGTAATCAATGCATGAGTTGGGGACTAATATGGTGCATGAATTTTGGAATCAATGTGTGTGCATGATTTGGGGAATTAGTGTGTGTACATGAATTAGGAAATCCATGTATGCATGAAATGTATCAATATGTGCAAGAATTGTGGAATCTATGTGTGCATGCATTGGGGGATCAATGTGTGTGCATGAATTGGGGATTTAATGTGTGTGCATGAATTAGAAAATCAATCTTTGTGCAAGATTTGGGGAATCGGTGTGTGTGCATGGATTGGGTATCATTGTGTGCATGAATTGGGGAATCAATGCATGAATTGGTGATTAATATGTTTGCATGAATTAGGGAATCATTGTGTGCATGAATTGGTGAATCTATTGTGTGCATGAAATGGGGAATTAATGTGTGTGCATGAATTGGAGAATAAATGTTTCTGCATGAGTTGTGGGATCAATGTGTGTGCATGAATTGGGGAATCAATGTGTATGCATGAATTGGAGAATCAATGTGCGTGCATGAATTGGGGAATCAATGTGTGTGCATGAATTAGAGAATCAATGTGTGTGAGTGATTTGGGGAAACGGTGTGTGCATGAATTGGGTAATCAATGCATGAGTTGGGGACTAATATGGTGCCTGAATTAGGGAATCAATGTGTGCATGAATTGGTGAATCTAGTGTGTGCATGAATTGAGGAATCAATGCGTGAGTTCGGGACTAATATGGTGCATGAATTAGGGAATCAATGTGTGCATGAATTGGTGAATCTAGTGTGTGCATGGAATGAGGAATTAATGTGTGTGCATGAATTGGGGATCAATGTGTGCATGAATTGGGGTATCAATGTGTGCATGAATTGGTGAATAAGTGTTTGCGCAAGAGTTGTGGGATCAATGTATGTACATGAATTGGAGAATCAATGTGTGTGCCTGAATTGGGGAATAAATATGTATGCATAAATTGGGGAATCAATGTGTGTGCATGATTTGGGGAATCAATGTGTGTGCATGATTTGGGGAATTAGTGTGTGTACATGAATTAGGAAATCCATGTATGCATGAAATGTGGTATCAATATGTGCAAGAATTGTGGAATCTATGTGTGCATGCATTGGGGGATCAATGTGTGTGCATGAATTGGGGATTCAATGCATGTGCATGAATTAGAAAATCAATCTTTGTGCAAGATTTGGGGAATCGGTGTGTGTGCATGGATTGGGTATCATTGTGTGCATGAATTAGGGAATCAATGTGTGCATGAATTGGTGAATCTATTGTGTGCATGAAATGGGGAATTAATGTGTGTGCATGAATTGGAGAATAAATGTTTCTGCATGAGTTGTTGGATCAATGTGTGTGCATGAATTGGGGAATCAATGTGTATGCATGAATTGGAGAATCAATGTGCGTGCATGAATTGGGGAATCAATGTGTGTGCATGAATTAGAGAATCAATGTGTGTGAGTGATTTGGGGAAATGGTGTGTGCATGAATTGGGTAATCAATGCATGAGTTGGGGACTAATATGGTGCATGAATTAGGGTATCAATGATTGCATGAATTGGTGAATCTAGTGTGTGCATGAATTGAGAATCATTGTGTGCATGAATTGGGGAATCAATGCGT